>NW_006297224.1:835898-845861 GCF_000327345.1 Myotis davidii
TAAACGGGCAGTCGGACATCCCCTAAGGGGTCCCAGATTGGAGAGGGTGCAGGCTGGGCTGAGGGACCACCCCCCTCCCCCCCAGTGCACGAATTCCATACACTGGGCCTCTAGTGTTATCATAGATGCAAAACGACAGATAGGCTCAGTTAAAGTAAAGGTTGACCTTGTCAGTGAAGATACTGGCCTAGGATATAACTACCCACCATAACTGCTTTTAGTAAAAGTTTAATTTCAGACCACCCTTTTTGGTTACTTTAGGTCTCTGTGTTAGCAAGACCACCACACAGGCCTTCCCTGAGCTAGTCAGGTTAGTATGTGGCTCCTTTTCGTCTACACTAGTGGTTCTCAACCTGTGGGTCGCGACCCCTTTGGCGGTTGAAGGACCCTTTCCCAGGGGTCGCCTAAGACCATCCTGCATATCAGATATTTACATTATGATTCATAACAGTAGCAACATTACAGTTATGAAGTAGCAACGAAAATAATTTTATGGTTGGGTCACAACATGTGGAACTGTAGTTAAAGGGCCAGAAGGCTGAGAACCACTGATCTAGGTAAAATGGAAATGCATCCTCACACATTTCTCTGAGAATCATTCCTGAAACCACGGGCGGGGACTGCGGTGTGAAACGTTCACCATAATGACTGTGATCTGCACGGGCTCAACACCCATGGAAGACGCTCCGGGACCAGGACCGTTCGTTCTCTGCGTTTTACCTTTGATCGAAGGTAGCACTTTTTTTTGGTTAAGTGTTAAGATTAGGTGCATCGATTTGGTGAGTGTATGAAAACAGTGCTGTTTCTGTAAAATGTATATTAAAGAAGAGAGAAGACGTAGAAGAGATAACAAACCTGAAGCATGTGGCCTGATACCAGCACCCCAGCAGGACCTGAGGGATGGGAGAGCCATGTGCCCGTGGACGCAGATACGTGACACGGGATAGGCCCCCCACTGACCCCAAGGACCGTGGTGGTGGAACGGTTACTATTGAAGTCACCGAGGCCCGAGTTAGTTTGTGCCACAGCCTATGGTGACCATTGTTAAAGGAAACAGAAACCTGGGTGTTAGCGTCAGAAAACATTCAAACCTGTGAAGACATTTTGTGAGTTTATTTGAGCCAAACTGTCGACAATTGCCGGGAAGCAGAATCTCAACAGATTGGGAGAATGCTTCGGAGAATGGCGTTTTTTCACCCCGTTTCGTACATTGTATTCAGAGGAGGGGACGTAGGTGGGTCACGTGAAATCCATGGGTGGTAGACTAGGGAGGCGGGAGCAAGCCAAGGGGGAAACCTCTGGGATTGGATAAAAAGTAAAATGATGAACACATACTTAGGTGGGTGCAGGATCAATTCACATGATAAATGAAGGAATCTGCTGCATCTGTCCTGGGCCCAGCACACCTGGCTGTGCCCCAGGGGTTCCATAAAAAGAGAAGTCACAAGTTACCCAGATATCCCAAGGATATGTTATCTTAGATGCAAAAAGACAGATAGGCTCAGTTACGGTAAAGTGGACCTTGTCAGTGAAGATACGGGCCTAGGGTGTAACTGCTCACCATAACTGCTTTCAGTTTCAGTTTAATTTCAGACCATCTTTTGTGGTTATTTTAGGTCTCTGAGTCTGCTAGGCTGCCACGCAGGCCTTCCCTGAGCTTGTCAGGTCAGCGTGTGGCCCCTTTCGTCCACAAAAGTGATCCTCCTGATAATTCACGTACTCAGCTGACACCATACCTAATTATTACAATACTATCGACTATAGTTTCTATGCTGTACTTTACATCCCCAGGACTTTTTTTCAGAGTTACTTTTAGAATAAACATTTGAGAAGGGGTAAGTCCCTTACACTCATTGTGGTAAGAAAAGAATCTTGATTTTAATTGCCAGATTCTTAAATTACTATATTCTATACATATCAGAGCTACTCAAAATTAATGTACACTTATTATTAAAATCAGGCTCTCAAATGGCAATTTGAAAACTAGATCTGTCTATGTACCTAGCCTATGCATATAATATAGCAGAACAGATTATCTCTGAATCATGAATTTTACCTTCCATGTTTTCTTGGCCTCTTTAAGTAAATCTTTATGGCAGTAGACAAGCTTATGTTATAGCTTATGTCTGCTTTGAAATTTATCTCCTACATATACATACCTTTCTTATAAGACAGGTCTATTAGACATTATAAGTCACATATATAGGGTGTCCCCCAAAATGTATATACACTTTAACTCACTTAATTTTTACTCTTTTTTGGGTTAAACTGATTTGAAATAATGGGTGAAACCAGACTAAGATTTGAACAACAAAAAATTTATCCTAAGTGCCACTGGACTTTTTTTTTATGGGAATACATTAAAGTTTATGGTTAAAAAAACAACAACAGCAGCAACATCAACTAATTGAGGGCACACAAATAAAAGGAAATGATTCTTAATGTTTTCGATTCCATTGCTTCGCATTATCAGCCGTGCCTGGATCAGAATGGTCATCAGTTTGAAAACAGACATGAGGGGGAAAAAAACAATTCATTTCTGTAGATTCTTTTAAATTTTGAAAATGAACTGTATGCTAATAAACACTGACTTTATAATCATTCAAAGTGTGTATACATTTTTGGGGGGATACACTGTACTTAAGAATGCAGAGTCAGAAAATATCTGTAAACTCTTCCTTCAATGTAATTTGATGTTTTATGTTGATGTTTAAAATCCAATCTGTTTATTTGTGGATTTAGAGTTTTGTCTGAAGTGTTCCGTTTTATGTGTTTTTAAGGCTCCACACTGTTCAATGTCTTCAGAGGAGTTTTGGAGGTGTTGATTGGTGTGGCAGCTGGATTCCTTCTTGGATTTTTCATTAAGTACTTTCCAAGCAGTGACCAGGTAAAAGCAATAATCTGCAAGAAAGCCATGCTCTAAAGTATCATTGGGAAAACATTATGGAGCACTTCCTTCAAAGCTGGTGTGAAGGGCGGGACTTAGAAAATGCCCCCCATTTCATACTGCTTGTTGCTCTCACAGTGCTGTCCATGAGCTTTATAAAGAGGACTAAATGCATGAGATTTGAATGCAGTCCTGAAAGTTTTTCTCAACTTTTATTCTGTACATTTTAAGTTTCACTGTAAGACAAATAACAATTCCAAAACAATATGATATGCAAGTTTTTAATTTTTTAAAATTCATTTATTTTAACTTTATTTCTATTTGTGTCTATTTGTTTTTACTTATCATTCATAATACTCAACTAAATTAAGATATAAAATGGCTGTTTGAGACCCCTTTTAGTATCAAAATACCTTAGATTCTAATACTATCTAATATACCTTAATGTTTCATTACAATATAGTCCAATATTTCTTACCAAGGAAATCAAAGTTCTTTATGGTTCACAATGATTTCTTAATGATTACTGTCCTAAGTTCCTTAGGGTAAATAAATTTTAAAAAATTTTTCTCTATATGAATTGGCATTTTGAAGATTTCAAAGTATTCTGAATGGGATTAGAAACAACTAAAGTAGAAATTTAAGTAAGAAAATTATATTTGAATTTATATTGTACTCCACAAAACTCCTAGTAAAATTGTTTTGTAACAGGCCATTGTAAAAACTTTATAAGAGATTTTTTTGAATGCAAAAAGAAAATGACAGGATTTTTCTGATTACACAACAAAATAAAAATGTGTGTAAAATTGTGCATAAAATGATATGGTAAGTTCAATAAAGTGCCACTCTGTTCCATATGGCAGCCACTAGCTACATGTGGCTGAGGCAGATATAGACACTTCCATAGACAGTGCAGATACAGACATTTCCATCACCACTGACCGTTCTATTAGGAAGCTCTGATCTAGTGCAGTCCACTGGTAACCTATGATGTGAGTACTATTCATACAACCATTTTACTGATAAGGAAATCAAAGCTTAGGGAGAAGTGACTTGAACAAGGTCACATAGCTAGACTGCAGTGCAATAGGGAGTTAACTTAGTTATTTCACCTCCAGAGCCTGCATGCGTCCAAGTCAAGCATTCTTAAAGACCCTCCTGCCTTCTAATGTTATCAAGAAGTTTTAAAGGCTGAACAGCAAAAAGTAAAGGGAAAGAGAGGTACACATTTCTTAGACTTTAAAAATCAACAACAAAAGTAAATAAACAAAAATAAAATTCAACAACAACAAAACACAGCACAATCTATAGCCTCTTAAAGCTTCCTGGTATTTAGAAAAACCAGGAGAGCATCACATTAAAGAATAAACAGAGAATATCTATAATAAAAATGATAGATATGTCATATCTTTATTCTTTACAAAATGCTCATGATGTATGTAACTAAGTCTTAAAGGTGACAAAATCAGGAATATGAAATAATGGAGCTAATCAACCTTTTTTCCCCTCCAGAGCGAACTCGTATGGAAGAGAGCCTTCCTTGTCCTGGGGCTCTCTGTGCTAGCGGTGTTCAGCAGCACGTACTTGGGTTTCCCTGGGTCCGGAGGACTCTGCACATTGGTCATGGCTTTCCTTGCAGGCCTGGGATGGGCCAGCAAAAAGGTGCATTTCATTCTGTTCTTCTTGTAACTACTTAGTGACTAGATTAATTTTTCTTTCCAGATGCTTTCTTAACGTCAGGTTAATAAAATTATTTTAGCATAAAAGCTATTTTCTATGCAGAGATAAGTGTATGCCCAAATGTACACACACACATTCCTTTTTCCTGTTACATACTAGTCTATAACTTGAAGTAAATCTTGGTCACAGTCCCCTGATGCCTTCCTTATTCTTTGTAAGGGCTGCAGAGTATACTTCAGTAAAGTATATAAACCAGTCTTCTACTCACAGACGTTTAGATTGCTTCCTGTTTTCTGCTAAACAACAAAAAAATATCCTTATATGTACTATATTTTATAAACTCTAAGACACTAGCAAGTCTAAGAAGAAAGAAAAAGAATGTTAAAGTTAAACTCTGACAGGACATCCTAATTTCAGAAATGTTTAAATGTGAGGAAATGTGTATCTTTAAATCAACAAAACATATCTTTGAGTTAATCTACAGGGTAATTTCCAGAAATAAGACTGCTCTATGAAAGAGGAGACACATTGATATTTTTTTTAATTTTACTTTTCAATTACAATTTAAGTATGTGTTATTTTGTGCTAGTTTCAAGTATACAGCATAGTGATTAGATAATCATATACTTTACAAAGTATTCCCTGCTGGGGTCCAACCCCAGCAGGTCCAGGGGTCCCCAAAGGTGTGGACGGAGTCGGCGAAGAAGGAATGACATGGAGACAGCGTTCAGTTGATCAGCAGCCTTGCCAGGATCTCTAGCCACAATATCCAGCCAAGTTCTGTGTCCATATTCTCTTGCTAGGTTCTCCAGCCACGATCTCCAGGTTCTCCAGGCAGGTTGTGTAATTTCTATTCCAAAGGTTAGGGCGTTTCTTATCTCCATTCCAGGGAGTAAAGGTTATGTAGCGTAAGCATGATTGTTCGTAGTTAAAGTGATTAATTTTCTGCTGGGGAAGGGGTTAATAGGTTTTATTCCCTCCCTAACTTCAGGGGAAAATCCCTACCTGGGGAAACAACCTTTCTCAGAGAGGTGACCTTGGTTAAAACACATAGTGCCAAGAAGGTGAGCAAACATATTAAGAACAGTATGCCATATATGCCAGGTCCCTTGAAACAGCAAGGATGGACCGGCTCCCAGCAATTCCCCTCAATATTCCCTGTACCCACCTGACACGGTGCATGATTATTACAACATTATTGACTGCCATTTTGATAGTATCAATTTACTCTTTTTTTTTCAATTTACTCTTTTATTAAGGCTGTACCATACTGTTAGGTAAAAAGTAGTATCTTGTTTTCTGTTTCTTTGATTAGCAGTAAAATTGAATACTTTTTCATATATTTAATCACTTGTATTTTTTTCTTTTCTTTGATATATCTTTTGTCCAGTTTCTTCTGAAATCTAATGCATTGATTATTGATCTGTAAGATATACTAGTATACATGCATATATATGATATTAGCCTTTTTATATAGTTCATTTTTAACATACAAATGACATTTTTATGTAGTGAGATCTATGAGTCTCTTAGGACCTTTCCTCAATAGCTTTTTTTCTTAAAAATCTCTTTATTATGCGGGTAAAATCTTACATAAGTCATCGCAAATATATTTTACAATAGCCTTGACAAATATATATTCAACCCACTTTACAGATGAGGACAATGAAGGCTTAGAGATATTAGATTGTCCAGGGTCACAAAGGTAGTACGTAGCAGAGCCAGGATGAGAACACACCTTGAGACTACAGAGGGTCCCTGACTCACAGTGGTTCAACTTGGGATTTTTTTACTTTACGATGATGATACACATTCAGTAGAAACTCTAGGTGCAGTTTTGAATTTTGATCTTTACCTGGGCCAGCGATATGCAGTCCGATACCAGATATTTTTCCTGATACTGGGCAGTGGCAGTGAGCCTCAGCTCCCAATCAGGCACGGGATCATGAGTAAACCACCAATACGCCAGAGTACTGTGTTGCCAGCATTTTTTGGATATTGTGTGCTATGTTTTTGTATCCCATCTTGTCAACAAAATGCCCACCTGTGGCTCTTGCTTCTGGTGAGAAGAAGTGAAAGACAATTACTCTTAAGGAGAAACTAAAGATAATTGCTTACCTATAGGCTAACGTAAGAGTCCTGAGCACATTTAAGGCAGGCTAGGCTAAGAAGCTATGATGTTTAGTAAGTTAAGTGCATTAAATGTATTTTCAACTTCGATGGATATATTGGGACATAATCTCATCATAAATCAAGGAGTGTCTGTGTATCAATATGATTCCCTGAAGAAAGGAAAGGAAACAAATCTTCATTGAACAATCATGTGGCAGGCACTCTGCATAGCTTTTGTAGTTCAGTACTCAGGAGAGTTCTTACTTCTGGAGACACCCGTTCAATGCATCCAGATTTTGGACTTCTTTCCTCCCTCGGTCTGGAAAATAGCATAAGGTCAAGAACTCTGACTGCGTGAGCGAATCTCATCTGGACAGTCTTGTACCTATATTATCACATACGAGTAATCTTACTCCTCAGTCCTCAATTTCTGTATCTCTGAAGTGGGGAAGGACAATAGCAACAACTCTTACACTGGAGGACTAAGTGAAATAACCTCTATAAAACAGAGTGCTTAGTCATAGAATGCACTCAGTAAATAATAGCCCAGATTATTTTTATACCTACTTCCAGAGCAGCGCAGCATAGTAAAAAGAGCATGAAACTTAAAATATGGAGATTGGGATTCCAATCCCAGTTCTACTATTCTCTACCTGTGAATCCCCCAAAAACATCACTTCCTTCTCTAACACTCAGTTTTCTTAACTGTAAAGGGGAGAAAATAACAATATCTAAAGAATTGTTGGGACTATTATGTGGGAAAATGGAAATGGAACACTTGTAAACTCAACAGTTCTATAGCAATATTGTTGGCTTGTGTTTTGAAAAACTAAAATATTTTATAAAATTTCATTTATGCCTATAGTTTTCATTTATGCCTACAGTCTACCCTCCAAATGTCTAAGAAATTCACTGTCTGTGGTACATGGGAAGGTGTATTGCTCAAGGGAGTTGACTATGAAATCACCCAGGAGTAGGCTGGGGGAGGCTGCTGGCCACCGGGCACTGTAGGATCCTGGCCCTGGAGAAACCAGCTGGTCTGCAGGAGCCTGGTGCTGTAGGATTCTGCTGCAGGAGCCACTGAAACCAGGAAGGGCACCTTCCTCTGGCAGTATCTCTTTAGCGCCCTCTACTGACAAAATTTAACATGGTGCTAGCTAGCAAAGGAGAAATATTTTAAAGAGCAAAAGATGGGACTCCATTTTCCGCAGAGCAACAGAGAAAGGGGGCAAGGGACAATAAATTAATAACTGGAACAGCCTTTTACATGTAGACTTTATTTTTGTGCATAATTTGAAATGTCCTTAAAAGGTATTTTCTTGTAAAGATAAAATAAAATTGGAAATAAGTTAGAGGTCCATCAATAAAGAAATAATTCAATAAACTGTGGTACTTCCATACCAGATTCCTATGTAGCAATAATGAGGTACCTGGGTATATGTGCTAATATGAAACCTAAATCATATTGTTAAATTAAAATGAACATAAAATTTTAAACTATGAAAGAAAAATATTATAGTATGCGAACACACACATACCATGCATTCAGAAGTAGTTCTCCTAAGATTACTTTATAAGACTATTTATAATTAAGATCTATCTGCAAAGCAACATTAAATACCTCATATCATAACTGTGTTATAAATATATGCAATTTTTGCTCTGTTCTAGCTAACCTCTTCATTTATAGATATCACAGAAATAAAGCCTATCTCAGCTCAAATAGACTCAAATTTTATATTAGTAAAATTCTTAGAACTTGTAACTTTATATAATAAAAATTCATATGTATGTTTGTTTTCTTAGGCAGAGGTTCAAAAAATTATTGCAGTTGCCTGGAACATTTTTCAGCCCCTTCTCTTTGGTCTGATTGGAGCAGAGGTATCTGTTTCATCTCTCAGGCCAGAAACTGTAGGTAAGAATTTCAAAGTAGTACTTTGGCTAAAATCAACTTTTTATATTCAGTTGAAATACCTTTAGTAGGTATACGTTCAGTAGTTCCCATTGTCACATATTTAATAATTGTTTAAAAGTAGTTGGTTAGTAGGGGGTAACATGGGAATAAGGACACATATGTAATAAATAAATAAATAAATAAATAAATAAGTAGTTGGTTAGAAAATAATGTTCATCAGCCCTAGGTGGTGCTCAGTGGTGAGAGCGCTGACCTTCAGGTTGCAAGTTCAGTTCTGGTCAAGGGCATGTACCTTGGTTGCAGGATTAAACCCCGACCCTGGTCGGGTATGTGTGGGAAGCAACCAAACAATGTGTCTCTCTCACATTGGTGTTTCTCTCTCTAAAAATCTATAGAGAATATACCCTCAGGTAAAGTTTAATAAAGAGAAAATAATGTTCATCAGTCTAAGATAGTAAACTAAATATCTTTACAATTATTCCTTGTAAATAAAAGTAACACTGCTTACTACTTTCAAAAAATGCAGGCCTTAAAATATTTTTTTCTATTAAGAGTGTTCATCTAGCCTTGTTCTGATCAAGGGCCAGAATTTTAAAGACAACTAGTCAGTTCTATAATATGTACCCATGGAATGGAAATGTTTGTGCATTCATTTTCTTTTATTTATTTAAGCATTTAAAAGCCACCATATTAAAACTCTCTGATTCATAGCATCGTATTTGAAGTTAATTTGCACATATACGGTGTATTCTCTGTATTTCCTCCTTTCCTCGCATCACAATATGCTCCCTGCATCCTAGGGATCCCATCCCTGCCACCTCCTTCTGGATCTCACACATAGATTCTTCTCATACATCTTTGAATGGATTTGTCATGTGCATACTTGTCAGTTTCTCCTCTTCAGAATTTAAACAGAGTCTAAGCTCTCTTATCTTAAAATAATATTCTTTCATTCTAATACATGCTGCAACATGGGTGAACATAGATGAGGACAGTATACTATTTGAAATAAGCCAGTTATAAAAAGACACAGGCTGTATGATTTCACTTATATGAGGTATCAAATATAGTCAAATCATAGAGACAGAAAGTAAATGAGGTTGCCAGGGTTTTAGGGGAAGAGGTCTAGTGATTAGTTGCATAAAAATGTGAATGTTTAATACTACATAGCTGTATACTTAAAAATGGTTAAGATGGCCCTAGCTGGTTTGGCTCAGTGGATAGAGCATCAGCCTGCAGAGTGAAGGGTCCCTGGTTCAATTCCCCTCAAAGACACATGCCTGGATTGTGGGCTTGGTCCCCAGTAGGGTGTGTGCAGAAGGAAAAGTATTCCCTTCAGAATTCCAGTGTTTTGTGTCACTTCTTGTGC
>NW_006297224.1:845945-856792 GCF_000327345.1 Myotis davidii
ACACTCACATATATGTGGCTTAAATGCTGCTCTTTAAGTTCTTTCCAAAGCTTCTATGCTACTTACCCTACATCACATCTCTGAGCTCACCTACACTCAGTGGTTTTGATTATGAACTACATACTTCCAAAATCTTTATCTCTAAATCAATATACTCAGTTGGTAATTGGATATTCCATTTATAAGTCCTACAAAATTTCAAACTCAGTGTGTCTAAAACTTTCTCATCATCCTCTTCCCAAACTTTTAATGTTCCCCTTTGAGAGTGGTATCATTTCTTGTACCTTATACTTCAGACAACAAATACTTTGAAAAATTTACCATCATGGGAGAAATATTAGTACCCTTCAATAAAGAGCCACACAGCTTTTCTATAAAGAAACCATATTTTAAAAATGGTTAAGATGGCCCTAGCTGGTTTGGCTCAGTGGATAGAGCATCAGCCTGCAGAGTGAAGGGTCCCTGGTTCAATTCCCCTCAAAGACACATGCCTGGATTGTGGGCTTGGTCCCCAGTAGGGGGTGTGCAGGAAGCAGCTGATCAATGACTCTCTCTCATCATTGATGTTTCTATCTCTCCCTCTCCCTTCCTCTCTGAAATCAATAAAAATATATATTTTTAAAATGGTTAAGATGGTAAATTTTATGTGTATTTTAACACAATTAAAATTTATTCTTTCTCCATTTCACTTCCCTCCTCACTTACTAATCTACCTCTCTATTCCTTTTTTCAACTTTTCCAAAGAGGTAAGTAACCATATCCCCTTTTTCCATTTTAACTCTTATTCTTTTATTCAATACATTAAAAAAAATACATTTTAGACCAGCATCTGCCCTTTCACACAACCAACCCTGCTCTGATGAAGGTCATATTGCTAAGACCACGGAATGCGTACTGGTCTTTATTTTATTTGAGCTCTCAACAGCATTGGGAGATCTTTAAGCCACTTTTTACATTGAAGTCTGAAATTATATTTTCCAGAGCCTTCTGAGTCCTCTTTTAAAATATATATATATATGTGTATATATATATATCTTCAATAAAGAGCCACACAGCTTTTCTATAAAGAAACCATATTCACAATAGATTCACAATAGACCCCCAGCAATGTTTATCTGGTGTTTGACAGCCTTTTAAACTTAAGAAAGTTTATCCTTTCTGAATTTCATTTTTTTTTTCAACTGTAAAATAAGAAAAACTACCCCACTGGTTGTAAGGATTAAGAAAAGTAATATACTTAGGGCTTAATACAGAATGTGGCACAGAGTAAACACTTAACAAATGTTACTTCAAAAAAAGCCACCCTATTATTTACCAGTCGCCTTAGCTGTACCTTCCCTAGATCCAGTAACCTGCAGCAGCCTTTGTCACAATCCCTTATTTTGCAAATCAGGATGAACTTATCTCTATCAGCAAAGGAATTTAAAAGGCTAAATGAAGTAATGTACATGTGAACCAGGCCTAATGGACAGTCGGTGTAAACACAAGGGCGGTAAAACACAGTGGCTGATAAACATTTTGAATATCACCTCTGGTCTTATACTCTGTAAAGACTTCTCAACCATTATGATGAAAATACTGATTTTTCTCTTCTTCTTGCTCTCTTACCAATATATTTATACTTCACTTACCTTACAGTATATTAACTGGTTGTTTGTGCTTCTGGTTTCCTCTGACTTAGAAGTACATTGAGGCAAAGTCTGTACATTCTATATATATTTTGTGGACCCAGTACTTAACCCAAATCCTGTCATGCATTGTTATCATTTAGTAAATTATTGTTGAAAAAACACATGGGAGAAAGTGTAGTTTTTGCTATAATGCATAAGAGAAATAACACTCAAATCTCTTTTGCAGAAAATCAAATATGTTTAATTAAGTCTTCATTTTATTCTAGGGAAAATACCTTCTTTTAAATAAATGGCCTGATTGATCCTTAATACAGATGAGGGCAAAAGTAGGTTTACAGTTGTAATACAAGTAAATAATACAATAATTAATAAATAATAAGCTGTTTAATGTACTTTCAACTGTAAACCTATCTTTGCTGACCCCTGTATCTGTATTAATATTTTGATAAATTATGCCTATTTTTTGTCTTTTGAATTTTTTAATGGATTTATATTACTGCTGTTGATAGTATTTTGAATCAATAACTGAGATTTGATTTCTCCCCCAATATTTTATTATGTCTAAAAATTGAGTATTTCTTACAGGCCTTTGTGTTGCCACCTTGGGCATTGCAGTATTGATACGAATTTTGACTACATTTCTGATGGTGTGTTTTGCTGGTTTTAACATAAAAGAAAAGATATTCATTTCTTTTGCATGGCTTCCGAAGGCCACAGTCCAGGTAATGGTAGCTAAAGAATGGCTTTACAGTTTAACTCCCATTTCTATTTGATACCTTGAAATTTTAAATAAAAGAGCTTAGTCAAATTTGGTGAAAATAAGTAATTGAAGTTTGATTTGTAAAGAGTTTTACTCATCTATTCTTTAAAAGTTTTATTTTTGGTATATCAAGTCCTTAAATATGACAGCTCATTTAAATTTATTTAGATCAGTGGTTCTCAACCTTGGCTGCACATTAGAATCACCTAGGAATCTTTTTAAAATCCTGATTTCTGGGCCTCATCCTCCGGAAATTCTGTTTCTTTGTTATGGGGTGGGGCCACAATATTAGTAACAAAGAAACAGCATTTCCAGAGGATGAGGCCCAGAAATCCAGATTTTAAAAAGATTCCCAGGTGCTTCTAATGTGCAGCCAAGGTTGAGAACCACTGATTTAGATCACCAGGGTACAACAGAAATTCCAATAAATTTCCCTCACATTGTTAAGAAGCAGTAGTAGCAGGAGGAAAGAGTTTGAATTTTCATCAATGAGAGCTCTCTAAATTCCCCAGAGAGATAGTTGTTAATACTTTTTATTTCATTATCTTCTAAGAAGAGAGTGAAACAAATAGTATGGTTTGTCTAAGTATTTGGAAATACTTCAGCATCAATATGATTGGTGATGTTATGCTTGACCACAGTCTTTATATATACAGTAGAAGACTTTATTGACAAACATTTCAGAAAATGTTTTACTGATTTCCTAGATTATTAGTTAATGTTGTTTTTCAAACTAGCTGAACCTTCCATCAGTTGTCTCAACACAGGACCCAAAATTCATGCCCTTAATGAACAAGGCACTAACAGGTGCTTGAAATTATTGACCAGGAATTTGATAGACTCCCTATAATTGCTCGTTAAATCAGCACTCTTAGAGCAGTGCTTCTCAACCTTCGCTGCACATTACTAATGTTGTGGCCCAACCTCATTACAAAGAAACAGAATTTCCGGAGGATGAGGCCCAGAAATCAGGATTTTAAAAAGATTCCCAGGTGATTCTAATGTACAGTCAAGGTTGAGAACCACTGCTTTAGAGTATGATTTGCTGCAAATATAATATATTCCTAATTGTATCGTATATTTTTTTTTTATCACTGAGGATATGTTTTTTTGTTTGTTCACTTGTTTTATTTTAGAGAGAAAAAGGAAGGGAGAGAGAGAAACAAACATTATGTGAGAGAGAAACATCAATCAGCTGCCTCCTATACTCAACCCCATCAGGGATCAACCTGCAACCTGGGTATGTGCCCTGACCAGGAATTGAATCCACGACTTTTCAGTGTACAGATGATGCTCCAACCAACTAAGCCACACTAGCCCGGGCTGCATTGCGTATTTTCTAGAGTAATTATAGCAAATGAGATTTAACACTTCCATCCCTGATTTTTTTCAATTATTTAAGTATCTATTTCATGAAATGAAAATCAAATGTTCATACTTTAGGAATTTTGGGGGGATGTGTATGCTCTGTAACTACATGCCAGATGTTGTACAGTTCTGGGCTTAAGTATTATTTCAAAAAAGTTTTTTCTTTCCATCAGACTTTCAAAGATGTCTGATATATAATTGCTAAGAATACTGTGAGGTTAATATAGTGCAATAGATACAATAGTTTCTCCCTCAGTGTCTTCAGCTTCCACACTACTTCTGGTAACTTTAGTAAATAAATGTTAAAAGAATCCCTCTAGTAGCTTTGATATAAAATATTTGTTTCTAAGCATTAAACTTTAAAAGATGGCACCTTCCTGTTATCAAAGAAAAATTTAAAAAACAAGATATATTGTCTAGGAATATAGATAATATCTGTGTTCAAGAATGTATGTTCTGTGAAACAAGTATTGTATAGAATTTTCTTTTTTCTCCCTTTGCCACAGCACAAGACTTTTTATGCATC
Source organism: Myotis davidii (assembly GCF_000327345.1). Lineage (NCBI taxonomy): Eukaryota > Metazoa > Chordata > Mammalia > Chiroptera > Vespertilionidae > Myotis > Myotis davidii. The sequence continues at coordinate 850,231 of NW_006297224.1, forward strand.
TTTTCTATATTAGTTGTTTTTCAAACATTTTTTCATATGATACTATAAAAATATACTTTAAATCACAATTCAGTATACATATACACTCCCAAAGATATACACACATACATATACACACATAAAAGAGAAATATACAGTTGACCCTTGAGCAATACAGGGGTCAGGGGTCAAAAATTCGTGTTTAAGTTTTGACTCCCGCAAAATTCAGCTGTCCCTCCGTATCAGTGAGGGATTGGTTCCAGGACCCACCTGTGCTTACCAAATCTGAGGATGCTCAAGGCCCTTATATAGGGTGTCCCAAAATTCACGCAAGATTTGGAATTGAATTGAATTGCAAATCTTGCGTGAATTTTGGGACACCCTATATAAAGTGGTGTAGAACAATGCATACACTCAGCCCTCTGCATCTGCAGATTCCCAACTGCAGGTGGAAAATGCTCCCCCCCCCCCCCCACATGCAAAAGAAGTTGATCCTTTTTTAAAAAATACCACATATAAAATTAACATAAAACAGATAAGATCTAAACATCAGAGCTAAAACAAGAACACTTTTTGGGGGAAACCACAGTGGAAAATCTTCATGACATTGCATTTGGAGATGATTTCTTGAATATGACATCAAAGATATGGATATGACATCAAAAATATGGGAGCAAAAGAAAAATAGATAACCAGGCCTACGTCAAAATTCAAATCTTCTGCGTATCAAAGGGCACTGTCCAAAGCCAACCTCAGTTCCTGCCCTGGTGGGTCTTCTAGTTTAGCGAGGCAGACCGGCTCCAGACAAGTGTGGCGCATGCTCTGAGAGGGACACTGTAGAACTGAACTACAGAGGGTGTAAAACTGCAAACTCCTCAGGGGAGACCCGCAGAGCAGTGCAGCCATGGGCAAGCTGGACAAGTTTTCTCTCTCAGCTTTGTGTTATAGTCCCTGGGGCCAGGCTTAAGCAATTCGGGAAAAGATGCTTACGTAACTCTTTTGTAGTTGAAGATTCATTTTTCACTTCTCCTTAGAACAGAACACTGCTGGTCACCTTCTGAGTCCTGCACCATCAAATGTTGGTTTGCTTTTTGTGCCATACTCTTCGGCTGGATAATTCCAGATCCTTTCACTTTTCTGCTTTAAGACCCTATGGCAGCGGTTCTCAACCTGTGGGTCGCGACCCCTTTGGGGGTCGAACGACCCTTTCACCCGGCTCGCCTATAGTGTAAGCCGATAATGCCTGCCATGTGGGGGTGCTCGGTGTAGGCGATCCTGATTCACTACTAGTCTCATGTGGGGCTTTCGGTAAGGATCCAAACTGGGCAGCAGAAATCCTGCCTTCGTGCTCAGGAGAAGTGTCTTGAAGGCCCCCCCAACACCCCCATACCGGCCTCCCACACCACCCTGTCCTCCTTTAAGTCTGGGCTTCCGAGAGCCCTGATTTGGTCCACACTCTCAGGCGGACTCTGTGGGCGTGGGTGCCGCCCCCGGAAGCTGTTTTCAATCATGGTTAATTGAATTCACAGCTGCAAAACCTAGAGATATGGAGGGCTGACTGTATATTTATCGAAAAAAAATTCACGTATAAGTGGACCTGCAGAGTTCAAACCCGTATTGTTCAAGAGTTGGATATATATCATCATGTGTGCAATCCTTTCCAAGAATTCATGAAACACTGAATTAGTTATGGTGCCAGGTAACCTGCAATAACAAAGAAGCCTCAATACAGGGACTAAATTAGATAGCTTTTTTCTTTCTCAACAGCAGTCCTGCAAGGGCATCCCAGAGCTGGCAGGGTGACCACTGTCCTCAGCATGTGCCTTTCAATGAGTCCAGCTTCCACAGTTTCTCACCCAGTGAGAAAGGGGGAAAGAATAAGGTACAAGTGTCTATTTGTTTTCAGGGAACAACCGGAAGTAGCATTTATCACTTCCACTCACTTCTCAGTGGCCTTAGATACAGAGCTTCATCTTGCTGCAATGAAGGCTGAAAAAAAAGTGTCTGTATGGATAGCAATGAGACCAGCTAAAACTCAGGAATTATATAATAAGGAAGGAAAAAGGGACATTCAGATATTTGTGGTCAGTTAGTAGTCTCTGCCATTGTGTCTCATGCACACTAACATTTCCTCTTCTGTTTCACTGTCCTAGAGGCTAATGTGTTCAGTGGAATAAGGGGAAAACCAGATAGACTGATATATGATTTTCCCATATGCACTGTATTTTGCCTCTAAAAGGAAAACAAGAAGTTTTATAAGATTTTCCAGTAAACTTTAAATGAAACATTTCACCAACCCTGAGCCAAAGAGTTAACCAAATACCTAGTTTTGAAGGTACTACCACTTTCAAGTTTCATGATGTTTAAAAATTAGTTTTGATTCTAAAACAATACATATTCTTTTTTTCATTTAAAACTTCATCATCTTCCAGTAAGTATCACTACATATTTTTTTCATCTTGTTCTTTCTTAATTCCAAATCCCTAAAGATGAAAAATTGAGATGCCCAGTAACTTTCCTCTTTAGTCAGAAGAAATGTAAAGAATCATGTTATAATTAGCTAATCATAAGTCTGTGTTCACCTTGTGTTTTGAAATATATTTGCCTGATATTTTTTGTAACCTTACCTTTTCAGAGAGGTATAGATGAATCATCATTCTTTCCCCGTGCAAAGGCAGGGGCAGTTTTCAAACAATCAGAACCAACTTCAGTATACTTTGAAAGAAGACTTACTGAACTTTCTTAGTTGAGCAAAAGAATAAGCAATTTTCCGTAGCTGGTTTGGCTCAGTGGATAGAGTGTCAGCCTGTGGCCTGAAGGGACCTGGGTTCAACTCTGATCAAGGGCACATCCCAGGTTGTGGGCTCCATCCCCAGGAGGGGGCATGCAAGGGGCAGCCGAACAATGATTCTCTCATCATTGATGTTTCTATCTCTCCCTTCTCAGAAATCAATAAAAAATATTTTTTTAAAAAAAGATTCATTATTTTTTTAAAAGAATAAGCAATTTGTTTAAAAATAATTGGCCTTCTGTCTATGTGTTTATCTTATTGTGTTTACAAAATTTACCTTTAAACTTTTATAGGCTGCAATAGGATCTGTAGCTTTGGACACAGCAAGATCACATGGAGATAAACAGTCAGAAGAATATGGAATGGACGTGCTGACAGTGGCGTTTCTGGCCATCCTCATCACAGCCCCGATTGGAAGCCTACTGATTGGCTTGCTGGGCCCCAGGCTTCTCCAGAAAGCTGCCCATCAAAATAGAGATGAGGAAGTTCAAGGGGAAATTTCTATACACCTTTAGAGGTGAAAGGAAAGAATGCTGAATATGATGATTAGAAAGCTGCTAACAGAGGCTACTTTTATCAAGATGAATCCTGAAATATGTAATGTGTAAGCTTAAAATGAATAGAACCAAACGTGTGACTATTTCTTTAAACAGCATTTTTAGCCATTACCCTTTCCATGTGGATGGTGATGTTCTGCATCTCCAACCTGATCTCTCTACCTTATTATTTTTTCAAACGCCACTTCATCACATATCTCAATTTGTACAGGGGCATATACACTTGAATGTGCTACCACAATTTAAAATTCACCTGAGAAAGACCAAGTTCAGAATCCTGTTCTGCCAGCCAACAGCTTTCCCCAACTCACTGTTAGTCACAGCTTCATGATGCGTGGTCACCTAGCTTATCGTGTGTTGAGTTGGCTCCTTTTTTTTTTTTTTTTTTTTTTTTACCTCCACTTCTACCCCTCTTATTAGAACAGATTCGTCCTGCCAAAATATTAAAGTACACAAAGCGTCTTCATTGGTTCTTCCTCTTGCGCTTTCTAGACAACAGAAGCCCTTGTCCTGACTCCTAGCTGGCTACACAGAGTCCCCCTTTCAGTGGCGCCTCTGGGTTTGCCTCCACCTAAAGAGCGCCCTGTCCAGCCCTTTGTTATTTGTTTCAGGTTCTTCCTGTTCTCTAGGTGAGAGGTAACTCATTTTCAAATCTATGCCAACCTCATAAGTTGCTATAATGAAGAAACAAACAAACAAAAAAATACCAAGTAGAAATGTATTTGTGTGTTATGAAACTGACTGGCTGATTGATGCTGACAGGGTTCCTCTGCTCATGAGGAAACTCAGACCCACCCTCTGTCTGGAGGCTCTGCTCTGCTCAGGACACAGGTTAAAGATGGGTCTCCTTTCTAGCCCTCAGGACGAAGGGAATAAGGAAGTCCAAGGCAAGCAATTTGTTTTTAAGGAAGTGGCAGGAGGGTGGACACACATCTCCCCTACATTCTATTGGTGACAACCACACCAGCTGTGAGGAGGCAGAGAAGCATTCACATTCCTACCAGGAAGGAAAGATCAGATTGGGGAGCCAGAGGTGCCTTTGTGCTGGCAGGCACCACCACTTGGTCACATATTCTTGCATTTTAACAAAGGCTTTCACTCTTTAACTAAAAGAGTGACTTCTGTGGCTGGAATTTCAGACATTGGGACATGCCAGCAGAGAGGATAGTAGAGGAAAAATTCATCTGCATAGGTCACACTGTATCCTACTTACTCAACTATCTCTGCTTTGGTATAACACCCATAAGTGCCTTTATTACTGTTGGTCAACTCCTAGTTGCTAGGATAATCATGCTAAAATACTGTTTGCAACTTTTGTCATGTTGTTTATATACATAAATAATTTATTACTTCTTGTCGTATCCCATCCAAACCATTTAACCTAGAATTCAAAATTCTATCTAACCTTGAATTATATAATATGTATTAAATGAGTGGATTATGAATACTCTGATTCCACCAAAGTGATCTGTATACAGCCTCTCCATGCCCCTTCTCCCATGATGTTCACCTCCATTCAAAACTAGCTTAATTTGTATTCAGTTAACATACTATAAAGTCAATGTTTTTCTCTTTGGCATTAACGTTAAATAACCTTGATTGAACTTGCGTGTGCTCAAAATTTCCTGAGCCATACATTTGCAAACAATCTCATCCATTACATTCTTTAACAATAATATTTGATTATTTTTTCTGATTATAAAATAACATTTCAATTACAGAAAATTTAGAACACAGGAAAGTACAAGAAAGAAAACTGAGACTACTCTTAGTGTAAATACCCGTTTTATTCAGATTCTTTTAAATTTTACCCTTGCAGTTCTGAAGAATGTGTTATTTTCATAAAGGTATATTCTCCATTGAATTAGTTGGGCCAAAGTTAACATAAATGCATACATTTGAGTTTTGTGAAGATATATATATTGATGACTTTTTATTGTATATAATGAATGGTAAGCCTCCCCCAAATTTTTATTCACCTGTTCTAATATTCATTTTGCAATAAATAAAATAAAAATCCTTGCCGTCGTGGAGCTTATGTTTTAAAATTCATTCATTCACTCATTCAAATACACTTAAAAACATGTTTGCTATATGCCAGGCTTTATGCTAGCTACTGGGGAATACCGTGATAAACAAGGGCTCTGTTTTTAATGCAACTTGAATTCTAGTGGGTGGTTGAAACTTGGGAATACAGATGTAAATAAGACATTCTTGTTTTCAAGAATCTTACAAGAAAGTAGGATATGTTCAAATAGCTGTAATCCAAGTGAATGATTCAAACGTGTTCTCAAAGATCAAAGACGGTGGTAGAGTAGGTGAATGTTACATTTACCTCCTCCCAGCACCAAACTGGAATTATAACTAAAATATAGAGCAATCAACCTGAATAACCAACTAAAGACTAGCTGAAGAGGGGTCTTAAAACCAAGGATCTAGAAAAGAAACCACATCAAGACTGGTAGGAAGGTCAGAGGTACAAAATGGGCTGGCCCTGCTCCCATAGGTGGCAGCTGGGCTTCTGGAGGAATATCTCAGCTATAGGGGTTCCCGGTAGAGGCCTCCAAGCCAGACTCCCCAGCCCAGAGCACTAGAGGCAGAAAGAGGCGCCCATATAACATCTGGCTGTGAAAATCAACAGGAAGACAGACCAGCATGGCTCAGCAGGTGAGCATCGACCCATGAACCAGGAGGTCGCTGTTCCATTCCTGGTCAGGGCACATGCCCAGGTTGCAGGCTCTATCCTGGGTGTGGGACATGCAGGAAGCATTCGATCAATTATTCTCCCTCAGCATTGATATTTCTCTCTCTTCCTCTCCCTTCTTCTCTGAAATCAGTAAAAATATATTTTTCAAAACTAAACTATCAGTGCTGAACTTTCAGCCCAGACAGGATTGACCCCAGAGACTGCTATTTTATGGTATTTAAGATGACTTCAGGAAAACAAGATCTGACTTGTGACAAGTTACTCCTGATCCGTGCAGCAGAGGGCGGTAGGGGGGCGCTACGATATGGCCACAGGGTTCTGTAATGTCAACTATGTGCCTGGATTTTTACAAACCAATAGGTTAAGATTCAGAAGAGACGTTGAGATTTGAAAAGGGTTGGAGAGACCGAAATAAACACCTGGCAGTCCGGGTGAATACGGGAACTCTCGAGTCCACAGTGGGAGCAGCTACAACGCCACTTACCAGTAAAGGCTCCGCCGCCACCAGCCCCACTCAGGCCCCGCCCA
>NW_006297224.1:856842-862086 GCF_000327345.1 Myotis davidii
CCGCCCCTCCGCCCACCCCGGCGCCAGCGAGCCTTCCACCTCCGGCCTCCCGCAGCGTGTGCGGCGGTTGCTGGGCGCAGGGGAGGCTCGCGGCGGCGGGGCGCTAAAGGAGTTGTAGGTACGGTCCATTTTCCTCCACTCTCTTCCTTTCCAGGCCCTTGGCTTTTTCAAGGAGCATTATAAAGACTGCTGTAGCCAGGACATAGAGATGGTGGCAGCCCTGCCCCGCCTTGATTTGTGGCCCCGGGACAGATGGAGGGCAGCCAGCATAAACCCACCATGGGACTGAGCGAGGTGAGGAGAGAGTAACCAGGTTTCCCACGCGGAGCGGAGGGGCTAGGAAATAGGGCTGTGGGAACTCCCTGCTCCACCAGGGACGCCAGCAGCCAGGTCTCAACCCGGCCCTGGGACCCGGAGGGGACAGAGGCGGATGGGAAACAGCGCTGCCCCGGAGCGAGGTCAGGGCTGGGACAGGCATGGACCCTGAGTTTCCATCCCCACCACGGCTCCACCCCCTACCCTCAAAGCTTCACCGCCTCCATTAGCCTTGGCTGTGCCCCCGCCTGTCTTCTGCCAGACTGCGCCTCAGTGTTCCCATCCGGAGCATGGGTGACCTCTCTGGCTGGTTCCCTGACAGCCAGACCCCGGGCCCACCCTGCCGCCTTCCAGGGCTGCCACCAGTGGCTGTTTACGCCAAGGTGCACCTAGCGGAGCCTTCAGACAGGGGGCTGGGGCAGGGACCGTGCCCATCTCCATCAACTTAGTGTTGGTGGCAGCCCCAGGGGCTCCGAGGCTTCTGCGGGAGAGCGAGGCAGGGCAGCTGCTCTTCCCACCTCTAGTCCTCTTTCCGCGAGGCCCCAGCTCCCCCTGGGCCTGTCTCTCGTCTTCCCTTTACCTTGTCGTTTGCACGCAGCGACCTGGGACAGCTCACAAACCCGGCCCCTGAATCCCAGCGTGGGTGCTGTTTATTCGGATACCCTCTCCCATCGTCTTCCTGCTGAGTCTTCAGGGCCCGCTTCAGTTATCACCACTTCCTCCAGGAAGCAGGCCCTGATTTAGCCCACAATTGACTGCTTTCTGATGAGGGCTCCCACGTTGGGGTAGGAGCCCTCTTATGAGAGCGCGGACCTCAGCTGGCCTGTATCAGTTTCCTCTGCATGTGAGCATCCTCCTCTTGTGCTAAATCCTTACCGACTGAACCAACCCGTGGGCTGCGCTGGGCAGTGCGGAGAGCGCGGGCTCGTTGTCAGGGACATGGGCTCGAGTTCTGACAATGCCACAAACGTGCTGTGTGACGTTGGACCCCGCCCTTCCCCTCTCTGGGCCTCAGTTCCTAAACCTGTACAGGAAACAGATGCTCCGAGGCCCCCAGAGTGCCTTCCTGCTCAGACACTCAGGGTATAGAGTGCCCTCTGCACCAACTGTGGGCAGCAAAGACTTAATCAGAGGAGCTCATCTTTGTTGCTACTGTGTCTACCAACGATTTTTACAGAGTGTGTAAGGGAGGAGGAGAGAGAGGGAGAGAGATAGAAACATCCATGAAAGACACATCCATCATTTGCCTCCCACACAAGCCCTAACCAGGGCCAGGGATCCAGCCTGCAACCAAGGTACGTGCCCTTGACTGAATTGAATTGCGCCTGTGGCTTTCAGTTTGAGGGCCAACGCTCTAACCTCTGAGCACCCGGCCAGGGCGAGAGGACATTTTTTAAAATATATATATTTTATTGATTTTTTTACAGAGAGGAAGGAAGAGGCATAGAGAGGTAGAAACATCAATGAGAGAGAAACATTAATCAGCTGCCTCCTGCACACCTCCTACTGGGGATGTGCCTGCAAACCAAGGTACATGCCCTTGACCGGAATCGGACCTGGGACCTTTCAGTCCGCAGGCCGATGCTCTATCCATTGAGTCAAACCGGTTAGGGCGAGAGGACATTTTTAAAGCCCTATATCCAGTTCCCCAGCTTTTCCTGACATTCATTAATAAGTATATGTTAAATGTCTATTATGTGTCGATGATGTACAGTGTCTAAGGGCATGTAGTATATATTGAAACACAACTGAATTTATATTCCAGTTCTGTCACTTTCAATGGAAGGAAAAAAGTTTTAGTCTCACTTAGAGTAATTTATACTGCTTCCATATGCATTATGGTTTTTGAGGAAAATATCAATTATTTTGTGTCCGGTTGTTAATGCTACTGTTAAATTTAATTGATATTTCTAAAATCTAGGGAGGTGTGGGTATGAAGAATGATTTTAGACTATTTAGCTAAGTGAAGCATCCAAATTTAGAGGACTAAGAACTGTCCATAAATTTTTGCTGAATGACATGTGGTGGAGTCACTAGATGTCACTATTGCACAACTTTGCTACAAAAGGATAACCTCTAAAATTTAGAGGTTAAATACAGTATACAGTTACAGAACACACAGCAGGGAAAGACAAGAACTGTTTCTATTAAGGGGTATACATTTGTACCTACATAATATTTATATAAGAAATGAAGTTCCCAAGCAGTGTGTTTTGATATTATCTCACCCTGTTTCTTCAGTAGGTCTATCAGAGAATGGAAGCATTGATAAAATCAATAAAGGCCTTAGATCATCTGGCATCTTCTCTCCCTACACCACTGTATAGGTTTGGAATTAAGATTTAGGGAGGTGAAGTGACAAGAAATTTACTCAACATTAATAGCAAATTAAAAGCAGAGTTTGCCCAACTCTTTTTATAATAGCACACCATCCCTTATTAATATATGCAATCAAAGAGACACTCTAATAAAACAAGGTGAAAATAGAACCTCTAAATCCATCAGAATTTTTCACAACTTTAAAAGCAAAGCTTACAGCCCTAGCTGGTTTGGCTCAGTGGATAGAGTGTTGGCCTGCGGACTGAAGGATCCTAGGTTCGATTCCAGTCGAGGGCACGTGCCTGAGTTGGGGGCTCAATCCCCAGTAGGGGGCGTGCAGGAGGCAGCCAATCAATGATTCTCTCATCATTGACATTTCTACCTCTCTCTCCTCTCCTTTCCTCTCTCTGAAATCAATAAAAATGTATTTTCAAGAAGATAAAAGCAAAGCTTACATATGATGATAATGGTGCATACTTATAATAAAAATTATTAGTTGAATACCATGGCTTTTGCTATGATCTATATAAAAATCTCACTTTATTCCCATAACTGCAAGATTCCACAATTCCAAAAAGGATTTTAAGAAGATTACTAAAATAAATATAGCATAAAAATTTTAAAAACTGATGCAATCATAAATGTAAGATACTGGAATATAAACCACTATGAAGTCTTTTTTTAGTATACAAAATCATGCCACAATTTCCAGTAAATTTAGATTTGGTTAGCTATTTTAAAATTTGATTCTGCTTTCTCTAGCTGTGAGCACAAAGTAAGAAAAATGGATGGTACTATGCCCATTAAAAGATAATGAAATATTATAACTTACCAAGATCTTACAACTAGCTTATTTATGATTTTAAAGCCTTCATTCTTTTCATTATGCTAGCTATCCAGACATCTGATAAGAGGGCTCCTTACGATATAGTCACTGTAACCCTTAAATACCTGGATCACTACAATTATCCCTAAATTTCACAGGTAGGCTTTTGTTTTCAAATAATTTCACAGAGCTATTGATAAGATGTGTTCCTATCAAGAAATTGGGTCCTTAAAATGAGTTATTAAGAGAAAGATAAATTTTGAATTTAATCTTCATTTTAAATTTTTAAATTGATATTATAAAAATAGGCATTTTAAAAATTAAATAAGAGAGAAAGAGGTGTCCAGGGGAAGAAGTTCAAAGAAAAAATAGAGATGAGGAGATCTCTAGAGTGAAGAAGAAAGCAGCCAGGCACAGTATTAAAAAAGAGGGAAGGGACCATGGGGAGAGAGTTACAGCCTTGCCTGCTTCTGATCCCTATTACTCAAGTATCTGTTTTTTTCTTCTTCACCTTCCTCCAAAATTGTACCCAAAAACCTATCCTAGTCAAGGTCCTCGCTCTTCAAAACTTCTACTTTTCAAATATTTATTCTGTAGGAGTAGAACCTTTTTTTTCGTTAAACTGTTGATTCTTTATATGTTTCTGCAGCATAATTATGAAGGATATTACTCATTCTAGAATTTGTTTCCTTTTTCTTAATGTATTTGAAAACCCTATTTTTGATGTTAGAATCTCTTACTCTCCTATGAAAGATGCCTTTCTTGTTAAACAAGCAGAATGTTTTTGCTTTTGTTGTCATTTTGAGTGGTATTTTTTTTTTCAGTTCATTCAGGTTTATTTCACAAATATTTATTAAGTGCCTGCATGTCCTACCTACTATGTAGATCAAGAATAAAACCAGATATGATTTCTCCTCTGATGAATTCCAATTCCATCCAAGATGAAATAGTCTTACTACAACCTTTTGTCTACTGCTCACGACCAAAAACTATGGATAAAATGCAAAGAGCAACTACCAGAAGTCTCAAAAGTAAACAAAAGCAGATAGATTGTGAAGAGGGGTCAAAACTACAGGTGTGAAATCCTCCTGTGCTTGCATTTTTGACTTGAAGGCAGGTCCCTATCATGCCACCGTTTAAGGACAGCACAGAAGGCAAAAACTACAACAGGAAACCCATTTGTATGGCCTAAAAGTCTTGGGGAGTAGATCCTGTGTTCCAAAGAAAGTCTGAGGAGGCATTGTTTTGCAGCTTTTCCCCAGGAGCAAACCCTATACATGGCATATGGCAGCTAAAACTCAGAGAAAAACCCCATCTGACCAGAGAAACCAAGAAAAGAGCCCTTGAGAAACATAGCGTGTGGTGGGTGGAGGTATAGATCCAGGAGAGGAGGAAGCTGGAGAAAGAGGCTCCTTAATTCTGTGTATGAACCTAACCAAGTGTCTTGGTCCCTCCAGCTATGCATACATGCCCAGCCAACCAATGGGGGCCAAGGCACGCTCTGCACATGCCCAGCCAACCAATGGGGGCCGAGGTGCGCTCTGCGCATGCCTAGCCAACCAACTTCCAGAACTTTCCGGGTAAAAGCAGCAGACGCTGCTTGCGCACTTCCTCGCTCTCTGGCCGCTGCTGGTGTCCCTGCCGCCTGCGCTGATCCCTCCGGGAGAAGCCCATCTTGGGAAAGGTAGTGGCTGTACCCCTGGGGGTCTCCTCATGTCCCCTGCCGGCCCCACAGCCTCCCACCCCGGGACGCCGAGCTTCCCTGGGGAACGCCGGGAGCGGGG
>NW_006297224.1:862130-863089 GCF_000327345.1 Myotis davidii
GCCGAAGGGCACGATGGCTTTAGAAGGGACTGGTCACGGGGGAGGAGGCCGCCACGCGAGGTTCGGGAGGGCCCTGCGCCCTGGGCTGCGGCGACGGGGACAAAGGCCTCGTGGACAAGAAAAGGTGGTGTTGGGGTCAGTTAGGCGTCACTCGAGGCCCGACCTTATGCAGAAGGGACTGACGTTCGGTGGTGACAAGCAGAGGGGCGCTAAGCAGGCCGGCTGAGTGGTGAGCTGCTCCCTGTGAAGCCCTGGGGCGGGGTCTGCCCGGGAAACGGAGGCCATGGCCGCCGTGGCCTGTCCGTCCGTGTGTCCCAGGCCTCCTTTTGGAAGCTGCCCTGAGGACGAGAGAAACCACGTTGCCGACGGGCCAAAAGGACAGAGAAAACTCCCAGGAGAAGGCATTTATGGATAGTTAGGGCTTTTAGGAGAAATAGAAACCCGGTGGTGAGCTTTTGCAGGCGTTTCTCACAGTCCTGGGAAAGGCGCCAAGGATTCTCAGTGCTGTTGCAACCAGATGTTGGTCCATTTCCCTTGGAGGGAGTCTATCTTATTTTATTGTTTAAAGTATTACAAATAGTAGTACATATGTCTCCTTTTTTCCCCATTGACACCCCACCCCACCCCACCCCCTGTGTCTTGCTTCCATTGGTTATGCTTATATGCATGCATACAAGTCCTTCGGTTGATCTCTTAAACCGCACCCCCAACCCTCCTTGGCCTTCCTGCTGTCTTTTGACAGTCTGTTTGATGCTGCTCTGCCTCTGTATCTATTTTTGTACATCAGTTTATAGTGGTATTTATTATCCATAAATGAATGAGATCATATATTTTTCTTTCATTGACTGGGTAATTCCACTTAGCGTAATGCTCTCCAGTTCCATCCTTGCTGTTGCAAATGGTAAGAGTTCCTTCTTTTTTACAGCAGCGTAGTATTCCATTGTGTAGATGTACCACAG
>NW_006297224.1:863271-864277 GCF_000327345.1 Myotis davidii
TTTTTAAAAAAAATTTTTATTAATTATTTATCATTGAAAGTATTACGGATGTCCCCTGATTTCCCCCATTGACCCCTTCCAGTCCCTCCTTCCCCCCAGGCCCTCACTGCCCCAATGTCAGTGGCCATGGGCCATACATATATGTGTGCCGAGCCAGCTCAGCCATGGGTTTGAAAGCCTGAGTAAAGGCGGCGAATGGATGAAGAAATGACAGACGAAGAGAATAAGCTGGGTCTAGGTCAGTGATAGCAAACCTATGACACGCGTGTCAGAGGTGACACGCAAACTCGTTTTCTTGGTTGCTTTTTCTTTGTTAAATAGCATTTAAATAGATAAAACTAGCTGAAACCAGTTTGGCTCAGTGGATAGAGCCTCGGCCTGTGGACTGAAAGGTCCGAGGTTTGATTCCGGTCAAGGTCATGTACCTGGGTTGCGGGCACATCCCCAGTAAGAGATGTGCAGGAGGCAGCTGATCGATGTTTCTCTCTCATCGATGTTTCTAGCTCTCTATCTCTCTCCCTTCCTCTCTGTAAAAAAATCAATAAAAATATATTTTAAAAATATTAAAAAAGAAATAAAACTAGAGGCCCAGTGCACAAAAATTTGTGCACTTGGGGGGGAGGGGGGTCCCTCAGCCTGGCCTGTGCCCTCTCGCAGTCTGGGCCCCTCGGGAGATAATGACCTGCTGGCTTAGGCCTGCTCCCAGGTGGCAGAGGGCAGGCTCAATCCCTAGGTGCAGCCCCTGGTCGGGCTCAGAGCAGAGCCAATTGGGGAGTTGGGGCGCCGCCCCATCATGCACAGAGCAGGGAGATTGGGTGGTTGTGATGCCACCCTCAGTCACGCTCAGGGTAGTGCCGATTGGGGGGTTGGGGCACTGCCCCCTGTCACACACAGAGCAGGGCGGATCAGGGGATTGGGGCGCCACCCTTTATCACACATAGAGCAGGGCCGATCAGGAGGTTGGGATGCCACGTCTCTCACACTCAGGGCAGGGCCGATGGGGAGG
>NW_006297224.1:864640-872302 GCF_000327345.1 Myotis davidii
CCTGCGTGGTGTGGGGCCCCACTGGGGTTCCTGGCCAGTCTGGGTGAGGGGCTGAGGGCTGTTTTCAGGCTGGCAGGTTACAGAAGCTCCCAACCGCTCCTTTTTTTTTATTTTTTATTCTGGGCCAGCTTTACTGCTGTGGCTCCAGCTCTGCGGCCTCTGCTGCTGGGAAAGCGGAAACCCTCGGGCCCAGACTCGTTTGTGTTCTCTAATCAAAACTCTGTATCAACTCCAGCTCTGAGATCCAGCTCGCTGAAAGCAGGTTTCTGGAGTTTTTTTTAGCTTCTATATGTTACGATGTTTCAAACTGCCCTCTCAGAGGCCTGCAGCAGCAGGCGGGGAACGTTGGAGTCCGCCGTCACTGAAGCAAGCAAGCCTCATGTTCAGTTTAAGCTGCCTGGCTGCCAGTCGCCATCTTGGCTGTCAGTTAATTTGCATATCTCGCTGATTAGCCAATGGGAAGGGTAGTGGTCGTACACCAATTACCATGTTTCTCTTTTATTAGTGTAGATATATATATATCTGTGTTCCTCTTTCATTGTGCCAGCCATTATGACAAACACAGAATAAACAGTGATTAACATTATTGGGTAATTGCTTCATACTTGTTCTAAGTTCCATTGATGTTTCCACCCATTTAATGGTCACAATAGTACTATGCTCATTTTATAGACAAGGAAACTGAGGAACATTGGTTAAATAATTTGCTCAGCCATGGCTGGTTTTGCTCAGTAGTTAGAGCATCAGACTGTCAACCAAAGGGTCTCAGGTTCCATTCCCAGTCAAGGACACATACCTTAGTTACAGGTTCGACCTAGCCCAGGTCAGTTGCATGTGGAGACAACCAGTCTATGTACCTCTCTCACATTGATGTTTCTCTCTCTCCACTGGCACTTCTTCTCTCTAGAAAAATCAATGGGAAAAAAATATCCTCAGGTGAGGATTTAAATAAATAAATAGAGAGTTAGATAGATAGATAGATAGATGATAGATAAATAAATAAATTTGCTCAAAGTCACAAATTAAGTAGGGTAGCCAAGATACAAATCTGGCTGTTTGACTCCAGACCCACACTTTTAAGTACTATTCTATACAGATGTGGTTGCATAAAATATATTGATAACTCAGTTGACCCTTGAATAGTCTCAGGGTTGACCCTAGAATAAATCTTTTTTTATGTTGTTACTGTTAAATTGTTCTTTTGATATTTACTTTTTTAAATATTTTTTTTATTGATTTCAGAGAGGAAGGGAGAGGGAGAGAGAGATAGAAACATCAGTGATGAGAGAGAATCATTGATCAGTTACCTCCTGCATGCCCTACATTGGGGATCAAGCCCCCAACCCGGGCATGTGCCCTGAGTGGGAATTGAATTATGACCTCCCGGTTCATAGGTCAATGTTCAACCACTGAGCCACGCAGGCGAGGCTGTTGTTTTTTTTTTATTTTTAAATAATTTTTTTCTTTGTCATAATCATACATCAGGAAATAAATATTACCAGCCTTGTGCTAGGTGCCAGAGGTACTTCTTTGTCAATCTCTGTCCATTCTTCTACCTTACTTGAGCTTGTAGTCAGGGTGTGTAAGGGGAGCACATTGCAGCATATTACTTATTTGTTTTCTGGCCTGTTTATTCAATAAACATTTCTGAATTGAGTGTGTGTACTAAATTATTTAAGACTACACATCTAATGTATCAAATAGATTTGCATACATCTTTTATATTTATTAATATTAAAGATTCATTTTTGTATATTTGTTCTATAAAATACATACCTTTCTTCATAAACCACCTACGCTTGATTTTCTGATGTGTTGGGTATGTAAAATATTTCTCTATGATATATTTTCCTTATGTGTGCCCTTATAGGTGGCATACTTCATGATCTCCTAACTTCTTTTCGGGACATAATTTTTGGTGTGCTACTAGGAACATTTTTGGGAATTTTTCTTCGATATTTTCCAAGTGAAGATCAGGTAAATAAAAAATTAGTCAACCTTTAGAAGTATAGTATTGGTTATTTTTTTCAAAGTTTGAACTTCTATAATACCCATGATATATTACATTTAATATTTATTGTCCTTCCCCGAAAGTGTAGCCTCCTTTGCCTACTTTGCTTTAAACTGAACACAGTTCTGATTAATAGGAGTCAATGACCTTGACTAAAGTCTGTGCTTCTGGACTTGGCAAATAAGGAATATTAGGGAAAATTTTTTGATGGAATGCTGTATAAATCTTGTATTTATAAATGTAATGAAGGTGTTGACAGGAAAAAATTTATACACCTTTTATCAAGGATTATGTACATACTAAATACCTTTAAAAATATATTTTTTGAAATCTGTTCTGCTATGACAGAGATAACGTATCTTTTTACTATGCTATTGTTTTTTAAATTGAGCTTACTAATGCATAATACTTTGCAATGGATACTTTTTAAAAATATATAATTAAATCAGAATACCAATTCCATTTCACCCCACCCCGTTCTTCACTAAATTGCCTACTGACTTCTGACAACTTTTTCTAATCTTTCTTAACTCATACTTTCCCTTGAACATTTTAGGAGAGATAGATTCCCATTTACCTCCTTATATTTTCTGAGTTAAATTCACTCCCACTCCCTTTGACTAAGGCAACACTATTAAACTCAATCCTTTCTTGCCCTAAAGAATATGCCAAAAAAAAGAATGTGCCATTACTTTTGTATATCTGTAATGTCCATTTTGATTTGCCTGTAACAGTTGTCCTTGCTAATGAGATTTTCAGAAATTTATTTTTAAGAATCTGTTGGATATGTTATATAGAACTACAGGTTATATTGCTCTATCTTTTCTTTCCTTTTTCACTTACAGTTGAAATTTTAACCATTTTACTGACATTAATGTGGCAGATGAAACAATAAATTTTGGCTCTTGTTATCAAGCTGCTAAAATATTTGGTGAGGAAGAAAGCCAAAATTTTATACATTATTTAATATATCATATTATAGTATCAAAAGGTCAATAATGAATGATAGAGAACGTAAATGTTGTATTATATGTTTAATGTAAATAATTTATACAAATTTAATATAATTCTAGACAAATCTTCCAATGAAGAGAGCAGGCCTTATTTTGAGTTTGTGTGTTTCTGCCGTCATAGTCAGCAAAAGCATCAGTATACATGGAGCCGGAGGATTATTCACACTAATGTCGACTTTCATTGGAGGAACACAGATAAGGTGAATATTTTTTTAAATTAAATCTTTATTGTTCAGATTATTACAGTTGTTCCTCTTTTTTCCCCCCATAGCTCCCCTCCACCCGGTTCCCACTCCACCCTCTGCCCTTACCACCCCACCCCTACTGTCCTCATCCATAAGTGTACGATTTTTGTCCAGTCTCTTCCCTCACGCCCCCACTCCTCCCCCATCCCCTGAGAATAGTCAGCCCACTTCCTTTCTATGCTCCTGATTCTATTATATTCAACAGTTTATTCTGTTCATCAGAACTTTGAATATTTCTTGCTACTCCCTTCTGGCCTGCATAGTTTCTGTTGAGAAATCAGCTGACAGTCGTATGGGTACTCCCTTGTAGGTAACCAACTGTTTTTCTCTTGCTGCTTTTAAGAAAAATCAACCAAAAAAAAAATGAGTTCCCATGTCACCTCTGACACGTGTGTCATAGGTTCACCATCACTGGGTTAGAGCATTAGTGTATGGCCTGAACAGTCATAGAGATAAATTGCAGGCTGAATATTGTTAAATATTATGGAGCTAAATGTTATGATTTTAAAATAGAGATACATTGATTCGTTTAAAAATATATCTTTTCTTCTCCTTCCACCCACTCCACCACACATGAATGTACATATATTATTATTTTGTATGACTATTTGATTACTGACTGAATCTTCCCACTAGATCACAAAGAAAGAATAGAAACCATGTCTAGGGTTTCCCCCATTGTTTTTCCCTAGCACTTAGCAAAGTCCCGGGGAAGCAAGAAGTACACAATAAATAACCATTACTTGCCTACAAGAATGAATGAATGAATGAATGAATGAATGAATGAATGAATGATGTAGTTCGTCCTCTAATTCAATGATATTCCCTCCTACTAAAAGGTATTACTGCTTATTGTTAGACTTTTTCACCTGGCAGCATAGTGTCCTGATTCCCTGAGATCCTTTTCTCCATTGTTATTCCAAAACAAAAGCGTGTGAGCCTCCATGCAACAAACTTCTCTGTGTCATCGTTATTTAGAGAGCAGACTTTGGGCCAGACTGCCTGTTTTGAATGCCATATTACTTGCCTATAACCTTAGTCAAGTTAGTTCATAATCTCTCAGTGCCCAGTTTGAAGATTCCAAATTCCTTGTCAGTTTTACTGTTATCACACTGCCTCCCAAGTAGGAAGAACAATGAGAATATGATCAACAAAATCCTAGTGAACCCTAAGAAACCTTTGTATTTGGATTGTCTTGTTGCAGCCAAGAACCAAGTGGTACTTGGTAACATCAAATAAGCAAAACCCTGGTGCAGTTAAAACTCGAATTTCTGAGAGTCATACAAGCACTCAAATAGAAATATATACATATACATATACATATACATATACATATATATTAAATAGGAGAAAGCTGAGATGACAAAAATACAAAATCACCCGTAAAATGTCTACATGCTAATTTGTCACTATTTCAGTCTTACTCTAGAGATATTTGCTAAGAAGAACATAGCATTAATGAGTAACTCATTAAAATCCCTCAGCACTTTAAGTCTTGCCTCTTTTCTAATAGTCTAGTACAGCTACTTTCAACCCTTTTCATCTCATAGCACACATAAACTAATTACTAAAATTCTGTAGCACACTAAAAAATGTATTATATTTTTTGCCAATTTGACAAAAAAAGAATAGGTGTAATTTTGATTCATTTACATTGGACAGCTATTGTTGTGTTGCCTGTTGTCATGTTTTTTAATTTGACAATCTAAGGAAAAAGAGGTCAGTGCCCCTGACTAAATAGTCAAGTATTGCATGTTTTAAAAATTACTGCAGCACACCAGTTGAAAATCGCTAGCCTAGTACCAGGTTTTGCTTATTTTAACAGAGTCATTTGCTTTTATTATATGTTAACTTTGCTTAACATTTTTCATTATGCCTCATGTTCACCCACCCACCCACCTCCCAAATGCACCTGCCTGCTTCTAATGAATTTTCTTACATGAGACAAAAATTAAAAGATACAAATATGTGGAGACTACACAGAAGCAAGGACTGAATAAATGTGATTTGATTATAGAGCTTTTCTATGATTTTTTTAAAAAAATATATTTTATTGACTTTTTACAGAGAGGAAGGAAGAGAGACAGAGAATCAGAAACATCGATGAGAGAGAAACATCGATCAGCTGCCTCCTGCACATCTCCTACTGGGGATGTGCCCACAACCCAGGTATATGCCCTTGACCGGAATCGAACCTGGGACCCTTCAGTCCACAGGCCAACGCTCTATCCACTGAGCAAAACCGGTTTCGGCTTTTCTATGATTTTTATTACAAAGTTAATTTAATTGAAAAATGTAAAATAGAATGTGTTCTCAGTATTTACATATCTCAAGAACAAAATTAATCTGTAAATACCTTTGGAATATTTAAAGTAATCCATCAGGCTGAATTGCTTCCTAATACAAAATAGGCACCTATCTCAGTTGCTTTTTGCTTGAATAACCCTCTGAATTTCAGTGGCCCCCACTGACCACATGATCATTATTTCCTGTCCGCTCACCAACAGTTCCCCAAAAGCTCATCTAACTCAAGTTTTCTTTTTCTTTCACTGACAACATATTACTTAAAAGTCTGTTGGCAACAATTAATATCCCATCAAGTGGCCATTGGATGTGTACTGTCCTCGGGAGGAAGTGTAATTTGGGCGACACAGCTCCTTTTATGTGAGGGACTTGGTTGTGAGCCCTCAACAGACAACAGTTGAAGATGGCAGGGGAATGAGTGCCTCAGTTTTATGTACACCACAGAACACAGTGCTGTCCACCCCTTGTGTCATTTGTGTCTATTGCTTCATATGATTTCACTGCATCTAAGAAAAGCTCCTTCAGGATTCTGGTTGGTTTCTTTTGCTGGGGAAATGTATGAAAGCACATTAGTGGAATGAACTACAGCGCCTAAGCTCAGCAGCTGGTCTTGCACCCTCAACTGATCATCTCCCTCCTCTGCTACCCATGTGCTGTCTGGTCTACATTCCTCTCACCCTCAGCTAGCACCTCTGCTGGTCTCAGTCACTTATCTGGTGGACGGACCCAGATCCTCATCCCTGAGGTGTCTGAGCCCAGGTCACCAGTCCTCCTTGACTGAGTGTTGGATGCCATGCACAAACTGCACTTGTCTACTTAAATCAAGCCACCAAAATTAAACAAGAGGCTACCTAGAGATCCCCCAGTGGATTCCTTGGGTGCCAAACACATTCCTCTCTCCTTCCATTTTGTATTGAAAATGAATTGCAACTATTGATCTTTTTTAAAAAATTATCTCTAAAATTTTTCCTTCTAATTAAATTACTGTAATTTAATTAACTTTGTTTATTTTGGGATGTATTATTAGGTATCTGCAATTTTAGGATCAGTGTATCTTCTTAGAGAGTTTTTACTTTTATTATGATGTAGTGTAAGGTGAATTTGAACATTTCAGGACTGATCAAGAAAAAAACTATGGCCACGAGGTGGCACTATCACACAAGCTTCATTTGGGCAATACTTTGCCAGGTCTGCAGAAGGCCCTAAGAGTGTGAGACCATCCAGAGGCTTAAGGCCATGGGGGCCACCATCCAGAAGGAAAGGGGGCACGGGAACTCCTGGGGTAGAGAAGTGGGAGGGGGGCGTATTTAGGGGGCTTTTGTATGTTGTCACGCTGCAGCATTCAGCCTGGTAGGGAGATGCTGGGTCAGAAAATTCCAAAGGGTAGCAGCAACTTAGCATCTTTGTAGCCTAAGCCTAAGGCTCATTTTGTCTGTGGTAAGCAGATTTGGACACAGTTTCACATTAAGTAAAGCAGGCAAGCTCTGAATGACTAAAAACCTACTTGTCTGGGCTGTGTTTAAAACAACTGATGTGTAAAGTAAAGTTTTGGTTTCGTGCCAGAGGCCTTTTGAGGTAGTGGGTCTCAGCCTCCTGTAAATAAACAACTCAGGGCCAATATATAAAAGCTATCTTTGCCTAATATACACAAAAGGTAGTGATTCTCTTTATCTCTTTTTTTTCCAATCACATTGTTTATTATACTTTTTTTAAAAATAAATATTTATTGTTCAGATTATTGAAGATGTTCCTCTTTTCCGCCCCCCCCATAGCTCCCCTCCACCCAGTTCTCACCCCACCCCATGCCCTTACCCCGCCCCCACTGTCCTCATCCATAGGTGCATGATTATTGTCCAGTCTTTTCCTGCACCCCCACACCCTCTTTCCTCCGAGAATTGTCAGTCTGCTCCCTTTCCATGCCCCTGATTCTATTACATTCACCAGTCTGTTCTGTTCATCAGGTTTTTTATTCATTTGATTTTTAGATTCACTTGTTGATAGATATTTATTTGTTGTCACTTTGTTCTTCATAATTTTTTATCTTTACCTTTTTCTTCTTCTTCCTCTTCTTAAAGAATACCTTTCAGCA
>NW_006297224.1:872745-883122 GCF_000327345.1 Myotis davidii
CGCTTGAAGTTGTCCCAGAGGCTCCTTACACTATCTTCATATTTTGGGATTCTTCTTTCCTTTTGTTTTTCTGGTTGGGTGTTTTTGCTTCTTCATATTTCAAATCTTTGATTTGATTCTTGGGATCCTCTAGTCTGCTGTTGGATCTCTGTATATTATTCTTTATTTCAGTCAGTGTATGCTTAATTTCTACTTGGTCCTTTTTCATAATCTTGAGGGTCTCATTAGATTTCCTGGAGGTTTTTAGAAGATTCTTGAGTAACCTTATAACCGTGTTTTTGAACTCTATATCCAGTAGTTTGATTTCCTCCATTTCTCTCCACCACTGCCCGAGGCCACCCAGCAGGAGCTACAGAGAGATCTGCAGATTCCTCCTCTTTGTTTGGGGTTTGGAGATGCCCAGATTAGGTGAAGCTGTGAAGTAATACAGGCTGCTGATGAACCTTAGGCCTTCTTTTGGAAGCTCTGTGGTTCTCTGACCCAGTTACAGTTTGACAGGATTTTAGGTGGAGAAAGGCCAGGCCATTAGTATGCAAAAGCCTCTGTGCACAGCTTGGGTGGGGCGTGGTCTCAGGGAATCATGGGGCGGTGCAAACAGCAATTGTTGCCCAACAGCCCTCCCTGGACTGGTCCCTGGGTCTCTGTGTCCCGGGGCCCTGTGCAGGAACAATGAATGCTGCAGGCACCTCTGTGAGAAAGCCGGCCTCATGCTCCAGTCCAATGCCAGACAGTACAGTTTCTCTCCGTATGAGTCTGGGCCCCCAAATTTTCGCCCGGAGCTGGAGTTCAGAGGAGTCGGGAGCTTGTATCTCCCTCCCGATTGAAAAAGACAACAGCGTACCCGGAATAGGCATAGCCCCCCTTTCTCAGCTGCGAGGAGGTTAAGTCCTCTCTGATTTTGGTGGGTAATTGCTGCCAGTAATCTATCTGGTCCTGTACTGTAACAATACTTTGGGCAATTTCCTCTAAGCTGTCTGCAAGTTCTTTGGACAGGCTCTGATAGTAGAAAAGGGTGGGTAAGATGCTTGTCTCCATCCCAGTGCCTAGGCCTGTAACTATTCCTAGGCCAGCAAGGAGGGGAAGGTGGGCAATGCCCCTCTTGGTTCAAGTGTAAACAGTGAGAGGAACCTTAAAGGGCCAATTACTAGGGGCAATGTCTATCTCACGGGTGAGATAGATCAGGCTGCAGGTCCCAGTTCAGTTGCCTGGGAGACAGAGAAAGGTATTGGTACCACACAGAAAGGAGATTCCCTGATTTTCTAAGCAGAAACTGTTCTCTCTAGTGAAGAGGTAAGTAAGCTTGTTGTTCTCATTTTTCCAAACAAAGAAAGTTCCAGTTAAGGTTGCCCCTGTAATGGGCTGAAAGGGCCTTTGGGGTTTAATGGTGTAGCCCGGTGGTGGTATTCTCAAAAAATACATATTTCCCCTCAGTCTCAACCAAAAATTCAGAATGGGTGAGGCCATGGGAGGGAGTCGGTGACAGTCAGGTTGTAATTGTGAATGTAACTGCCAGGGGAGATAACCATCAAAGGGCAGGGTCACCTAAACAGACTGGGAGGAATTGGTCGTTGGGAAGGTCACGAGATGGACAGGCTGAGATTCACACGGGTTTCAGAAAAGGGGCTATTTGGGTGACAAAACAGCCCAGTCAGAGGAATGCTGAAGGTTGAAAGTGAAGTTGCATAAGCATTGATCAAGATATCCTAAAAGCTTTCCATAGGGAGTGTTCTGTTGATGTAAAGAGGTGCCTGATATGCTAGGACAGTGTTGGTCGTTACTGATCCTAAATGGGGAATTTATTGGATGAGTGTTCAGTTATGTTGTTTAAATATGACTGGAGCCCTGGTCAACTTGGCTCAGTAGATATAACATTGGTCCTCGGACTGGAAGGATCCTGGGTTCGATTCCCAGTCAAGCGCACATACCTCGGTTACAGGCTCAATCCCGGTCCCTGTTGAGGTGTGTGGGGAAAGCAACCAATCAATGTCTCTCTCTCACATTAATGTTTTCCTTTGTATGTCTCTCCCTCTCCACTACCTCTAAAAATCAATGGAAAAAAAATATCTTTGGATGAGGATTAACAAAAATAAAAATGTATAAATATGATTGGATTAACCGAATGGCTCTTCCTATGAGTTTTCCTCATGTCATTTTTATGGTTTGGAAATTATAAAGTTCATCAAGGCACATGAGTTAGAACGCGGCCTCTCCAAGTATCTATAGTGGAAGAATAGACTGGAGTTAGCTCATGCGTGTAAGGAGGTTGGGGTTGCCATGTAGCTAGCTGCTAAGGGGGAAGACAGAGCCAGCAGTCCAGCATGAGGGTGGGTTGGTGGTGTTGAGGAGGTGATGTGTTAGATTGAGGGTTCGAGAGAGATAGTGAAGACTTAGGAGATGTTTAAGAGGTTTGGGGTAGACATGCATATAGAATAAGAGGAGGAGAAGGCTTGGTGGGTCATTGCAGACTCTAACAGCGATGGGTGTAATTCCAACCAGATGATATAAGGCAATGGCATATTTAAAAAGCAAAAATGACAAGGGAAATCCCAAGTACTATCAGCCAGAATAAAGGTTGAGTAAGGGCCTCCCAGGTTAAATTCTAGTTAACTTAATCCCCAGAGTTTATTTCTAGACAGGAGGTTATTTGGTCCCAAGAAAAGCCTATGAAATCTTCCCTGAAGATAACAATCCCACAAGAAAGTCAGTAACTGTGTTTCAGTGCTGGGATGAGAAGAAGGGACTTCTTTGAGTAAGGATAGGATAAGATCATAGACTTGTTCTGCAGTAGGTCATTGGGTAGGGAGGGGGCTGAGAGGGACCAGCACAAACAGAACAGTGAGGGTGATGGGGGAAGCTGGTTCATAGAGGTCTGGGGCTTACAATTCCTCAGGAATTTTTATAAGTTTGAGATGAGTCAGTCCAAGACTGGCATGCATATACAAGCTGACTGGCAGTGGAGCCTAGCGTGCAGGGGCTCACTTCAACTTGGACGAGTGGACCCAGGATAGATGTCCTCATAGTTTGGCCACCATCGGTGTGGTCAGGAGTACCTGGCGTGGGCCTGTTCACTTGGGCTTCAGTGTCCCCGTGCATTAGGATGCCTTGGGAGTCAGTGGCAGGCCTGGGAAGAACTAGTCAGCATGCTGCCAAAGGAGGTGGCGAGTGAGATTGAGGGTGGGGAGATAATCTCCCAAAGGGCTACAGGCAATTGGGATGTGTCCAAGTAGAAAGGGTCTGTCATACATAAGCTCAAAAGGGCTGAGGAATGTGGTGGCTCGAGGGGTTGATCGAATGTGAATGAGGGCTAAGGGAAATGGGGTGATCCAGGTTTCTTGGACCTCAAGACTTAGTTTAGTGAGGTATTGTTTCAGGATTGAGTTCATTATCTTGACCTTGCCAGAGGATTGAGGATGGTAAGGGATTTGTAGGCTCCAGCAGACCTGTAGTGCAGTGGCCACCCCTTGGGTGACTTTAGAGATGACAGCTAGACCATTATCTGAATGTAGGGAGGTGGGCAGGCCAAAGTGGGAAACAAGATGTTCAGCAAGGGCTTTAACTACCTCCATAGCCTTTTCTGAGGTGATAGGAAGGCCTTTACCCACCCAGAGAAAGTGTCTACATTTAGTAGCTATTTGAAATGCCTTACAGGGGGCATATGTGTGAAGTCAACCTGACAATCTTGACTGGGAACCTGTCCTTGGGCCTGGTGAGTGGGAAAAGATGGAGGCATTTTGAGGGCACCTGTGGTGAGGTCTGAGAGCAAGTAAAACATTGACTGGTTATGTTCTTGAGGTGTGTGGCCATCTGGTGGCAATTTCTTTAGGGCATCTTGCAGCCTGAAAGAGCTGGAGAATAAGATTGGCGTTGGTGATTGGGAACCCTCTGGTTGTCAGGAAGCCCCGCTCCTCTGAGACTGTAGCATGTGAATGGAGGATGTGAAAGGCATAGCAGGAGTTGGTGTAGATGTTGATAATCTGTCCAGTTGCTAGAGTTAATGCTCGAGGAAGGGCTGTAAGTTCTGCCTCTGGGAGGAGGGGCTGGGGGGCTGGGCCCCTGATTCTGTAGTCTGGGTATTGGAGACATTTGCATAACTTGCCACTCATTGCCTGTTTTGTGTACTGGCTCTGCCATCTATGAACCAGGTGTCTGCCATTTTGGGGAAAGGTGCATTGGTGATGTGTGGGAAATAAGGCTGCTTAAAACCTAGGAGGCTTCAGCATGAGTGTTGTTCATTGTCATCTGAAGGTGGAAGCAGGAGTAAGGTAGCCAGGTTCAGGGAGGTGCTGTGGCATAAGGTGATATGGGGCGCTTCCATGAGGGTGAGATGAATGGGCTGTGTAGGGAGTGACTCTAGAGTTAAGCCTCAGATTGACCTGTGGCAGAGCCACAAACAAGTCCCAGCTCAGAGGGCAGAACCCTCTTAGCATAATTAAGCTTGACCTTATGGCCACCCCTAGATCCTTCCTGGGTAGCTAATGGGCTGTGGGAGGTGCAGCAAGTTCTGCCAAAACAATTGAAACTCACAAGAACATTGTAACTATGGTGACCACTATCTTGTTTTTCTCTGGCTATAAAATAAAGCCTCAGACTGCTAGCTGGATCCTTCTCTGTGGCCTCACCCAGGCACAGGAGATCCACCGAGCCCCAGCTATATTCTCTTTTGTCTGTCTTTTCTTGAATCCTTCACAGCCCCTCCTCAGACTCACCAAACCCTTGGCTGTGCTGGCACGGCACAAGCTGGAGCCTGGAGAGGAAAGGAAAAGGGCGGTTTGGTGGAGGTAAATTCTGAGTGCATGTGGGGAATAGATTATCATTGGCTGGGAGAAGGTAAGTTCTAGCTTTCCTGGGCCCAAGGGTCAGCAGCACTTCTAGAGCCCAGAGGCAGGCAGGCCAGCCCCTAATGGTGGGGTCTTTTTAGAAAGATAGGCAATGACCTTGAGGTCTGGCCCTGATTTCTGGCCTAGGAGGCCAAGAGGGATGCCCTTATCCATGTGTAAAATGAAAGGTTTGGATAGGTCAGGTAGTAGGGTGGGTGCTGAGGCAAGAGCAGTTTTCAGAGCATTTTAGGGGGTGAGAATTCTGGTCTTGGGATCTAAAGGATCAGTGAGGGCTCCTTTTGCCACATCATAGAGGGGCTTTGCAAGAAAACTAAAGTTGGGAACCCAGAGGTGAAAGTACCCAGCAAGCCCAAGAATGGAGAGTATTTCTTGTCTAGGGGAGGGGACAGTCATGGAGGAGATAAGGCAATTATAGTTCAAGGTAATGGCCTGGCTTTGTGGGGTGAGAGTGAAACCGAGGTAGGTGACTGTGGTTGGGGACAACTCGGCTTTATGAGGGTATGTGCGGTAGCCCCGTTCATCCGGGAAATTAAGGGTATGGGTGTGTAGTTGTGAGGAAGTTAAAGGACTGCATAGCAGAAGGTCATCGACATTGGAGGAGGATGCTGGAAGTTCAGTCGAGATGTTGAAGATCTGAGGCTAAGGCCTGACCAAATCAGTGAGGACTGTCCCCAAATCCTTGTGGCAGGACAGTCCAGGTTAGCTGCTGTGATGTATTGGTGTCAGCATCTATCCATGTGAAAGCAAGTGGGTTTTGGGAGTATTTTGCAAGGGGAATAGAGAAAAAGGCATTTTTGAGATTTATGATGGTATTGTCCAGTGGTTCTCAACCTTGGCTGCACATTAGAATCCCCTGGGAATCTTTTTAAAATCCTGATTTCTGGGCCTCATCCTCCGGAAATTCTGTTTGTTTGTTACTAATGTTGTGGCCCCACCCCATCACAAAGAAACAAAATTTCTGGAGGATGAGGCCCGGAAATCAGGATTTTAAAAAGATTCCCAGGTGATTCTAATGTGCAGCCAACATGGAGAACCACTGGAGTAGAGGAACATACACTTGCCGTGTCTATCCCCTCCACCTTGCATACCCACCTGTCAGCCCATTTGTTGACAAGAATATACTTTCCACACGGCATCGCCTTGGCACTCTGAGGGACACCAACTAGTAAACTCTGTGTGGCTCTGTTTCTGGCCTCTGTTCACTTCCACTGATTTGTGTTAATCCTTTTGTAATACCATGTTGTCTTGATGAGTGTCTCTTTACAGTCAGTCTTGAAAACAGGTATGTAATTCTCTTTTAAAAATACTGAGATTTAAATGACATTGGAATTATCTTTCTTGCAACCCTAGTACTTTTTTTTTAAAATATATTTTATTGATTTTCATGTGAAAGCAAGTGGGTTTTGGGAGTATTTTGCAAGGGGAATAGAGAAAAAGGCATTTTTGAGATTTAGGATGGTATTGTCCAGTGGTTCTCAACCTTGGCTGCACATTAGAATCCCCTGGGAATCTTTTTAAAATCCTGATTTCTGGGCCTCATCCTCTGGAAATTCTGTTTGTTATGGGGTGGGGCCACAACATTAGTAACAAACAAACAGAATTTCCGGAGGATGAGGCCCAGAAATCAGGATTTTAAAAAGATTCCCAGGGGATTCTAATGTGCAGCCAAGGTTGCGAACCATTGGTATAGTGGGTGGTGGTAGCAGGGATTAAAGAGTGATCAAAACACTTGAATTCTTGGAAGACAATCCTCTTTCCCATCATGTATTAGACTTTTATTGTTTGTTTTACAGTGCCACAATTTTATTTAGTATTTCATCCATGTGTATTAAGTGGCATTGCTCTGGGGGGAAGTGTTGTCTTGTGTTTATCAGCTTTTTATATGAATGTTACACTAGCCAAATGAAAAAACTGGGAAGTGTTTTCCCTTTTAAAAATACTGAGATTTAAATGACATTGGAATTATCTTTCTTGCAACCCTAGTACTTTTTTTTTAAAATATATTTTATTGATTTTTTTATAGAGAGGAAGGGAGAGGGATAGAGAGTTAGAAACATCGATCAGCTGCCTCCTGCACACTCCCCACTGGGCATGTGCCCGCAACCAAGGTACATGCCCCTGACCGGAATCGAACCTGGGACCCTTCAGTCCGCAGGCCGACACTCTATCCACTGAGCCAAACCAGTCAGGGCCCTAGTACTTTTTAAATTATGGATTTTAAAAAATCATTTTTCCATTCTTACTTGGTATTGCTTTATTAACATTTTAAATTTCACTTTGGGTTACTTTTCATTCTTTGTTTTTTTAGGAAATTATGCATTTTCTCTAGATTTTCCGATGTGTTGCTTTGCAGTTGCACACAGCATTTTAAAGTGAACATTTTTCTATTTTCATCTTATTTCACTTTTTGACAGCATTCGATATAGTTAAAAACTCTGTATTTCTAGGTTTTGAGTTTCTTAAATTTGTTGAATGGATGTTAGAGATGCCTATCTTTAATGTGACAGTGCAGAGGAATGCATGGTGAATATTAATAAAAATTACAGGAAATTTAAAAATTTAGTAAATTGTTGACAGTTTTATTTTCTCACAAGTACAGGGTTCATCTCTGTAATTATGCAATTTATTACCCGTTTCCTCTTTTCTACATTATTTTGGAAAATTACAGCCTTATAGCAGAGATCAGGAATTTGTTAACATTGTGGCTGATCTGTTTGAGCTCTGAGAATAGAGTCACAGATACTAGTATATTTTGAAGCAAACAATCAGCATTGAAACCAAAGGAGAGTGATGTCCTCTGACTGAAAGACATAAATATGCCTCTAACAGATTTTCAGTGTCTTTCAAGACCATAACAAAATTGACTAATACAATTGCTGATACAGCACCTAATATGGACTGCCTAGTTTTTATATTAAAATGTTTGCTACATGACTGTATGAAACCGGAGCAAAAGTTAAAAGTAGACCATGTGAACATGATAAAATAAAGTGAGCTGCCAATAAAAGACTTTTCTGACAAACTAAAGCCCAACCTCCGATGATGCAGCACAGCTCAGACAATAAACAAACCAACCAAAGAACAGCCATGGAAGCCTCAGCATTCCAGCCGCTGTGCAAAGGGCCAGCCAGGCCGTGAGGCAGTCAGTGAACTGCTGCTGAATGGTTTTTAAACGTGACTATAACCCTCTCTGAGGGGGAGGTCACCTAACACAATTCATGTGGTTTAAAGCACCATTCCTTTATTTAGTTTTCCTCATACTTTAACAAATTAAATTTTGTAATGAATTAGTCATGAAATGAAAAATGTTTCAGTTGAATGGAAAAACTTCCTATGATAAGCCTCCAAATATCAAAGAATGAGTCAAGCTATTTCCTGCACAAATTTTCAGACAGGATATACCACTTTATTTTTTTATTATATTTTTATTGATTTCAGAGAGGAAGGGAGAGGGAGAAATAGAAACATTAATGATGAGAATCATTGATTGGCTACCTCCTGCATCCCTCCCTCCCCCCCACTGAGGGCTGCAACCCAGACATGTGCCCTTGGCCAGAATCAAACCCAGGACCCTTCAAGTCTGCAGGCGGACACTCTAACCACTGAACCAAACCAGCTAGGGCCAGGATGTACCACTTTAAGCACTGAGCTTTTAACTATTTCAAGTGGAAACTGGAATCATCAAATACAACACATATCCTACCTGCTTAATGTCATATAGTATTGACCTGGCCAGTGTGGCTCTGTTGGTTGAGTATCATCTTGTGCACCAAAAGGTCACCGGTTCAATTCCTGGTCAGGGCACATACCAGGTTGTGGGTTCAACCCCCACTTGCAGTATGTACAGGAGGCAACAAGTTGGTGTTTCTCAGATCAATGTTTTCTCTCCCCCTCTGTTTCCCTCCCTCTCCTTTCCTTTCTAAAATAAACATATTTTAAACATCAAATAGTACTTTTGATTCAAATTCATCATCAAATATGACTTGTATATTCTGATGGGACTGTGATGTGCAGGATCCTCTATTAAATGGCCTTGAGGTGCCAGGCTTTTCACATTAATTCTTTGGTTTCCTCCTCCCCTGCAGTCAGCTGTCACGTTTTATTGTTTCCCTACCTCTCACAGGACCCTGTAGATACTTGTGATTTGTTCAGCAGAAATCAGACAACCAAACATGTTAGAATCAGGTGTGATGTAAGAAAAAGAAGACTGTGAACATGGGGACCTGAGGCATTTATTTCTGAATAAAGTACATGTGTGTTACTAGTACATCTCTCCTGGTCTTCTCCAAATTGGTGATGCTACCACAACTGCAGTCTAAATGAATGAAGTGCAACCAGTTAGATGCTTATGGTCACTAGTAAATAAAATATCCACCATAATTTAGTAATTTAAGAACCCTGTTGAACAACAGTTTTGAAAGAGTAAAACTCTCTTTGCAGAAGAATTCGAAAGCACATTTCTAAAGGAAGACTATGTAAGGAAAGTAGAACTATATAGATCAGCAGATGGCTTAATTGGTTTTGCATAAACTTATTAATTAGGTAACAAAATACAAAAGCAATTTAATGAATCATCATATGAGGCACTGAATTCAAAGCTGATTTGTAATGTGCTTTTCATAACACAACTTGCTTAATTATCCATATGAATGAATGAATCATTAATACCTGAAACCTGCTCAACAGTTTTGAATACCTACTCATGTACTGGTGGCGATCATTTGCTGAGTAAGGCAATGAGTAGCTCCCTGGGTAAGTAGTCCTCAAAATAATCACGTGAGGACTACTTCAATAAACAACACAGCTGTTTCTTGAATATTTTAGAAACCCAAGGTATGTATTTCAAGAGTTAAGTTATCTTGTGTTATATTAATTCAGATGTAGTTGCTTATTAGATGTCTATTTTTTAAGGAAGACATGATGGAATTCTGTCAATTTACAAGAGGAAGTGACAGCAACTGATCATAATGCATACTGTTGTTATTAAACAACAGCTTGCTACCAGCCCCAGGCTGCTGAAAAATTTGCACAGGTGGGAAATTACTTGGGCACAACTCTTCAACATATTTAAACAATTGAAAATGTGGAGGAAACTTTATTGTGAGTGTACCTTCTTACTTTCAGCGTGTTAAGATTACCTTTTATGAGATTATTAGTTTTCAATTTTGTAAATGTTCTTATTTGACAAAATTTAAAATTGATCATTTCATTTTAGTCTCCACATTTTCAGGGAGTTTTCCATTCTCCTATGAAATCTAAGTATGGGAACTACTAGGACATGTGCAAACATTTTGCTGTGAGTTACAGAGAAACATTTAAAGAAAAGCACTTCATGACCGCAGACGCGGCTATTCAAGCTTTTGGTGAGGAGGGTATTTCCTAGGCTTGTGATCAACTGTGTGGAAATAATTGGTTAACCTGACAGAGAAGTCCCTTTAGGGTTGTTGAAGAGAAGTTTCAGGAAATAATACCCAGAACCAAAGTGAGAACAATTTTATATGTGTCCCTCCTCACAGGAGAGGCGAGGAAAGAGCAACAA
>NW_006297224.1:883209-892307 GCF_000327345.1 Myotis davidii
CCTGCTGTTGCATGTGAAAGTCAAGATCACACAGAACCTATTGACATAAATGTAATAAATTAAAAATGTAGGTATTATGCTCAGTGCAGTGTCTGGTACAGTAAATGCTGAATAACTTTATGATTGGAAGAAGAGTTACACGTCTGCCTCCTGTACCTTCTCCACTTATAATGAAGGCATAGTCTGCTGAGTGCATTCTACCTTTAATAGACAGAATAGCTAATACTATAAGAACTGTAATACAGTATAAGATGAAACCAAATAGACTCTTAGGCTAAAAAATTACAAAAGTTTTGAAGCTTCTCCAGTAAGTTTATTTTGCAAACTTTTTGTATTCTGTTTTATTGGCTTACACTGTTATAAAGAGGAAAATGTTCATATAAATACAATTTTGACCACTGAACTTTTTAAAAATATGTTTATTTCTCGTTGACCTTCAAATTTCAGCAGCTCATGACTTTAGGTGTAAGTGTTCTTGCCACCCCACCCCACCCTGTCAATGAGTCAAATAGCTCAAGATACACAATATACCTAAACAGAGGCAAACAAGCCCACTGTAAAGTAAACAAACTTTTATAATGTAAATAAGTGTTCCTTGTTGGAACATTTTATATCCAGTTCACATATTCCCTGAAATTGGGATATTTATATTTACTAGACAACAATCTCTCTAAAGCAAAGAGTTTATCTCTTTGAAAACTCAAGTAATTCTTAAGAGCAATATTTTTCTTATTGATCTAAAATGAATGGAGTGTGGAAGACTGAAAAAGAAACAAGTCCTTCAAATGATCAAGACAGAAGCAAACTGAAAGGTAATATGTTTAATAGAGTAGGGAGAAAATTATAAATTATATAATCTATTGAAAATATTGATTTTCAAAGAAACAGTTTGGGACCTATTGCCCCAGACTTAGATATTTCCTCAATTAATTAAAATCAGAAGTGTTGGTTTATTGGAGGAAAATACATTAATTCTTTGAAGTCAGAATAAAAGGATTGCACAATTTAATTTCTATATGATTGAATATATGAAGTATCAAATATAAACAGTAGTGTAGCAAGAAAATAAATTGGCAGAAATAATTACTCCACCAGTAGTAGTAATTAAGACCACCATTTGAAAGATCTATACACAAAAAATGAAAAGATATAAGATTTTACAGCACACAATTCAATCCTAATTCCTTACTATTATACTTCTTTCTTCTTCAGTATTAGTGGGCCCACATTATCTCCTGTTAATTCATTGTGTTTATTATGTGAACCATCACAGGCAGGAAACTAGAAAGGAAAAAGAATTACACCTGTTATTTAAGAAGTGTTGGTTTATTGGAGGAAAATACATTAATTCTTTGAAGTCAGAATAAAAGGATTGCACAATTTAATTTCTATATGATTGAATATATGAAGTATCAAATATAAACAGTAGTGTAGCAAGAAAATAAATTGGCGGAAATAATTACTCCACCAATAGTAGTAATTAAGACCACCATTTGAAAGATCTATACACAAAAAATGAAAAGATATTATTATAAGATTTTACAGCACACAATTCAATACTAATTCATTACTATTATATTTCTTTCTTCTTCAGTATTAGTGGGCCCACATTATCTCCTGTTAATTCATTGTGTTTATTATGTGAACCATCACAGGCAGGAAACTAGAAAGGAAAAAGAATTACACCTGTTATTTTAAATGATTCAAGAAGTAGAAATATTTGTGAAATGCACATTACTTTAGAAAAAGAAAATAATACATCAGATAGCTTGCCTGAGTAATAGATGTATTCTTCTTCACCTAACCTGACTTCTTATATCACAGCAAATCTAACAATTTTAAATAGCTAATTCAGTATTTGGTGTCAATTTTAAGTAAAAAGTTTTGGATGATTCCATATGAGGCAATAAAACATGTTTAAAAGGAGATCGCAATAAGCTTTTGTTCTCTGCGGAGCTCTAAATTTGAACTCACCTATTCACTTATTTAAATTTAAAATAATGTAATTTAAATTCAAAATATATAAAAATATTTTCTTATATAAAACTCCTGCATATTATAAAATTTTTGAAAAACTAAAAAAATATAGTTTTAAAAATTCACTCATAGGTAACAACATTATAGCATATTTTTCCTCTGCATTTATTATGTGTATTCACTTTTATTTAAAAAAAAAAAAAAACTGTAATAAGCTGGCCGCTGTGGCTCAGTTGGTTGAGCGTCATCCCATGCACAGAAAGGTCACAGGTTCAACTCTCGGTAAGGGCACATGCCCAGGTTTCGATGTTCTCTCTCCCTTTCTCTCCTCTCTCCCTCTCCATTCCTCTCTCTCAAAAAATCAATAAGAACATATTTTTTAAAAACTGTAATATACTTGTCTTACTTATATTATGCTTTCATGCCATTAAATATTCTTTAAAACATGATTTGTAGTGGCTTCCTAATACCCCATCATTTTAAAAAATATGCTTTTATTGGTTTTAGAGAGAGAGGTAAGGGAGAGGGATAGAGAGGTAGAAACACTAATGAGAGAGAAACATCAACATCAATTGCTTCCTGCACACCCACTACTGGGGATCCAGCTGGAAACCAGGGTATGTGCCCTGACTAGGATTCAAACCCATGACCTCTAGGTTTGTAGGTAAACACTCAACCACTGAGCCAGACTGGCCGTGCACCCTATATCATTTTTATTACACCATACTTTAATCATTCCTCTATTATCAGATTCTAGATTGTTTCTAACACTTTGCTATTAAAGGATGATGTGATAAACATTATTGTACTTAAAACCTCAAATAACTTATGATTAAAGTAGAACAGATCTCATCAAAACATTTACTAGCTCATACTATAAGGCACTGTACATACATCATCTCACTAAATCCTTGAAAATGTCTGTGATGTTGATATATTATCAGAATTAAAAATCAGAGATTAAAGATTAAGTAACTTTCCCAAAGTCATACTATACGTGGCAGTCATCAGCTTTGACCAAAATTTATTCAGACTCGCCGAAACCGGTTTGGCTCAGTGGATAGAGCGTCAGCCTGCGGACTGAGGGGTCCCGGGTTCGATTCCGGTCAAGGGCATGTACCTTGGTTGCGGGCACATCCCCAGTGGGGAGTGTGCAGGAGGCAGCTAGTCGATGTTTCTCTCTCATCGATGTTTCTAACTCTCTATCTCTCTCCTTTCCTCTCTGTAAAAACTCAATAAAATATATTAAAAAAAAATTTATTCAGACTCCAAAGCTCTTCCACTAAACCTTATGTCCTCTCTCACAATACAGGTGTATTTTAAACTATGTTACTTTAGCTAATTGATAAAACATAGTAAAAACATCATCATTCTTCTTCCTTGCTGCTCTAACTTTTCTAATGTAGTATGGATCATAAAATGCAACTTTAATTTAGGAATATAGACTTTCGGTACTGAACACAATGGTAAAACCTCTCATCTCACAGATCCTCAAAATTAAGGATTTCAGAAGGAAAACATTTTAATTACACAAAATTTTAGTGTATGTATAAATGGACATCTTACCGTCTTGGAACGCCAGCATCTACAATAAGCTGCTTTAGTAAGACACAAATCTTCAATGTTTATTTCATTCACAACTTTGGAATTTTCCTTTTGTATTTTAAGATTAATCAAGCTATCCTTCTGTTGTTTTTTCTTTGGGAGGAATGGACGAACTGCAAGGTAGCCAAGTAGTGCAAGTACACCAAGGAAAGGCAATAACCGAAGCCATTCTGAAACTAAACATGCACAGATGTGTTAGTCTGCAGTGCTCTCACGGAACTCAAATAGCATGTCTCATCCTTGAGCAGACTCTTTATTTTTTACTTCTCTTCAATTTCTGAACTATTCATCTTTAAAACCATAAATCAGTAAATCAACCGCCCTTACTTAGGACCACCTTGTTTCATTTGTGGGCTAACTTAAGACTTGTGAAAAAGAAAACAAAATTTTCAGAGATAGGTCCTATGTCAAATATCCTGTCATTATCCTAAGTATACTCGTGTTTATCATTATCTATTTTTCAGGAAATACGACCCATAATTATAAACCAAATTCAATGTGTGATATAGTTTACCGGTTAAGAAAATGTTTCTACAATGTTTAAAAGAACAGAACAGAATATCTGTACTTTACCATTCATATATAATTTCAGACAGAACATGTTTTAACTTTTTAGTTTCAATGCTTTACATTTTTGGTAAGGCATAGTGAGTCCTAAAGAAACGCGTAGATGTTGTGTAAAAGCTACTATTTTAAAAAACTAATTAAAATTTTTGTATATGAAATGTTCTCATTGTTAGATACATCTTATTCCATAAGTGTTCTTCAAGTGCCTTCTTTAGTTCTCAGCACCGTTCTGGGGCACAGGAAATGTAAGTGACATAAATTAAATGGTCCCTATGCCTGTGGAGATAAACACCCCGGGAAGCCAAAACCGGTTTGGCTCAGTGGATAGAGCGTCGGCCTGCGGACTGAAGGGTCCCAGGTTCGATTCCGGTCAAGGGCATGTACCTGGGTTGCGGGCACATCCCCAGTAGGAAATGTGCAGGAGGTGGTTGATCGATGTTTCTCTCTCATCGATGTTTCTAACTCTCTATCTCTCTCCCTTCCTCTCTGTAAAAAAATCAATAAAATATATTAAAAAAAAAAAAAAACACCCCGGGAAATAAGATAAACATTTTAGCATGTTTTTATCAAATGTTGGTTACTGTCCAGCCTCTGCTGGGCTCTGCAGGGAATTCTTTCTGTCCTTAAAGAGTTATCATTTGAAATCCTTCCCTCAGGGCCTATCGGGTACCTTTCTAAGCACTATGTAAAAATAGCTTAGTAGGAAAAAACAGAAGATTATGTGCCACGGCATACTAATAAATGTTAAAGATAATGAATATACTAAGAGTGCAACTGTTTTATCTCATTTAATACTGTTAGCTTAAATAATTATATTTGGCAGGTACCATAATTATTCCCAGTTTTTATGTGGGTAAACTGTACTTAACCAGGTTTAGTCCAGGACAGTAAGTCTGTTCTCATCCACCATGAGTCAAATCCAACAGATATAACATTTTATCTGTTCTTCTCTTGGTAAAACTACTCTCCAGAGATAACTGTTTTTACTATGCAACTATTGAAAGATTGGCTTAATGCCAACTTTTCCTTGGCTTAATGCCAACTTTTCCAAAATGCAACTTTTTTAAAAAATATATATTTTTATTGATTTCAGAGAGGAAGAGGTATAGAAACATCAATGGTGAGACAGAATCACTGATCAGCCGCCTCCAGCACGCCCCACACTGGGGATAGAGTCCGCAAGCCAGGCATGTGCCCTTGACTAGAATCAAACCTGGGACCCTTTGGTCCGCAGGCTGACGCTCTATCCACTGAGCCAAATCAGCCAGGGCATGAAACTATTTTTTATGTAATACAATGCCAAAGATTTGTTATGAGCTCTACATGAAACAACCTATTATGCCTGCCACAGAAAAAAAATATACAATAAATGTTAGCTTTTAGTAGAGACTAAGGATATTAGTGGCAACTCCTTTACAAAAATATTCTGCCAGCTCAACTTAATGCTATATGGTAGAAATTTGGGGGCAATGGGTGTAATCTTTTAGTCACCAGAACGAAGCTCTGTAAGGATAAGGATAAGGATAAGGATAAGGATAAGGATCATGCTGGCTATTCTATTCTCATAACCAAAGTGGAAACATTCCATATAGATCCTTTGATTAACTAAACTTCTAGAAATGAAAAAGAACTGCTTCTTGGGAGGGAGAGGCCTATCTATAGA
The DNA here is from genome assembly GCF_000327345.1 of Myotis davidii. Classification (NCBI taxonomy): domain Eukaryota; kingdom Metazoa; phylum Chordata; class Mammalia; order Chiroptera; family Vespertilionidae; genus Myotis; species Myotis davidii. Next base: position 889,022 of record NW_006297224.1, read on the forward strand.
TCTGTGCTGTACAATATAGTAGCCACTAGCCAGACTGTTTTGATTTGTACTCAAGATTTTGTTTTAATCCAGTGGTTCTCAACCTTCTGGCCCTTTAAATACAGTTCCTCATGTTGGGACCCAACCATAAAATTATTTTCGTTGCTACTTCATAACTGTAATGTTGCTATTGTTATGAATCGTAATGTAAATATCTGATATGCAGGATGGTCTTAGGCGACCCCTGTGAAAGGGTCGTTCGACCGCCAAAAGGGTCGAGACCCACAGGTTGAGAACCGCTGTTTTAATCAGCTATAAGATGACAGACACAAAGACAACTGCCTTGAAAGGAAAGTTTATTACTTACAGTTCCCAAGAGGAGGGAACGCTCCATGCCACACAGGACACGGGGAAAGTACCAGGGTTGATCAGGTGGAAGGTGACAGGAAAGCCTGGGCACAGACTATTGTGGCTTCCAGGGAACAGCAAGGTGGGGCAGGGTAAGCAGTTTAGGAGTGAATAATTTCAGTGGGCTCTCAGCTGTTGAGGTGGTCCCTAGTTGTTTCATACCTGACCCAGGGTGATTTGGGACGGGAAATCCCGGTTGGTAAGTGATTTAGATACAGGTGGTAGGGGAAGATGTAGGCTTTGGATTGGTTGATTTGCATATGGAAGGTGAGCTCCACAGGCAAGTTGTTTATTATCTTTGGGAATTAGCTGTTCCTGGGAGGGGCATGTTCTCCAAGGCCATCAAGGCCCCAAGGTGTCAAGTCAAAGCATCATAAAATATACAAAGTAAAAAACATAATTAGTGTGACAATTCAAATTTAAATAATTAAAATTAAGTAAAACTCAAAATCCAGTTTCTAAGACACACTAGTCACATTTCAGCACAGCTTAACAGCCACACATGTGCCTAAGTGGCTATTGAAGTTACCAGCACAGAGATTTCCATCATCACAAAAAATTTTTGGATGGTGCTGCAACAGACCATTGTTTCTGTAAGTACCAACTCCATAGCATGGCCAGACTACTTTGACAGCTTCATCTCTCACAAGCATCTCATCTCTCAGGTGCGTGAAGCCACCCCAAAGCTATTACCGAGTAGCAGCCTTCCCGTGTTCTCTGCATGAGTAATTCCTTCTGTTTGCGATGCCTATCTCTGATCTATGGCTCATTTGGGTAAACCCTTTAAGACTAAGGTCAACTACTGCCTCCTCCAAAAGTCTTTCTTGATTCACAAAGCAAAATTAATCACTTCCTAATATGTTCCCAAGACCTTTTTCCTCACGTTCTTTTATCACACTATTAGAGACTGGGTGCATGGATCCCTAGGCCTAGCCTGCAGGGATCGGGCCGAAACCAGCTCTCCAACATCTCCTGAGGGGGTCCTGGTTTGCAGGGGGCAGTTCTCGGGTGACACACCCTGGAATCAGGCTTCCTCCTCTCTGGTTCCAGGTGCATCACCTGAGAACCGTAGCTGCCAAGACACTGCAGCTTGGCAGCTCCTGCGTTGAGCATCTCCCCCCTGGTGGTCATTGTGTATCATAGCTACCGGTCGGATGGTCGCTTAGGCTTTTATATATAGAGACGAGAGGCCAGGTGCACAAAATTCATGCACGGGGGTGGAGGGGTGGGAGGAGGACTGCCCCTCAGCCCAGCCTGCACCTTCTTGCAATCCAGACCACTGGCTCCTAACTGCTCACCTGCCTGCCTGCTTGATCACCCCAACCACTTGCCTGCCTACCTGATTGCCTCTAACCACCTCTGCCTCAGTCCCTGCACATGGGACCCAGGCTTCCCTCCTCCAGGCGGCGCACCCGGAACCCTGGACACCACCACCCAGGCTGGCTGCAGGCACCTGAGACCGTGGGTAGTGCCGCCCGGGCCCCAGCTTTGTCGGGAAGGATGTCCAGAAGGTCACCCAGACTATCCAGTCTAATTAGCATATTACCCTTTCATTAGTATAAATGGTCATCTATTTATAAAGCAGACTTCCATAAGTCTGTAAGAAAAGGAGCTGTGTGCTATTACTCTTCTGGAACAAAGTAGACTCCTAAGAAGTGTTTAATGAATGACTTACTGGATGAATAATGTAGAGTATAAATGTCAGTCCCTTCCTTACTCATCACATTATATTGCAAGTATTTACACTTATATTCTAGATCAGGCAATTACCTTATATCAGTGGTTCCCAACCTTCCTAATGATGCAACCCTTTAATACAGTTCCTCATGTTGCGGTGACCCCCAACCATAAAATTATTTTTGTTGCTACTTCATAACTGTAATTTCGCTACTGTTATGAATCATAATGTAAATATCTGATATGCAGGATGTATTTAGGCGACCCCTGTGAAAGGGTCGTTCGACCCCCAAAGGGGTCACGACCCACACATTGAGAACCGCAGCCTTATATGAATATTGGCCCCAACATCCAGTACAGTATCTTGAAACAGTAGTTATTCAATAGATGTTTGTTGAATATAGAATAACATTAAGTATCATACTGTATATTACAAAATTAAAAGGTAAAAAGAGGTTAAATAACTCAAAGTCAAAAAGTAAATGAATGGCCGAAACCGGTTTGGCTCAGTGGATAGAGCGTCGGCCTGCGGACTGAAAGGTCCCAGGTTTGATTCCGGTCAAGGGCATGTACCTGGGTTGTGGGCACATCCCCAGTAGGAGATGTGCAGGAGGCAGCTGATCGATGTTTCTCTCTCATCGATGTTTCTAACTCTCTATCTCTCTCCCTTCCTCTCTGTAAAAAATCAATAAAATATATTTTTAAAAAAAGTAAATGAATGGGGGAGGGGAGGAAGCAAGAAAAAAAGTAAAGATGAGAATGAAAAAACAAGAACAAAAGGATATAAAGATGAAAACCTAAACATAGATTTTTAAAAATATGTACCGTATTTGCCGGCGTATAAGACGATTTTTTGGCCCTGAAAAATATGCCTCCAAGTGGGGGGTCGTCTTATACGCCAGGTACACTTCAGATAGACTGCCCATAGTGCTTGCCCCGTGCCATAGTGCCCTCCCGATGCCCACCCACTTCATTCCACATACCGTTCAGGCATCAGCAGCGCTGCTGGGTGTATGCTCGGCTGTTATGCGATTTTGCTGTCATGCGATTTTACCACACTCGCAAAATCGCACACAGCCGACCATACACCCAGTATGATAGCGCAAAATCACGAATCGCGATACCATACTGGGTGTATGGTTGGCTGTGTGCGATTTTGCGAGTGTGGTAAATTCGGGTTACCGTATATTTCTTTACATATGCATTGAATTTTAAAGAAGGC
>NW_006297224.1:892675-900756 GCF_000327345.1 Myotis davidii
ACGGTAACATACTTTTATTGATTTCAGAGAGGAAGGGAGAGGGAGAGAGATAGAAACATCAATAATGAGAGATAATCACTGATCAGCTGCCTCCTGCACGCCTTACTGGGGATCGAGCTGCAACCCAGGGATGTACCCTTGACTGGAATAGAACCTGGGACCCTTTAGTCTACAAGCCAACGCTCTATCCACTGAGCAAAACTGGCTAGAGCAAAAGGGTGTCATTTGATTCATTCACACTGGACAGCTATTGTGTTGTGATGGCTGCTAGGTTTTATTTATTTTTTTTTGCGGGGGGGTGGGGAGGGTTACAATCTGAGAAAAGAGGTCAGTATTCCTGACTAAATAGTCAGTTATTGCATGTTTTAAAAATTCTTGCAGTACACCGGTCGAAAAACGGTGATATAAAGTAATGAAAGGTACTACTATCTCCAAAAACAAAATAACTGATATAACACTTTTAGTATAATCGGCTTCTTAATGATAAACTTCATTTTAACTACAGAAAAGTTTTATAAAGGAAAATAATACAGTCTATAAAGCTCAATTAGAAATCACTTTATTAATGCTGATTTTAGTAAAGAAATATGAAATACAGAAAAATCAAACAAGAAACTTAAAAAACTTTTAAGACCAGCTATTTCCTATGAACCTGTTTGATATATGTTGTGCTATTACAGATATTTTTGATACTATGAAGAAAAAACTATTACCTACTAATTGTTAGGTATAATGCATATTTTGTACAGTATGTTTTTTATTTTTATTTTAGGATTATAAAAAATAGGATTTATTTTTTTAAATGTAGAAAAATATAAAAAAGTAACTTTCAATCCCACCAGTCAAGAGTAAGTAACATTTATATTTCTGTTCTGGGGTGTTTTTAAAAACTTTTTGATGTACATACATAAATCCTTTAAATACTTAAAAAACAAAAAGCAAAATTGATACCATATGGTATAGACCATACAGTCTATATCGTAATTTTTTCACTTAATATTATTTCAGAAGCATTTTCCAATTCCTTAGTATCCTTTGGAAACATGAACTTTAATGGCTATACCCAACTATCATATCCCCCATCACAACAGAAGATCTACAAGGGCAGGGGCCTTATTTGTCTGCATCACCACTGTCTTGGTGTGTAAATAATGCTTGGCTCAATTTATTTTATTTCATACTAAGGCTTAACTTAGTGTTCAGTCTGTTGAACTTTGTGTTAAGTGCTCAATTTGATAAATTTGTCAACTATATAGACCTGTGAACACCACCTAAAACAAAATATAGGGTATTTCTATCATTCTAGAAAGTTTGCTCTTATACAATCCCTTCTTTCTGGGTTCTTTCATCAATTTAAATGCTTACTAAATATTTCTAAATGAAGAAATCTGATCAATATGCTACTGTTAAATAATTTCTTTTCCATTTTTTTACTAAGTAATTATTAAATACCTATGATGTGGAGCTATTGTGCTAAATGCAAGTGCAGCAGCTGTCTTATTTGTCTGTAGATACCCAGTGTTTACTACAGTGCCTGGCATAGAGCAGGATTTCAAATAACTAATTCACAGTTTATCTGTTGTATAAGTCCAGATTTTCATATACTTGGAGTCAGGTTTCTTTGGTCTGTAAAATAGGAATAACAATAATTCATTCATTTGTTCAATAATACAAGTACCCACCACATTCCAAATACTGCACTAGGTGCTGGGGATACAGGCTGATAGTTAGATAAGGTTCCTGCTCTTATAGGGTATACAATTTAGAAGAGATTAGAAGACGCAGTCTAGTTCCTACCCCAAAAGAGCTTTCCGCCTAGTATGGAATATAGATCTATAAAAAAGAATTACAGTACTGTGTACTATGTACACTCATGAGTAAGTGATACAGTGGACAAAGTGATTAACTCTTGACAGGGTTGAACAAAGAGGAGGATTTGATACCTAAACAGGTTTCTGAAAGTGACTAAACATAGGAGTCCACAGGCAGAGGGGAAGAGGAGCCACATTCTACACAGAAGAAACAGAATAGGCAAAGGCACAGAGATCGGACATACATGAAAAGTTTAGGAAACTAAGTGCTACAGTATTGCTGGGATACAATGAAAGAGAAGAGGGAGTGTAACAGTGAGCCAGTGCCAGACTATGGAAGGCCCTGATATAAAAGGGAACCACTGAAATATTAATGTAACTGAAAAACTGTTCACTTATGAAATTACACTGGTATTAGATGAAAGATGGGTTAGTGGAGAAACATTAAGGAAGAGCAAAGAGGGCTAGAGAAAAAAATAACATGAGCTGAACCTAAGACAGTGGCCATTAAAGCAAAGAGAGGACCATGGATCCCTAGAAAGCAGATGTGCACGTGTGTGTGCATTTTCTGAGGAAATGGTGTACAGCTTTCATTGGGATCTCTGCGTAGGTCTGTGACCAACCCTCATTCACCTGGAAACATAAGACCTGCTAACTCAGGTAGCTCAAATCAACAGGATTTGGTAACTGACTAAAAGTATGGAGCATGAGGTAAATACAGGAAGTGAAGCTTCTTCATGATTCCCAGATTTCTGGTTTCATTATCTGGATGTATGATGGTACTGGCCTCAATTAAAAAAAAAAAAAACAATATAAGAAGGGCGGCTTTAAGCATGACAAGAACGTGCGGATTTGTAAAGGAAAGGAAAACATAGGATATGTCACCATCCTTAAAAAAACGTAAGGAAGAGACTAAAGTTCAACAGACACCAGCAAAGGGGGATACTGATGGAGGGAAGAAGACAGTTTTCTTTGAAGGAGAGTAAAACAGTTCCAGTGTGGAAGCAGCTCTGCAGTGCCTAAAAGATGCCAACTGCCTTGGCCCCTCATCCCACAAACACAGGAAGATAGAAAAAGACACCCACTGAGAGAGCTATAGGGAAGTGCTAACCTCACTTAGGGCAAGAAGATGCCTCAAATATTAAAAGAGAGGGAGAGAGGAGGGGAAAGAGGGAGAGGAAGAGGGAGAGGAGGAGTGAGAGAGGGAAGGAGGGAGAGGGAGGGAGGGAGAGAAGGAGAGAGGGAGAAAGAGAGAGAGAAACATCACACAGGGATCAAACCCACAACCTAAGCACGTGCCCTGACCTGGAATCCAATTGGCAACCTCTCTGTGCATGGGACAGTGCTCAACCAAATAAGCCACACCAGCCAGGGCTCCAATGTTTTTTATTTTTATTTTTTTTTTAAGGAGATTTATTTTTTTTAAATATATTTTGATTTTTTTACAGAGAGGAAGGGAGAGGGATAGAGAGTTAGAAACATGGATGACAGAGAAACTTCGACCAGCCGCAAGCTGCACACTCCCCACTGGGGAGGTGCTGGCAACCAAGGTACATGCCTTTGACTGGAATCGAACCCGGGACCCTTCAGTCCGCAGGCCGATGCTCTATCCACTGAGCCAAACTGGTCAGAGCTCCAATGTTTTTTAAATCACCTGTTTCTAATTTTTTAGAAAAGAAAATAAATCAGACACACTAATATTATTAATACTGACCATGTAATATTCATTTTGTAATATTCTATTTCCCACTATTAAGATAAACAATTAAGATTAAGAAGGTGAGTAAAAGAACCAGTACCGTTAGAAAAACAAAATCTAGAGAATATTTCAAAGCAACTTGAGTAGCAAGCAATTTTATAATACCAATTTTCTGAAACTTTAGATACAGTTAAAAGAAATTATCTCCTTAGAAGAAATAAAATTAAGAGGGAGTAGATTCAATCTTTTATGTAGATGGGCTAGCTATCACACCCTATTCTTGATCAAGATAAATTCAATGACAAAAACATTTAAAAAAGTATATATAGACAGACACACATGGGTCTTAATGAAGAACTATATTCTAAGAAACTAGGATAGTTTTTTTCTGCTCTTTTAAAAGGTTACATATGATACCATAAAATAATATTGCAATTTGGCTGCTGATAACTTTATATCATTTTCTTATGTATCATTTGCAGGTAAGATACACAAATGACTTCTATTTCTGAACTTCAGAAAGATAAACGTAAAATATTTTCAATGGGTGGCTTTACCATATGCCTTCAAACCTAATACAGACTACTCAAGACTTAAGGGCAAATAAAATAAAATAATCAAGTCTTAAATCTATTTTCCATTCACTATTATGAACAGAACAGTGTGACTGTATTAAGAACACTATCTGGCCCATAGTAAGTACTCAATAAATACCTGATGACTTGAGGAATTTTAAATTGCAAAATAGTTATATGGAAGAAAATGTTCAATGAGATCAAAATTGTTCTCTACAAAGGCTAATATAATCATTAATTAAACTGACTTTTAACTATAGTTGGTCTAATTAGAAAGGGGGAAAAACATTTACAACTTATAGTAACTATGTAAATATTTTCCTAAGGTCTCAAAAAAAGTTTTCTAAAATAAAATTCTTCAATATTTCAGAAATAACCTTTATTATTTACTTATTAATAATGCAACTCTTTAGTTTGAACTTAATGTTTTATTATATATACTTCCCTATTGAGAAAACTCACTTTTGGTTCATTTCTTCTTTTAAAAAAAAAAAGGTACAATTTACATACAACAAACTGACAGGTGTTTAGCTCTGGGTTATGACAATTAAATACATTTTCATGTAGCCTCAGCTGAAAAAGTGTATAATATTTCTATCACCCCAGAAAGTATTATTCTGCCCCTTTTTAGTCTATCTTCCACAACTGATTTCTGTAATCAAAGCTTTTTTCACTCAATATAGTTTTTGAGATTCATCAATGGATCAGTAATTCATTCCTTTTCACTGTTAACCAGCATTTCACTCTGAATATACCATAATTTGTTTATCCATTCTCGTTGGTAGATACTTGGATTGCTCCCAGTTTGGGACTATTATAAATAAGGCTGCTATGAACATGCTTGTATGTCTTTTTGTGAAAATATGTTATTAACTCTGTTCCACTTCTAAATTCCCTGTTCAAAACTGGCCCTTTCTAGATAAATAGAGCTAATGCCCTTAAAGCTGTTTCACTGGGAAAAAAATTGCCTTTAGGATCAAAACCATTTCATTTCAAAGCAAACTAATTCAAGGGGGAAAGAACTACTATATTCAAAGTTTAAGAGCTAGCTTTTAGATCTAGAAGTAAATAATTTTCTGACTTTAGAATGAGAAGATGTTTTTCGTTGTTCTATTTTAAAAGTTTATATGACAGGGAAAGCTTTTTAAAGGTCAGAGTCTTACGATACACTATATTTCCAAAGGGTAAAACCATACAAATTTATCTTAAAAGCCTCAGTCTTAGAAATGTGACCTAAACTGAAATAGATAAGTTGTCTCTGGTAGATAAGGATTGTCTGTAAATACTATACGATAATGGGTAATTAAGGATCTCCCCAAGTGTTTACTAAGAATGCAGAGTCATCATGAGAGTCAATTTTTTTTTAACCGCTGTATCTAAATAGGGAAGGAAAAACAGGCAACAATGTGAACTGTAACTTTTTTTTTGCCCTAGTTGTCATAGATAGAAAATGAAAATACTTTTGGTCTCCTAAACTTTTACACAATTGCTGAAAAGTTATCTTTCAGATTTTTATTTCAACAAAGTCTAAGTATGATTCTCTAAGTGGCTCATTCAAGAGAGCTAAATGTCACTAGCTATTACCACCTGCTCTTAAAGGCAGACTCAGAGTGGAAATTGCTTTTCTTCCATAGCACTGCAAAGCAGAGTCTACAACTGCTACACTGTCATTGTCCAGAGTGAAACAGACTTTTTTTTCATATAGCAGCTATTAAAAACATGTTTATGTTTCCTAAACAAATAAGCAATACAATAACTAGACACACTGTAATGGGACTTAAGTATGTACTATTAAGATATTTACCAGAGTTGTCATTATTTCTCAAAATAAGGCCTCGCATTAAATATGTAAAAACTTTAAAGAGGAAGTTACTATATATTATTGATTTAAGGAGAGACTTCGCTTGAGTTTTCTTAATGCCTTTAATAGGAATTAAATATTTGTTGACAAGAGGGATCCTAAAAAAAAAAACCACACTTGTAAAATCTTCTAGCCACTCAATCAGATATACGTTTTAATATGCTTCAACTACACTTTATTTACAGAAAAGGGAAACTAATATAAAACCATCCATCATCAGAATTAACACACATAATTCGGGATTGGGGTGGGAGTAAGAGGACATTTTTCTTTCTTGACTGTTAAAAATTCAGCAGTTAACGTATGCAAATTATTAAAAAAGTAAGTTGGCAACTGGGAACAAATGTCACAAAATGTAACATCCTTTTGACCTGGTATTATACCAAGGTATAATTCAAAAGAGAAAAAAAAAAAACAATTGGTACTGGTACAGGGCTACTTACCACTGAGCATTATGAAAAAAAGATACATATATTTATATTTATATAAACATTCAAAATTTCCAGCTGCAGGGGAATGGTTAGGCCTACTGTGATGTTAATCTAAAATAAGATCAAATTGTTGTTAGAACAAGATGAGGAATACATAAAAATAAGTAAAGTGCTTAAGTAAAAGAAATGATAAAGGGGAAAAAACACGATTTTACATAATTGCTGCAATTCTATCAAGATACTAGTAAACTGGACCAAAAGAAGACTTTGATATTTATAAACACTTGATTTGAAACTTTTTTCATTTTATGTTACTTTTAGGTGGCTTCTAATGTTCAGATGTTTAATATTTATTATTTGGTTACCAAGGTGTCTATTAAATAAATTACAAACCCTTTAACATCTAAAATGTTAGTATCTCACAACCATTTACCTACAGAACAACTCTTTCCATAACTCAAAGAATCTCTATATTTGTAACAGTCATCTAGTTTTCCCATCTAAATCTATCTGCCCACCAGACTCTTTTTATGTCTTATTATTGTTTTAATCTCCCAAGGCACTTGTTTGGGGAAAGTTTTCCTTAATTAAAAAAATAATTTTTTTAAAGTCCGCGTAGTGGAGCTGAAATCATCTCCAAATGATTTTCACTAATTCAGTCCTGGTTGTCTTTTGGTCTACACAAAATAAATCTTCCAGCCCTGACTGGTTTGGCTCAGTGGATAGAGCGGACTCAAGGGTCCTGGGTTCGATTCAGGTCAAGGGCATGTACCTTGCTTGCGGGCACATCCCCAGTGGGTGTGTGCAGGGGGCCGCTTCATCGATGTTTCTCTCTATCCCTATCCCTTCCTCTCTAAAAAAATCAATAAAATATATTAAACAAAAATAAAATAAAATCTTCGTCAGGCCTCCAAATGCTGTACTGTACGTCAGTTAACATGGCTCTCCGGGCTGCTCCAAGCTAAGCAAGCCTATTTCCCTAAGATTATTTCACATGCTTCACATCCGATACTCAGCACAGCAGGTCAACGTTGGCCGAATCCACGTGGCTCCTCCCCTCAACATCCTAGTCGGCCTCTCACAACGCAATGCCCCGGACTCAACAAAATCTCCCAAGGGTTGCCTGCATTCTGGAAAATTTCATCCTTTAGATTTGCAATCTGCGTTGTGGGCCACTTATTTTTTTGTCAGTACATAATGTGACATCCACACATTTCACTTTCTAAGATCTGGGCCACCGTCCTAGCTTTGGAACCCTTTTTGGCGAATAGATCTTTCCTCCAACTTGTTACAACTGCCTCCAGACCCATAGGAACGGAGGCGACCGCAAATGCCCCCGTGATGGGTCCTCTCTCCCCGACGGGTCTGAGATGATTTCTAACTTTTTCACTAAAGCAAGCTGCCTTGTACCTAAGGTCTATGTCTGCGTCTCTGGCCAACATATCCCTGCACACACTCGCCGTGGTGAAACCCAGCAGGGCCGAGCTGCCCGGATACAATCCAGACCCATAGGAACGGAGGCGACCGCAAATGCCCCCGTGATGGGTCCTCTCTCCCCGACGGGTCTGAGATGATTTCTAACTTTTTCACTAAAGCAAGCTGCCTTGTACCTAAGGTCTATGTCTGCGTCTCTGGCCAACATATCCCTGCACACACTCGCCGTGGTGAAACCCAGCAGGGCCGAGCTGCCCGGATACAAAAACA
>NW_006297224.1:901118-907329 GCF_000327345.1 Myotis davidii
TGTAGCCTGCAAGTGCTTTAAAAGTGGGGGTCCTGCGACGGCTCTCGTTACTCCCAGGCCTCCTCTTCCCAGAAAAGGTTGGTCTCTAGGAATGCGTCCTCCCCCGAGAGGACCTCGCTCCGCGGTGCCGGGTTCCGCTCCCTCACCCCGCCAGCCCGGCTTTTGGAAAGCAGTCACTATGCTCCTCCGCACCCGAAACGCATACTGGTACAGCTCTGCCCCCCGGCATTTGCTGCAGCCCCTCTCCGAGGCCCTGGGGTTTTCCACGTTGACAAGACCCGCGATCGTCCTTCCGCACATATTTTCAGTTCCTTCTGCAGATCAGTTCTTTTTGCGGGTGACTAAAACTGGGAACGCGATAAAAGAACATAAAGCCTTAGGGTTTCTTCTTATTTTGTTGCAGGGTTTCTGCTACCATCTAAAGTATCTGTGAAGCTCTTTCAATTTTATTTTTATTAACATTTTTTTAATTGAGGGGAGTAAGGAGAAAGCTTCACTCTCTTGAAACACCTTCCTTGACGTGACTTTGTTTCATGTTTTGATGTAAAATATCCGAAGTGATGTGCGTGCTGACTGCGTGTTGTCTGACCTTCTAACTTAATTCAGTGCCTCATTCCAGTTCTCAACTTCACTTGCCAACAGCGTTCAGAACCAAGAACTGGGCATGGTCCAGTTTTCCTTTTGTGGGACTTAATGCAACAGCCAGCTGTAATAAATACGGTTCGTTTTTTATTTTTTCCTTGGTACTTTCATTTTAAAGTGAGAAAGGGAAGGAATCTTTTTAAAGCAGCTTTTCATTGGATTGTTTAAATTTAAATTTGTGATTGTCATGGACTAAAAAGATAACCATCCGTAAGAGAGTTAATTGGAATCTAGATAAACTGTCATTTCACCCTGTTCAAAACTGTCAAAGTACAATTACAATGGAAATTCTATGAAGGTATTTAGATACAGGTTCATGAGGGTGAGCAATATAAAAGCGATATACAAAGTGATGATTGAAAGGTTGGTGTTGACATTAGGATTTCCTTTCGAGAGCTTGCTTTGGTTTAGTGGAAGAAGGAAGGACCCTAGAGCTTATCCTGAATATAAGGATCTCAAACATCCTTGTCCTCTGTTCTGTTGGCAGTTACCTTTAATCTCTGATCAGACATAGAGACACCACTGAAGAGATGGTTGAGAGAGATACGGGTTGGGAGTGAGGCACATTAGGGTAAGAAAACTTGGACAGTGCCATTAAATATTTGTCTCTTAGAGGCTTTGTGATTTTGACAAGGACAAAAGCTGTGTTGAGTGAGATTCATAACACTTCTAAGGAGTTTTCCTTTAAAGGAATTAAAATGTATATACTTCAGTTAAGAGAGATGACATAATGCTCAAGGGCCAAATGTGCAATGTGATGTGACCACTATCCAGATCAATATATATATACTAGAGGCCCAATGCATGAAATTCGTGCACGAGTAGGCCTTCCTTCCCCCAGCTGCCAGCACTGGCTTCCCTCTGGCACTGGGACCCAGGCTTCCCTCTGGCACCAGGGACCCAGGCTTCCCTCTGGCCACAGTCAACCATGACCCGGGCTTCCCTCGAAATCCCAGCTTCGTCCGTAATTAGCATATTATGCTTTTATTATTATAGATAGAATACTGGAGGCCCGGTGCAGGGATTTGTGCACCGGTGGCATCCCTCGGCCTGACCTGCGCCCTCTCATAATCCAGGACCCCTCAGGGGATGTCGGAGAGCCAGTTTTGGCCTGATCCCCACAGGCCAGGCCGAGGGACCTCACCAGTGCATGAATCCATGCACTGGGAATCTAGTCTTATCTAATAAAGAGGGAATATGCAAATTGACCACCATGTCAGAACGGTCAAGATGGCTGCGCCCACAGGGGAGGCCGAGTTCCCGTAACAAGCCTTAATAAGCAATCAGCAGGGATCTGAGGCTGCGCCCCCTGCCCAGCGGGACTTGACAAGGGACCTCAGGCCATGCCCCCCACCTCAGTGCCATGCTGCGGGACCTCAGGCCATGACCCCACCCCGGCAACAGACTTGGGGACCTGAGGCCGTGCCCCATGCCCCAGCACTGGGTTGTGGGACCTGAGGCCACGCCTCCCATCAGGTGGGGCTTGATAGGGGACCTCAGGATGCAACCCTCACCCAGTGGGGCTTGATGGGGGACCTCAGGCCACACTCCCTGCCATGGTACCTGGCTATGGGACGTCAGACTGTGCCCCCCACCCCTGCGCCAGGCCAGGGGACCTGAGGCTGTGCCCCCCTGCCATGCATGGCTTGACGGGGGACCTTAGGCCGTGCCCGCCCCCCATCCCCGCGGGGCTTGATGGAGAACCTCAAAGTGAGCTCCCCGGCCTGGGCCAGGGGACCTGAGGCTGCACCCCCTGCCCTGGGCTGAGGGACCTCAGGCTGCACCCCTTGGCCTGGGTCAAGGTACCTCAAGATGTGCCCCCTGGCCTGGGGCAGGGACCCTCAGGCTGCGCCCCCCACTCCGGCACCAGACCGGGGGATGTGAGACTGTGCCCCCTCCCACCACCTGGCAGGGCTTCACAGGGGACCTGAGGCTGCGCCCCCCGCCCAGGGGGCTTGACAACCTTCATTGATGATTAAATCACTCAATACAATGGATATAGAAGGAACGTACCTCAGCATAATAAAAGCCATATATGACAAACCCTAGTTAATATCATACTCAATGGTGAAAAACAGCTTTTTCTCTAAAAACAGGAATAGGACACGATGTCCACTGTCAGCACTTTTATTAAACACTAGTAGCCATGTACATGAATCCGTAGGCCAGTAGCTCACCAGTAGCTCACTGCCACCCTGCAGTAGCTCTCCACCCGCTGCCCCACTCTCCTGTAGGTCCCCCTGCCCCCCCTCCTTCCCACCATCCCTCATAGCTCACTGCCCTGCCCCCTCCTATAGCTCTCTGCCACCCGCTTGTAGCCAGTAGCTCGCTGCCACCCTCCTGTAGCTCCCTCCACCCCCCCGATCCCCCCCTTTAATGATAAAATACTAGTAGCCCTGAACACGAATCCATGCGCCAGTAGCTCGCTGTCACCCTCCTGTAGCTTCCCCCACCCCACCTCATAGCTTGCTGTTCTGTCCCCTCCTGTCACCCCCCGTATCCCCCATAGCTTGCTACCCTGCCCCCTCCTATAGCTCTCCACCACCTGCTTGTAGCTCGCTGCCCCACCCTCCTCCTGATCCGTGATCCAGTTGTTATGTGGTCAGTTGTTACGTGGTCAGTTGTTATGCTTCATAGCGTCATGACCATTTGCATATTACATCTTTATTATATAGGATAATTTTGTAAGTCCTAGCCAGAGCAATCAGGCAAGAGAAAGAACGAAAAGGCATCCAAATTATTGGGAATAAAGAAGTAAAATTGTCACTTTTTACAGATGGCATGATTCTGTATATGTAAAACCCTAAAGACTCCTCAAAAAAAACCCAAACTAATAATAATTAGAAACAAATACAGTAAAGTTGTAGGATACAAAATCAATGTATAAAAATCCACTGCATTCCTATATATTAACAATGACATTTCAGAAAAAGAAATGAAACAAAACACAATTCCTTTTGTAATCGCAACAAAAATAACAATATATCTAGGAATACACTTAACAAAGGATGTGAAAACACCTATATACTGAAAATTGTAAGGCATTAAGATTGAAAAGGAAGTAAAATGTTTAAAAATTCCGATTTGTATGGAACCACAAAAAACCTCGAATAGCCAAGCAATCCTGAAGAAAAAGAACAAAGCTGAAGGTATCACACTACCTGACTTCAATTTATACTACAGAACTATGATAATCAGAACAGCAGGGTATTGGCAGAAAACAGGAACACAGACCAGTGGGTCAGAATTGACAGTCCAGAAATAGAACCACATCTACATGGGCAAATAATTTTTACAAAGGAACGAAAAACACAGTGGAGAAAATAAAGTCTTCAATAAATGCTGCTGGGAAAATTAGAAAGCCACATATAAAAGAATGAAACTAGATTACACTTTGTCCCCATTTACAAAAATTAATTCAAAATAGGTCAAAGACCTAAATATAAGATCTGAAACCATAAATTACATATAAGAAAACAGAGGTACTGAATTATGAACCTTGGTCATAGTGAACACTTTATGAACTTAACCCCAAAGGCAAGGGAAGTAAAGGCAAATATAAATAAATGGGACTGTATCAAACTAAAAAGCTTCTGAACAGCAAAAGAAACCACCAAAAAACAAAACAGAAAGGCAACCAACTGAATGGGAGATAATATCTGCAAACAACATCTCCAGCAAGGGGTTAATTTTCAAAATATATAAAAACTCATACAACTCAACACCAAACAAAATCCATTTAAAAAATGACCAGAGGGACCTGGCCTGGTAGCTCAATTGGTTGGAGCTTTGTTCCATGTCCCAAAAGATCCCCCCCAGTTGGCAAATTACAGGAGGCAACTGATCAAAGCTTTTCACATCAATGTTTTTCTCTCATCTCTTCTTTCCTCTCTAAAAATCAATAAAAAATATATCTTTGGGTGAAGGTTAAAAAAAAGGGCAGATGACCTGAACAGACACTTCTCCCAAGAAGACATACAAATGGCCAACAGATATATGAAAAGACTAGAGGCCTGGTGCACAAAATTCATGCACTAGGGTGTGAGGGGGATGGTCCCTCAGCCTGGCCTGCGCCCTCTTGTGGGGGGGGGGATGGTCCCTCAGCCTGGCCTGCGCCCTCTTGCAGTCTATAACCACTTGGGAGATATCCGATTGCCGGCTTAGGCCCGATCCCCCCGGAGATTGGGCCTAAGCTGGCAGTCGGACATCTTTGCAATCGGGATCCCTCACTCCTTAGCACCCGCTTGCTCCTTAGCGCTTGGCTCGCTCCTCCTTAGCACTTCCATAGAGGCAGGAGAGGCTGCTGCCACCACTACTGCACTTGCCAGCTGTGAGCCTGGGTTCTGGCTGAGCAGCATTCCCCTTGTGGAAGCACACTGACCACCAGGGGGCAGACGCTCAACAAAGGAGCTGCTTCCTGGTGGTCAGTGCACATCATATCCTCCGGTTGTTGCACCGTACAGTCACTTAGGCTTTTATTATATAGTCTAGTAGCCCTGCGCATGAATCCGTGTGTGAGTAGCTCGCTGCTGCTTGCTTCAGCTGGTCACCTGCCCACCACAGCTGGTAGCTCTCTGCTGCTCGTAGCTCACTGACCCACCCTCCTATAGCTCTCTGCCCACTGCTCTGCCCTCCTGTAGCTCTCCTGGCTTGTAGCTCACTGCCCTCCCCTCCTGCAGCTCTCCAACACTTGTAGATTGGTTGTGACATTAAGGCATAATGGATAATTAGCATATTCCTTTCTTATTATATAGGATGCTCAACTTCACTAGCTATTAGGGAAATGCAAATTAAAAACTACAATGAAATGCCACCTCACACCTTTTAGAATGGCTATTATAAAGACAAGTAATAACAAGAGGAGAGAATGTGGAAAAAATTAACTCTAATTCATTGCTGGTAGGAATGTAAACTGGCACAACCACTATAGAAATAGTATGACAGTTCCTCAAAAAATCAGAAATAGAGTTTCCATATGATCCAGCAATCCCTCTTCTGAGTATCTAACCAAAAAACTCAAAAACATTTATTCACAAAAATATATGCACCCCTATGTTCATTACAGCATTATTCACAGTGGTCAAGACATGGAGACAAAGTGTCCTTACAGATGATTGGAAAAAGATGTGGAGTATATATACTATGGAATACTACTCAACCATAAGAAAAGATGAAATACTGCCATTTGTGACAGCATGTATGGACCTTGAGAATATTATGCTAAGGGAAATGTCAGTCAGAAAAAGCAAAGAATCATCTGATTTCACTCATGTGGGATATAAAACAAACTCATAGGCACAGGTAACAGTATAGTGGTTCCAGAGGGATGGGGGTGGGTGGGAGGTAGTAAACCATAAAAGTTGCCAAATATATGGTGATAGATTATTTGACTTTGGGTAGTGAGCACACAATGCAATATACAGATCATGTATCATAGAAATGTATACTTGAGACCTATATTATCTAATCAATGTCACCCAATCTATACTAATAATAGAAGAATATGCAAATTGTCTGGGATGCCGTCACAGTAACAGTAATGACCAAACAGCAGGCTGAGTGAGGCGAC
>NW_006297224.1:907565-928506 GCF_000327345.1 Myotis davidii
AGGGGATGAGTGGGGGGGGACCGGACCGGCAGGGGGGCAGTTAGGGGAGAGCAGGCCGGCAGGTAGGCACGGGTGAGCATAGGAGCCAGCGGTTCTGGACTGTGAGAGGGATGTCTGACTGATGCTTTAGGTCCAATCCCTAGGGTCCCAGATTTGAGAGGGTGAAGGCTGGGCTAAGGGGACCCCCCCCCTTACTTCTAACTTAGAATTCTATACAGGCCAATCTGTCAATCAATCATGAGGGTATAATAAAATTATTTTCAAACCTAAAGGATCCAAAAAAAAAAAACATTCCATCCATCCTTTCTCAGATATCTAATCAATGTCACCCAATCTATACTAATAATAGAAGAATATGCAAATTGTCTGGGATGCCGTCACAGTAACAGTAATGACCAAACAGCAGGCTGCATGGAGCAACCAGGCCAACAGGGGGGTTAGTGAGGGACAACCAAATAACTGAACAGCAGGCTGCGTGGGGTGACCAGGCCAGCAGAGGGGACAGTTGGGGGTGACCAGACAGTCAGGGGGGCAGTTAGGGGTGACCAGGCTGGCAGAGGGGGGCAGTTGGGGGTGTACAGGGCAGCAGGG
This sequence comes from Myotis davidii, assembly GCF_000327345.1. Lineage (NCBI taxonomy): Eukaryota > Metazoa > Chordata > Mammalia > Chiroptera > Vespertilionidae > Myotis > Myotis davidii. The sequence goes on from NW_006297224.1 coordinate 908,157, forward strand.
AGGGCAGTAAGGGGTAACTAGGCCAGTGGAGGGGAGCAGTTGGGGGTGACCAGACCGGCAGGGGGGCAGTTAGGGGAGATCAGGCCGGCAGGTAGGCAGGTGAGCAGTTAGGAGCCAGCGGTTCTGGACTGTGAGAGGGATGTCTGACTGATGCTTTAGGTCCAATCCCTGGGGTCCCAGATTTGAGAGGGTGAAGGCTGGGCTAAGGGGACCCCCCCCCCTCCGTGTACAAGTTTCATGCACTGGGCCTCTAGTAACTTTAATAAAAAGGGGACCCAACACAGATCCTGGAATTCTTTCTCTGTGCATCACCCACCTCCCTTTTCTCTGTTCTACAAAAATAACAAGTAGAGAGAGAAAGTATGTTGTACAAGTTCATAGAAAAAAAAAAAAAAGTTTCAAAATGCTTCCAGCCGAAACCGGTTTGGCTCAGTGGATAGAGCGTCGGCCTGCGGACTGAAAGGTCCCAGGTTCGATTCCGGTCAAGGGCATGTACCTGGGTTGCGGGCACATCCCCAGTAGGAGATGTGCAGGAGGCAGCTGATCGATGTCTCTCTCTCATCGATGTTTCTAACTATCTCTCTCCCTTCCTCTCTGTAAAACCTTTCTGTAAAAAATCAATAAAATATATATTTAAAAAAAAAATGCTTCCAAATTCTGAAGGAAAATTACTTCTAACTTAGAATTCTATACAGGCCAATCTGTCAATCAATCATGAGGGTATAATAAAGTTATTTTCAAACCTAAAGGATCCAAAAAAAAAAACATTCCATCCATCCTTTCTCAGAAAGGTAATGGAAGTTATGTAACACCTAAATGCAGATTAAACCAACAAAAAGTAGAACATGTGATCAAGGAATAGGAAACCCCAAATACAAGAGTAGTCAGAGGAATTGCTGATTGGTGGATTAGAACAGTAAGATGAAATTAATGTTTGAACAAATATGTTTGAACAAATTGAGAGACATCCTCCTGGGCTATAGTGTGGGGTTAAATTAATGACCATTACATGAAAAACTAAACAAATTAAAAACATTATTAATCTATTTGCACATTTTTAAGGGATAAAAAAACCTTATTTAAGATAATTTTGATTTTGATGTTTGGCCTTTCTTATATTAATAGATGCCAAATGCACGAAATTTGTACATGGGGAGGGGGTTGTCCTCAGCCCAGCCTGCACCCTCTCCAACGGGGGACTCCTTGGGGGATATCCCACAGGGATCGGGCCTAAACTGGCAGTCAGACATCCCTCTTGCAATGTGGGACTGCTGGCTCTTAACTGCTCACCTGCCTGCCTGGTTACCCCTAACTGCCTCTGCCTGCCTGCCTGATTGCCCCTAACTGCCCTCCCCTCCTGGCCTGATCTCTCCTGCCGACCTGATCTCGCCCCCAACTGTCTTCCCCTGCCAGTCTGGTTGCCCCTAACTGCCCTCCCCTGCCAACCTGATCTCGCCCCCAATGGCCCTCCCCTGCCGGCCTGATGTCCCCTCCCCGTAGCCCTCCCCTGCTGGGCTGATTTTGCCCCCAACTGCCCTCTCTGCCTCAGCCCCCACTACCATGGCTTTGTCCAGAAGGAATTCGGAAGTCTGGAAAACCCGGTCTAATTAGCATATTACTCTTTTATTAGTATAGATAGATTATATAGGATAGGATTGCTTAAATGGGTGGGGGAAAGCCTTTTTCATCAGGTGGAGATGCTCTTGGAAGACAAAAATACACAATCCCTATATCCGGACTGATAGCCAGCCATATGCACTATACTTTCAAACTGGTCATTAAAAAATTGAACCACTTTCTTACACCTTACACCAAACAGCTGTTGCCCTTAAAACCCCTGCTCAGCCCCCACCTTAGGTACTGCCGGCACAGTTTACCCAGATTAGGTTCTGATTGGTTGGTTTCTATGCCAGTCAGTGTCTCTGGGCCTATCTCCGGGCCTGATCAGAGATGCGGGACTGATCTGCAGCCCCCGCAGAGGCCCAGAGAGAAACAGATACACAGCTGCTGGCAAAGCCAGGAGACAAAGAGAGAGGCAACAGCTGATCAACAGCTGCCACGGAGACTGCGGATCAGACCTTACCTCTCTCTTCAGGCCTCTCTCCAGGCCTGATCCACAGACCCCTCAGCAGTCGGTGCTGGGTCACCGCGGCAAACCAGCACTGACTGAAGGACTGACTTCCTGTCATTTGAGCTTTCGGTCACTACGTACCCTGGGTTTTTATATATTAGGATACCTACCTTTGTTTAGGAGGAAACATATTTTAACTGCCTTGCCTTAACCATAGTTCTAAGAGGAAACAGCAAACTGGAAATAAAAACAGAACTTGAGAAACAAAACTGGTATCTATAAATTATTAACATGATAAAACTATTTTAAAATTATATTTCATAATACTTTGTACTAAAAACTAGCAGTATATAGAATTTTCTAATAGAAAATTCATACAGACGTGGTAGAATAGAGTGAGCTTTGAAAAAAACTTTCTACTCTATAATTCAGTGAATGAATATTGAGAGGCCGCTTTTGTAGTCACTGACTGGGAAAAGATTACGGTTAAGAGGTAAATATACCTATCTATCAATCTATCTATCTACCAATAGATAGATAGATGTATATGTACATAGAAAAAATATAATTTTGTAGATATTTGAAGTTTCTATTTTTATTTTTATTTATTTTTTATATATATAGGGCGTAACGTCACAGGAAGGTCATGGTGTTCTGCCACCCGTGAGGAGTAAGCCCAAGTTGCTGTTGGATGTATTATACACAGAGGAGCCATTCTTCTGGCACTCTGCTCTCTCCACATCCAATCTATTTCTTTTTTTAGAAGTCACTTCTTTTACCTCAGAAATTCCATGCTTACTGTAATTTCCATATATAATCTATATCTATATATCTATCATCTATATCTATATCTATATCTATATCTATCTATATCTATATCTATATCTATAAAAGCCTAAGCAACCAGAATGACTGGAACGACTGGAATGACCAGTCACTATGATGTGCACTGACCACCAAGGGGCAGATGCTCAATGCAGGAGCTGCCCCCTGGTGGTCAGTGCCCTCCCACAGCCAACCTTCCCTGGCCAGCCAATGGCTCATGGTCCTTCCCTCAGGCTGGCAGGCCCCGATCAGACGACCTTCTGTGGTCCCTCCCCCTCAGCCGGCCAACCTCCTGTGGTCCCTCCCCCCATCTGGCCGGCCCTGATCACCTGATTGGGACCCACCTCTGGGCTGGGATGGGGAACTGGGGGTGGGTGGTGTGGACACAGCCCCTTTCCCAGGGGGGCCAAGGGCCGGCTCCCTCCTTGAGGCTGGTGGCCAACCTCCTGTGCCCCATCCCTTCCCTGATGGGCCCACCACCCACCTGTCACAGTGGCAGTATGGCAGTGAGGGAAGGCGGAGGAGGGGAGTGGGGGAGGCGGGCGACCGCACAGTGGCAGGGCACCAACGATGGCAGTGTCGGCATATGGCATCCATTCCTTATGCGCCTGGCCCAGCGACTGTCACTTCCTCTCTAGCCTGGCCCTGATCATCCTGGCCCCAATTGGCCCTGATTGCCAGCCAGGCCTAGGGACCCCACCTGTGCACAAATTTCATGCACCAGGCCTCTAGTCATTAAAATAATAGGGCACCTTTCTCTCTCTCTCTGCCTCTGTCTCTCTCTCTCTCTCTTTGAAATCAATAAAAATGTATTTTAAAAAATGAACAAAATATATAAAATAATAGGGCAGATTCTTACCTCAAAAGTTTATGGAATTAGCCTACTCTGAGTGCTGATGAACTAGGCATTAAAGAAAACAGAAATCTGACTAATATTTCTTGATACCACTATTGTGTATAGAATAAATTTGGGATTTGATAATATGTTGCTTTATATTAACTTGTTTTTATATATTGACTTGGAGCTTATAAACTCAGAAATAGCTAAGTTTTGTATGGAATAATGCTATTCAGATTAAAGGCACCCAATAATATCTTGTTATTTATTAAGGAAAAAAAGGTTATAAAAATCTGGAAATGAACAATTTAAGAACATAACCATTGCCAAGTATATAGTGGATGGATAATTTTCTCGTTCCTCCATGTCATGTTAACTTAAAAAAAAAGACACATGTTAATTATGACTATTCACATCTTTTCAGCCACATTTTTCTTCTGTTCTCATAATTCTTAAGCATATTGGTTTTTGCTACTCCTGATTAACATACTATTTCTTATAGATTACTTTTTTAAAATCAAAAACTTTAAATTCTACTTAAGACTTTCTAACATTTTCTTAGATATTACCAAATCTGTTGAAGCTATTTATTTGCTACCTTAGTGCTAATCATTTTATGCCCGGACCATAGTGACAACCTCCCTGATACATGATCTCTAGCCTCCAACTCTAAAATATCTTCTACAAAACTTTAAAAGTAGGTTTTTTTTAATGGACTTAATTTTCTTAGGGCAAATCTAGGTCTATAGAAAATACAGTTCCCAAATGACACCCCACATACATACAAGTACACTCAGTTTCTCCTATTATTAACATCTTGCATTAGTGTAGTACATTCATTACAACTGATAAACCAATATTGATATATTATTATTAACTAAACTCTTTGTGTTGTAACAAATGCATAATGTCATGCATCCAGCATTATTATATCATACAAAATATTTTCACTGTCCCCAAATGCCCACCACAAAACCCTGGAAACCACTGACCTTCTTAATTATCGCTGTAATTTTGCCTTCTAAATGAAATTTTGACTGTCACTTAAAAACCTCAATCTCTGAAGAGATCCATATGTGTGAGAAAAAACAAACTGCAGAATATATGTATACTATCCTATTTATAAAACCCCATATATACACATATTTGATTACACATAGATAATTTCTAGAAGCATATATAGAAAAATGTTTACTTCTGTGGAAAGGAAAATGGGGAGAGTTGATGAGAATTTTACTTTTAATTACCTTCTATTTTGTTTGAATTTCTTACTATGTACAAATATTATAATTTAAAATATTTTAATTATAAAGTAAAAAAAGTTTCTGGATGAAGGTTTTTTTCATATATGAAAGGAAAAAAATCTAGAGATTTTAATTACATAAAGGTTAAAAAATTCTATACCTTAAAAACGTAATAAAATCTGATCTACCCTATTACTTATCTGTAACATTGTTTAAACTCATATTTTCATACCTAATATTCTCACGTGACTTATTATTTCTTGTTTCTTCTTTACATTTTACTAACCTCCCACTCAGTTTCTTGACTCATACTTTAGGTTTAGTGTTGTTTTTAAATTACCCTGCTTTATTTTTATAGCAAGTATTACCATCTAAAATAGCTTGTTAGTTAATTCATTTTTATCTCTATCCCCAATGCCATTTTTCATCACTAGAAAGTAAGTTACACAGAGTAAAACTTTGTCTATCCTATTCACTGCTTGGTAGGTATTTTGTTTTTTTGTTTCTTTGTTGCTGGGTAGGTGTTTAATAAAAATATGCTGAACAAATAATATAATTATTTTTTAAATTATTGATTTAATTATAATTTATAATTTAATAATTTTTATAAATTATAAACTTATAAATTTATATATTCCTAGAGGCCTGGTACACAAAAATACATGCACTTGGGGGGCCCTCAGCCCGGCCTGCACCCTCTTGCAGTCCAGGAGCCCCCAGGGGATGTCCTCTGCAGAAGGCGACCAGGCGGGCTGATCAGGGGATAGCGCCAGTCCCCTCCCCCACAAGCACTGTCCCCTCTCTCTGCCCACTGGCATGCACCTTGGCTGGCCTGGTGCTGTCTGCTTGCCAGCCCAACCCCCGCTGACCCATTGTTCCACCGTTCGTTTTGCATATTATGCTTTTATTATATAGGATTGTTCCTTTAATCTGTTCCTTTTATTTTGCTTCAATTGGTATATGTTAATTAGCTGTATTATATAGTAAACATACTCCTCAGGTATCCAGATATTTTGATTCACAAGCTCATGTTCTCTACTACCTTTTCTGAAAATGGGTATGGAAGAAGAGCAAAAAGGCAGAACTTAGTTTATCCCTTCCCACAAGTTTAAGAATCAGAGAGTAGAGAGCTCCAGGCACCATAGAAGAGCTATAGTGCTCTACTACTGTTTGCTGCCATTTCAGTGGACAACTCCTCTGATAAGAATTGCCCTCTAGCAGAAGGTAATTGTAATCCACTAGTACCCTGGAGGTTTAGGGAAGCAGTGGAGGAGTGAATGTCCCAATTCTCAAGAGTATCTGGTTAGCCCACACTCTCACTACCAACTCCAATAGGCCCTTTATATTATTTTATAGTGGGAACCCTGATATGTTGCTGATGATTTCTGTAGCAATGAGTTGTCCGGCATTGATTGTCCCAAAACAATGTGGGGAAGTGGCAGGAACAATACTTAAAAACGTATCCCTAACCTTACCTAGGGTTTCTGCATGGTTTTTGCTTTCTATTGAGTTCTTTATAGCAGCGATGTCATTTTTCATTTCTTCTTGGTTCTTTTTCATTTCCTTTTGGTTCTTACACATATTGTTGAATTTGTCTTCCATTCCTTCCATTCTTTTCAGCGACCTTATGACCAGTTCTCTGATTTCTTTCTCTGACATATTGCTTGCCTCCATTTAATTTATTTTCTTTTCTGGTGATGTGTCCTTTTCTTTCATATGTGGGCTGTTTCTTTGTCTCCCCATGATCTCTCTTCTCCAGGTGTCTGGTTATGTAGCTCTCTCTCTCCTTTCCCTAGGTGAAATCTGACCTTTCCATGAGAAGGTGCAGAGTTCGTCCAAGTCCACCTATTCACGCTGGTTGAGATCCGGTGTTCCTGGGTTCTCAGCTGGTCCCTGGGTGTTGTGGTGGATGTATAGGCTTCTGATCACAGCCACTATCCCTTTCAAGATGGTGCAGTCTCTAGTTTGTTGTTTTCTCCTCGTGACACAGGGAGGTGACAAAAGGCTTCTAGGACAAGATGAAGCGAGGCCTGTGACGCAGGCACCATGAGGCAGCGTCAGGTGACTCCCGACCTCCTGGCGACACTTACAAAAGCACTTTAAGGTTTCTCTTTGGCATATCCGAATCGCCAACACGGCCACTCTTGCATTTGGGGGCCATTATTAAGTAAAATAAGGGTCCCCTGTATGCCAGCATGGAGATACTGTCAGAGTGAACATTTGCTCTGATAACTAAGATGGCGACTGCCCTCACGGTTTTTTGTATTATTCTTCAATATCAATTCTTTGTTTCTGTAGTTACTCAAAGTTGACTACAACTTTGTAGAACATCAGTGAGGTTATAGTTGAACTATGTAGTACCATCAATCAATTAGATCTAATTGGCATTTATTGAATACATACTTCAACCAACAACAGAATATACATTCTTTTAAAAAAAAATTGTACGCAAAATAAAAATAACTTGTGTGTAGCCCTGGCTGGTTGGCTGAATTGGTTGGAGCATCATCCAGTACACCAAAAGGTTGCGGGTTCAATTCCCCTAGGTTGTTAGTTTGATCCCTGGTTGGGGTGCATATGAGAGCTAACCAATTGATGCTTCTCTTTCACATTGTTTCTCTCTCCCCCGCCTTGCTCTCTCTCTAAAATCAATAAAAATCTTATCCTGGAGTGAGGATTTTAAAAAAGAATAATTAGTTGTGTGCAAAAAAATAAACAAAATTATTAAGAATATGATAAACTTAGAAAAAATATTTGCAGGGAGACTAAATATCTACAATAGAGAAAGAGCTCTTAGAAATTCACCAAAGGTAATCACTATTCTGACTTCTAACACCAAAGATTAGGTTTGCCAGTGGTTAACCTTTAAACAAACTGAATACAAAATGTATTCTTATATGTCTGGCTTCTTTCCGTTAACATTGTGAAATTTATCCATGTTCTTACCTGCAGCAGTTCATTCATTTTCATTGGTATACAATATCTACTTTATGAATATACCATAATTTATCCATCTATTGTGACAGATATTAGAGATTTTTTTTTTACTATTATGAATGTTACTTGTATGAACATATTTGTATCGTCTTTTGGTCTACATATGTATGTACTTTTGTTGTGTTCTCTATTATACCTAATGACCCATTTGAAGAATTTCCTGGTCCTAAAACTTTGGAGTTAGTAATTTTGAAGGTCTTAATACTCAAGGAAGGAATACTTCTTAGGAAAAATGATTTAAATGAATTAGGACTGGATACTGCTCACTGGCAAGTTTGGTCTCTCTATCACTAACCATGGGGGAAGAGGTCACTCTATTGGCATGGGTGAGGGATTTATTTTATTTATTTATTTTTAATCCTCACCCAATGACATGTTTTTATTGATTTTAGAGAGGAAGAGGGAGAGAGAAACATTCATATAAGAAACATCTATCAGTTGCCTCTTGTACTCGCCCTGACCAGGGATCAAACCTGCAACCCAGGTATGTGCTCTGACCAGGAATCCAACCAGCAAACTTTGGGTGCACAGAATGACAATAAACTAAGCCACTCCAACAGGGTAAGAACTCATTTTTAACGTCAGAAATTTTACTGGATGCTCCTTGCCCCCTCTCCATCAAAACACACAGGTAGTAGTTATATATATATGTATATTCTATAAACTATAAATATGTAATAAACATAATGCATTTATGTATGTTCATATATATTATCTATACTAATAATCTATATTAATAAAAGGGTAACATGCTAATTAGAACAGACATCTCCCGGACATCCTCCCGGACAAAGCCACGGTGGAGGAGGCTGAGGCAGAAGCGGTTAGGGGCAACCAGGCCAGGAGGGGAGGGCAGTTAGGGGCAACCAGGCCGGCAGGGGAGGGCAGTTAGGGATGACCAGGCAGGCAGGCAGAGTGGTTAGGGGCAATCAGGCAGGCAGTTAAGTGGTTAGGAGCCAGCAGTCTGAGATTATGAGAAGGATGTCCGACAGCCAGTTTAAGCCTGACCCCACAGGCATATCTATACTAATAAAAGGGTAATATGCTAATTAGACTGGACATCCTTCTGGACAAAGCCATGGTGGCGGGGGCCGAGGCACAGGTGGTTAGGGGCCAACAGGCTGCAGAAGAGAGCAGTTAGGGACAACCAGGCTGGCAGGGGAGGGAAGTTAGGGGCGACTAGGAAGGCGGGCAGGTGAGTGGTTAGGAGCCAGCAGTATGGATTACGAGAGGGATGTCCAACTGCCAGTTTACTATCCCAAACCTGCAAGATTGGGCCTAAACCGGCATTTGGACATCCCCTGAGGGGTCCCAGAATGGAGGGGGTGCAGGATGGGCTGAGGGGACGCCCCCCCCACCACCGTGGATAAATTTCGTGCACTAGGCCTCTGATTTATCCATTTATATAAAAACCCTGGGTATAATATCATGACCTGAGGCTCGACCAACCGGAAGGAAGTCAGTCCTGCAGGGGTTGTCTTAGAAACGGCTGCACCCTCCTTGAGCTGTTTCTGGTAAGGGTGAGGTTTGAGGCAGGAACCCGCCTTTGGAGCGTGGAGGCATATCTTTATAAAGTGTGCCGCGCCAGCACGGCCAAGGGTGAACCTGAGTGGGGGCAGCTGAAAGGCTTAGAAAAGAGAGATGAGAATGAAAGCTGGGTCTCGGTGGGACGCTGCTTCTCTGAGAGACAGTGACCATGCCCACAGCTGTAGCAGATGCCACGAGGCAAAGTAAGGGCATGATCAAGATGTTTACAACATTCTCCTGGGTTTCAGTCCTACTCAACTACATGCATCTGAACTCTATCAAGCCTACATCACTCAGGCATGTGGGGCCATAGGTACAAGCTTACAACTATAGCTGTTGGCTATAATTGTACTGGGAGGGCCCTGCCCTCCAAGATGGGACTTGCACATGGCAATGAGAGGACTGTATCCTCTCATCAGTCCAAGGCTAGAACCTGTCCAAAACACTGTAGTGGCTCCCCACAATAAAGTTTTAATACATTATATTAGAGGTTGTGGTGGTACTGTTTTACCCACAGCATCTACAGGATTGGTAAATTGCTGCAAATTTACTTCTCGGTGGAAGAACCTTTCATTCCCAATATAAATGACCAATTCTGCCAGGAGCCAATTCTAGCATGTCATAACTGCAAGAGTTTCATCAAAAGGTTGATGGAACTTGGGGACTCAACAAGGTCTGAGTCACATATGTTGTCACCTGTTGGGAATGGCTAATGGCATTTCCCCAAACCTGAATAGGACATATTAAATTGATTGTTTGCTGCCAGACATCTCAGAAAACTTGATAGCAGTTTTCATTTAGGAATGGATATTATTGATATCCCGTGAAATGATTTGTAATGGATCTATTATTGAAACTACCTTTGGAAATAGTATATCTATAGATAAAAGTTAATATCCAAATCAACTGAATGGCAGAACAACCAGTTGCCATAATGCACACTGACCATGAGAGGGGAGACACTCAATGCAGGAGCTGCCCCTGGTGGTCAGTGCACTCCCACAGGGGGAGCACCGCTCAACCAGAAGCTGGGCTCATGGCTGGCAAGTGTAGCAGTGGTAGCAGGAGCCTCTCCCATCTCCATGGCAACACTAAGGATGTCCAACTGACAGCTTAGGCCTGCTTCCTGGGTGGAGTGGGCCTAAACTGTCAGTTGGACATCCCCCAAGGGCTCCCAGACTGCGATAGGGTGCAGGTCAGGCTAAGGGACAACCCCCGAGTGCATGAATTTTGTGCACTGGGCCTCTTGTCTATAGATAATATTAAAAATATATCTAAACATGTAATTCTTTGTCCAAAAAAATGAGTACATTCAAAAATTAAATGATGACATTTTGGATATACTCGATGGAGATTTTCACACATATTTGAGCCGTGATTCCATTGATTCAACAGATGATGCTGAAAAGGAAAATTTTGCCATTGAATTTCTTAATAGTGTTACTCCTTTGGGAATGCTGTGTCATAAATTAAAATTGAAAGTGGTGCAATCATCATGTGATTGAGAAATCTTAGTAGTAAATGGGGTCTTTGTAATGGTACCATATTTATTATCAAAAGATTACGACCTAACATTATCAAAGCTGAAGTATTAACAGGAACTGCAGAGGGAGAGATTGTTCTGATTCCAAGAATTGATTTGTCCCTGTCTGACACACTGGCCTCCCATTTAAATTAATTTGACGACAGTTTCCCGTGATGTCAGCATTTGCGATGATTATTAATAAATCACAAGGACAAACTCTAGACAGAGTAGGAATATTCCTACATGAACCTGTTTTCGCACATGGTCAGTTATATGTTGCTTTCTCTCGAGTTCAAAGAGCATGTGACGTTCAAGTTAAAGTTCTAAATACTTCATGACAAGGGAAATTAGTCAAGCACTCTGAAAGTGTTTTCACTCTTAATGTGGTGTACAGGGAGATATTATAATAAGTTTAACCACTTTATCAGTCATTGTTTGCATCGCTGTTGTTTTGATGTTTTCGTTGTTTTTATATCATGCCTCTGTTGTTGTTATATCCTTTTGTTACTGTTTATTAAATTTGCATATTATTTTCATATACATTTTACTAATTTCCTTCCATCTCTCACACATCTATTATAGAGAAAGGGCAAATAGCAATATTAAAATATTTCCACGAATTAATTCCCTTTTAATGTGCATGAATTTCATGCACCATGCTACTAGTATATAATAAATGTCCAGGTCCCCTGCAGTAACTCTTAGGTATTTGTAACTCAAATAAGGGAAATACTGTTAGAAACAAAAGCATTGTGCTGGCTGTTGTTGCTCAGTGGTTAGAGTGTTGGCCTACACACTGAGGGGTCTTGGATTCAATTCCCAATCAAAGGCACCTACCTGGGTTGCAGGTTTGATCCCTAGCCCCAGTGGGGCATATGTAGGAGGCAACCAATCATTATGTCTCTCTCACATCAATGGCATTATCTCAGGAAATTTAAAGATATGTTCAATGGGCCAAAGCAGAGATGAAGTTTTTGATTTTTATTCTCTATACAATCAGAAACCACTGGAAATTTCTTTATTGTGATACCTTTTAATAAAAGCTGTGTTTAGTCTGATAGTGATATGCAACATAGACCAGAGAAGAGGCAAAGAAACCCATAACAATTTACAGTCATAGACCAAATATGAGTTAATGAGAGGCATCATAGTATAATGAAACGAAGGCTGACATTAGAATCATAGGACTCTAATTACTGGTCTTGTCAACTTGGAGAAGTCATTTAACCTTTCTGATTCTCCTTCCTATTTACATGACATGCCAGTCACCTTGTAGCTTTCAATGGAATGAAATATTAATAACTTTAGTTTAACTCAGAGAGTGGTTGTACAAATATAATGAGTATCTTTTAAAATCCTATATAATGAGTGCCACTCAGCCAGAAGTGGAACTCACGGCTGGCGAATGCAGCAGTGGTGGTAGGAGCCTCTCCCACCTCCACAGCAGTGCTAAGGACCCCTCGGGGGATGTTTGACATTGCTGGCTTATACTAGGAATGTCAGGCAACTGAAACTCGTCTTTACCATGTGCCTGCTGTTAGGCCAGATTCTCTGAGTGCCTCTTCTTTACATTTGTCCCTAACATGTTTCAGATTGTTTTACACATGACTGTTACTCTTTATGAGACTTCTGTATTAATATGCACTAGACCAGTAGTCGGCAAATCACGGCTCGGGAGCCTCATGCGGCTTTTTGGCCCCTTGAGTGTGGCTCTTCCACAAAATACCACATGCGGGCGCGCACGTACAGCGCGATTAAAACTTCGTGGCCCATGTGCAGAAGTCGGTTTTCAGCCTGGGCGAGTCTATTTTGAAGAAGTGGTGTTAGAAGAAGGGGGGGTGTCGGTCAGATGGTCAAGCGACGGGAGACACAGCGCAGGGGAGGCACGCGTGATTCATGCACGAGTTGAGTGAGCCAGTCAGTTAGCAGTCTCATGTGCAGTGGTTAGTGCTAGTCGCGTCTGCAAATCTCGCGTCGGTGACAAAAGTACCTACTCAAAGCATAAAGTTACTTGTATTTTTCCAACCAGCTGCAAATCCTACAGGTATTTTTGCCATCAATTTAAGAATTGTAATTATTTTGTGTTGGTGGCTTTATTATTATAAAATGAAACATTTTTTTAGGTGCCCTGTATGTTGAGATGGTTTGGATGTATAGAGAGGATGAACGAAAGGAGATAGACAAAACAAGTATACAAGACGAGTGTGGATGGGAGAATTGGAAGGGGTCGACCTCAGCGAACATACCTCAATCAGATTGAGGACGTTTTTAGCAAAGGCCAACACAGGAGTACCCTAATTAAGTTAATAACAATGTACCTACCTATATAGTTTAAGCTTAAAAAATTTGGCTCTCAAAAGAAATTTCAATCATTGTACTGTTGATATTTGGCTCCGTTGACTAATGAGCTTGCCAACCACTGCACTAGACCATTGGTTTTTTTGGTGTTCTGAACACTAGGGATATCTACAGAACCTTCTGAGGCATCCTGAGTTGGAGTGGAGACTGGAGGTGAAGGGAAAGTGCTAAAGAAGCTGAGTGGGCAAGGCCTCAGCCTCCCACCCAGGCATTATCTTAGTTTTATAGACTTAAGAATGCCTGGGGAAAAAATAAAATATGAAAATCATCTAAGTTTTATCGATGAGCCATGCTCAGAGCCTGATCTACTGAGTGAATATTAAATTTAAAATGCCCCTCATTTCTTTCTGTACTCCCTTTATTTGGCATATAAATTTTTATTCTGTCACTGGAGTTTCTTGAGGTGGGAACACTAATTTCTGAGGAAGAGTTGCTGATTTTACATACACAGAAGTACATTTAGATTCATTTGTTTATTTATATTTATTTATTTTAGAGAGAAAGAGGTAGGGGAAGAGAGGCAAGGTTAGAGAGAGAGAGAGAGAAACATCAATTTGTTATTCCATTTATTTATGCATTTATTGATTGATTCCTTTTTTGTGGTTGTTAATCTTCACCCGAAGACATTTTTCCATTGACTATCGGAGAGTGGAAGGGAGGGGGAGAGATGAGAGAAACACTGATGTGAGAGACACATCAATTGTTTCCCTCCTGCATGCGCCCTAACCAGGGCCAGGGACCCAGCTTGCAACCAAGGTACATGCCCCCTTGACAGGAATCAAACTCGGGACCCTTCAGTCTGCAGGCCAATGCTCTATCCACTGAGCCAAACAAGTTAGGGCTATTAGTTTACTCTTGTATGTGCCTTGACCAGGAATTGAACCTACAACCTTGATATACTGGAACAACACTAACTGAGCTACCTGGCCAGAGCCCCATTTTCTAAAAGGACAAATTTTATATACATATTCACACATTAGTAATGGAAACCTCTATTAACAAATCCTATGGGTATTATACACACAAAAGGCTTCTAAAGGCTGAGGGGTGGAAAAATCATACAACCACATGGAGGCCCTTAACAAGGCTTCCCTTCCCATCCCTTCCCTTCCCTTCCCTTCCCTTCCCTTCCCTTCCCTTCCCTCCCCTCCCCTGCCCTTATTTTTAATCAGTATATTTGAAATTTCTATACCATTTGACACCTGATATTTGGAATGGGTGGTCAAATATCTTTTGGGTGACAAGTGGGAATCAATGGAGGGATGGGAAAAGTTGCTCTTAAACTCAAGTACCCAATGAATTATAAATAGCTATAGTAGCCAGAATAATGTACCCTTCCTTCCCTCCCCCAACCAAAGGTGTCCACATCCCAGTCCCTAACCTGTGAATATGTTATGTTACATAGCAAGGGGGTGAGGCTGTGGATGGAACTGAGGTTGCCTTCAGATGGGGAGATTATCCTGGATATCTATGTAGGCCCACTATACATCACAAAGGTCTTCATAAAGGAAAGGAGGCAGAAGAGTGTGTCAGACTGATGCAATGTGAGGAAGACGCAACCAGCCTTGCTGGCTTTGAAGATGGAAAGGGCAGCCATGAGCTAAGGAATGCTGGTGGCCTCTAGAAGCTAGAAAGGGCAAGAAACAGATTTTGCCTTATAACCTTCAGAAAAGAACCAACCCTGTTTATACCTTTAGATCAGTGAGACCCATTTCAGGTTTTTGAGCTCCAAATCTATAACTGGGGTTTTTAAGTCACTAAGTTTTGTACTAATTTGTTACACAAAGAAACTATGACAACAATCATTTCTAATTTTCCTTTAAAAAATAGTTGAATCTTGTGACTTTTTCTATCAAGTCTAATTTGTTTAGTGGGGGCTTTGGGGTGGTGATAAAAAGGAAACCAGGATGAGAATTCTTTAGTTCTTTATCCCTTTAACTACTCTCCTGCTGATCTTCATACTCTCAGTTGTTTGCTTAAGTCATATATAAACAAAAGTCCTAATACCAGAAATAGAAATCCCTATGAAAACTTAGGGTACAAACTTGCTTTAGGAACAAAAGTATAAGGAAAAATTAATCCTGTGAGATTATACTTTACCATAGTGAACAGAAAACTTGTTGGTTCTTGTTAGGAAGCAATTGATAATCGCAGTGGAGGGGAATGTGAGTGAAACAATCTGACACTGAAAGCGGGCCTCAGAGCCAACCTAAACCATATAGTAACACCCAAGTATAAACGTACAGATTCTTTGGCAACCAATCTCCAACTTTCTAAAGCTTTCATCCAACAACTCAATATGATTTTAACCTAAATCCAGTTCTTCCTGCTTTGCTTGAATACTTGACCTACAGTGGTGAGGAACTTCCATGTGCAGGCCCTATCAATTGGTCTGGCCCTGTCAAGGCAACTGCAGGCGGGACTCGAAATTCCATAAATCTAGGAGCTTTTTTCATAGCAACATAATTTTTAAGTTGCTAATTTTATATGGCCTGTGAATGATGTTATAAATATCCAAATGACCCTTGGCAGAAAAAATGTTCCCCACCCCTGCCCTAAAGCATAGGAAGTAACTACTAATGCTTGAAGCTAAGAGAATTTCTTGCTAATAAAATAGAAAGGTAGGATGCCTCATTCAGATGGGCAGAGAGGTAGATCATTACTGCTGTATCAAGGAAACACCGTGGAACATTTTCTCATAGGCTGTAACACATACAGAAGGGTTGGATTTAGAGAAAAGCCCTTTGTGAGTAGACCTGGAGACATAACATTTTTTATTAGTGTTCTGATCCCTGAACAGGAACGAACCTTGAAATATATCTATGCCCTTTCTTTCTCCCATTACTTTCACTTTATAATCCCATTTACTTATCTGTCCTACCTGCCCTAGCATTTCTTGGCTCTACTCAGAAGTCACAAGATCAGACAATAAATTTGACTTTAGGTATGTGACAAAAGGATTTTTAAAACCTCTTTATCAGTGTTCCTCAAAATAGAATCTTTTAATTCACTACCAGATTTTTTTTCCTTTTCGTGATTTCATTAATCTATAATAATTAATATAAGCACAGTCCACATCACCTTGATTCCCACTTACAACCAAGTACTGCCATGTGATTCTAGAGCAGTGATGGTGAACCTTTTGAGCTCAGCGTGTCAGCATTTTGAAAAACCCTAACTTAACTCTGGTGCCGTGTCACATATAGAAATTTTTTGATGTTTGCAACCATAGTAAAACAAAGATTTATATTTTTGATATTTATTTTATATATTTAAATGCCATTTAACAAAGAAAAATCAACCAAAAAAATGAGTTTGTGTGTCACCTCTGACACGCATGTCATAAGTTCGCCATCACTGTTCTAGAGCCTGTGTTATGTTTAGATTTATGATCTTGTTGGCACATGTAATAGTACTTTATCTTAGGCAAGTGAGAACAGAAATAGATAATAAATGCTTCTTTCTGGCAATGTGAAAGCCAAATGACACCAATGAAAGAATGAACAAAGGTCTCCTAAAGATTCTAGTAGAGAAAACTTATTATATGTGGAACACACATCATGGTAGAGACATGCCAAATTTTAAAAACCTAAATTGTGGTAATTTTTTGTTTCGAGAGGCAATTTGTAAAAAATAAAAATCCAGTAGCTGATATTAATTTTATTAGTTTATATTTTTCCACATTTAATATGTTAATTCCAATTTAAATTTACCTCCTATACTATGAGTCCTTAGCATCTGCAACTATTAATTATTGCAATTATTTTAGGTCTTTCTTTCAACCACATTTCGTCTAGATAATTTTAATAGCATTCCAAGTGGTCTCTTTGCCTCTAGTCTCTACAGCAACACACACTTTCATTACATCTGCCACACTGATATCATAGTTATATTTTTGGAATTAAAATCTGATCAAGAATTTTTTTTTAAGGTATAGAGTCAACACTCCCATCCTGTATCCTTCAGAATATTATCTGAGCTCATTAACATGGCATGTTAAGGCCCTCAAGATATCCATCCAACTTTGTCTTTCAACTTTTGTCTCATTTACTTTTAAAAGTATGTTTTTATTGATTTTAGAGAGAGGGGAAGGGAGAGGGAGAGAAACATTATCAGCTGTTTCTTGCACCCCCCCCCCCCCCCCCCGCCTGTAGTTAAAGTACTTTGGAAACTTACTTACCAGGTCAAGTTCTCTGACACTTGTCTTTGTTCCCTTTGTCTGGGAGCCTTTCTCCCTTTTCTTTTTTCCACCTTCATTTGTTTAAAGACAAACTCTCTTCCTCAAGAAACTTTTTCTTAGTCCCCTCAGCTTACATGCATTTATGTCATCAAACACATTATGGTAATTGTTTTATCCTTAATGGTCTCCCCAATTAAAAGGTGTCCTTTTTTTATAGATGTAAGAGTTTCTTTGAGACAAACTGACAACATTGCCAGGAAGCAAGATTTTACATGCTTTCTAAAGGCCTTTCTTAGAGGTGACATCTAGGTCTTTCATCTATGTATCTTCAGCATCTAGCCCAGGGTCTGGCACATAATAGGCATTCAAAAAAATTTTAATGAACAATTAGGAGAATGGGAGTGATTCTATCAACAGATCTCTACTACTTCCATCTTCTTCAGCGTGAACCTAAAACACCTCTTAGCTTAGTCAAATCTAAATATCACTGACACACTATGACAGTCTCTTGGTTTTGCCTCAACCTGCAGCAAAAGCAGTCACATATTATAAATGGGTGTTTTTTTAAAACTGTATTTGTAAGCAGGGAGGCTTTCTGGAAGGCAGAATGCACTATTATATGTGAGCAATGTTATGGTGACTAGATTTCAAACTGGCAAGTACACATAAGGCAATTAAGTTATATGAAACTTAACCACAATGGTGGAAGCTTGAATTCTGTTTCCTAGGGTAGGAAACCTTGTAGTGTTTGAGCAAAGAAGAGGAATAAGAAAAAAAGGGTTTCTTTCTCATTCCCAGTTTCCCCAAGAATAGTGTTAGCCATTGACATTTTCCTTTGCACTTCTTTCTGCATCTCTCTGAGTCTCCAATGTCCTACCACTAAAATGCTCCGAAGTAATCTTCCTCTTCTCTCCATTAGTGAGAAGGAAAACTAAATTCATACAAATCTGTGAATATCTAATTATATCTTAACTCTCACTTTTTTGGGGTGGGACTACATTAGTCTAAGAGAGTTGAATTTCAGCACTGTAGCACCCAGGGCTCTTTTTTTTTATGGGGTGTTTTGTAAGATTGGGAATCTGTGTCAGGCTGTTTTCTTACCAGGTACATATGGTAAAGCCAATTTCATTATTATGTAATCATTAACTTTGAGATTTCTCATGCTTTGATGATGGGATATCTGTGAAACTGTCACACTTCTTCAAATCCAAATGAAGTGTAATTTTTTTTAAATGTAGTGTAATGTTTCTTAGTTTCATTCTTTTAGTGCCATGTGTTATGTGCAATGAAAAAATTCAACTGGTACTAGATAGTATATATTTTTTTAAAAGCCTCACATAAGTGGTTTAGTTAAATCACTTAGATACTATATAGATCTAATTCTTTAGAACCAATATGTACAATATTCCCACAATCATTCCTAACTGTAATAGAAGGATTTTAAATTTATCATCACTACTTTACTAAAGAAATCTTGTATAAGCCTCATAAGTAACCCAATCCCGTCAGAGCAGCAGCAGCCATGTGCAGCCTGCCCCTGCCCACCTGAGGACCAGCAGCCACGCACAGCCTGTCCTATATGAGGAGCAGCAGACTCACGAGCAGCCCATCCAAGTCTAGGGAGCAGCAGCTGTGTGAGGAACATGCCTCCATACAAGGAGCAGCAGCTCCATGAGCAGCCTGCCCCCATCTGAGGAATTGCAGCTGCACAAACTATCCATGCTCGTCCAGGAGCAACAGCCATGCACAACCTGCCCCTATCCAAGCAGCAGCAGTCTTGTGAGCAGCCCGCCCCTGTCCGAGGAGCAGCAACCACACAAGCAGCCCACCTCCACCAGCCAGAGGAGCCACCACTGCTGCAAGCAACCATGCAAGCAGTGCCCACCAGAGGAGCCGCTGCAGTGATCGCCCAAGGAGCAGCCGCCACCCGAGGAGCCATTGCCGCCTGAGGAGCAGCCCCCGCATGACTCGACACCTAGATCCTTTGGTGAGAGCAAAAATGGGGAGACAAAGAAACCCCCAAAGAAAAGAAAAGGAAGAATCACCAGAAAAGGAGCCAAATGAAATGGAGGCATGCAATATGTCAGAAAAAGAATTCAGAATAAGTGTCATACAGTTCATAAACTGGATGGATGAAAAAAATCAACAACTTATGTAAGAATCAAGAAGAAATAAAGAGCCCTGACTGGTTTGCCTCAGTGGATATAGCATTGGCCTGTGGACTGAAGAGGAGGAGAGCCTAGGGAGCTTTGGGACAACATGAAACAATATATGAATAATAGGGGTGCCAGAACATAATAAGAGGAACAAGGGTTAGAAAACCTATTTAAAGAAATAATGTCAGAAAACTTCCCTGATGTGGGGAAGAAAAAAGCACAGAGAGTCTCATCAATATGGACCTGAAACAACCCACACCAAAGACACATCATAATTATGATGGCAAAAGTTTAGGACAAAGAGAGAATCTTAAAGGCTGCAAGAGTGAGACAAAGTTATATACAAGGGATCTCCCATTAGATTATCAAATGATTTCTCAACAGAAACATATCAGGCCAGAAAAGAATGGAAGGAAGTTTACCAAGTGATGCAAAGCAAGGGAACTGAATCCAAGAATACTCTATCCAGCAAGACTATCATTCAAAATTGAAGGTGAAATAAGGTATTTCACAGACAAAAGAAGGCTAAGGGAGTTTATCACCAAGCCAGCAAGGAAAGAAATGCTAAAGGGACTGGCGTACAAAGAAGAAATAAAAAGGGAAGAAGGAACACAGGCACACACACAAAT
>NW_006297224.1:930766-937012 GCF_000327345.1 Myotis davidii
CCTTTTTTTATAAAAACTCTCAGCAAAGTGCAAATAGAGAAAACATAACTCAACATAATAAAACCATTACATTACATTCTTTTAGCCAACATCATACTCAATGGGCAAAAACTAAAATCATTTCACCTAAGAACAGGAACAAGACAGGGATGTCCACTTTCACCACTCCTGCTCGACATACTACTGGAAGTGCTAGCCATAGCAATTAGACCAGGAGAATAAAAGGTATCCAAATTGGAAAAGAAGATGTAAAGCTGTCATTATTCGCAGATGACATGATACTGTACATAGAAATCCTAAAGTCTCCATCAAAAAATTATTAGACTTAATAAATGAATTCAGCAATGTAGCAGGGTACAAAGTAACACCAAGAAATCTATGGCATTTTTATAGACCAATTGTGAACTTACAGAAAGAGAGATTTTAAAAAAAATCCTATTTACCATCGCACCAAAAAAATTAAGCTACGTAGAATAAACTTAACTAAGGAGGTAAGAGACATCTACTCAGAAAACAATAGGACACTGTTTAAAAAAGAGATAGAGGAAGACATAAACAGATGGAAGAACATACCGTGTTCATGGATTGGTAGAATCAACATCATTAAAATGTCCATACTTATCCAAAGCAATCTATAAAATCATTACAAAGCCACTGTTCTCAATACTGCCTGGTACTGGCACAAGAACAGACATATATACCAATGGAATAGAATAGAGAACCCAGAAATCAACCCGAACCAATATGCTCAATTAATATTTGACAAAGGAGGCAAGAACATACAATGGAGTCAAGACAGTCTCTTCAATAAATGATTTTGGGAAAATTGGACAGACATATGAAAAAAATGAAACTAGATCACCAACTTACACTATACACAAAAATAAACAAAAGATTTAAACATAAGATGGAAAAAACATAAAAATCTTAGAGTAGCAGTTCTCAACCTGTGGGTTGCAACCCCTTTGGGGGTTGAATGACCCTTTCACAGGGGTTGCCTAAGACCATCAGAAAACACATATATAATTACATATTGTTTTTGTGATTAATCACTATGCTTTAATTATGTTCAATTTGTAACAATGAAAATACATCCTGCATATCAGATATTTACATTACGATTCATAACAGTAGCAAAATTATAGTTATGAAGTAGCAACGAAAACAATTTTATGGTTGGGGGTCACCACAACATGAGGAACTGTTATTAACGGGTCGCAGCATTAGTAAGGTTGAGAACCACTGCAGCCTTTATGAGGACCTTGTGTTTGAGCTGAGCCTTAAAGTTAGAGCAGAATTGTATAGAGTGGACTTTGAGGGCAGGACATCTGGCTAGAGGATTACCTCAGCCATACGAATTTCATGCACTGGGCCTCTAGTATTTAATAATATATTTCCAGACTGATTTCACATTTTGGTTTTAATTTTTTAAAAGTTTACATTGAGATTATTCACTCTTTTAAAGTGTACAACTCATTGGGTTTTAGTATATTAAGAGCTGTGTAACCATTAACATTATATAATTTTAGAGTATTTATCATCTCTCCCTAAAAGACCCCAAACTCATCAGCAGTCATTCTCCATTCCCCCTGACCCTAGTCCATGGCAACCAGTAATCTAGTACTTTCTGTTTCTATGGATTTGCCTACAATATGGCCTTTTGTGTCTGACTTTTTTCACTAAGCAGAATATTTTCAAGCTTCAAGATACATGTTGTAGCCCTGGCTGGAGCATCATCAGGTTCAATTCTGGGTCAGAACACATGCCCAGGTTTCAGGTTGTCCTTGATCAGGGTCCATATTTGAGGCAACTGATTGATATTTCTCTCTCACATCAATGTTATCCTCTGTCTTACAAATCAATTTTAAAAAACAATTTTAAAAGATACATGTTGTAGCATATATCAGTACTGTGTCCCTTATTAACTAATACTATTATAAACAGATATACTATATTTTATATATTCACTTACCAGCTGATGGACATTCGGGTTATTTCCACTTTTGGCTGTTATGAATAATGCCACTTGAACATTCATGTATACATGAAGATTTTATGTGGAAAATATTCTGATTTATTTTTACCTCAAACATTTGTTCATGGTCCATTATGTTCCAAAAACCATCTTAAGGTCAAAATGATGTTCTTAGCATGAAATAAAGAACAGTCTCCTAAACCACATGACTTGTCTTGATCATAAGTATGAGATTCTGAACAGGTAAGCTATAGAATCACATTTGATTTTCATGCAAACAATATGAAGTAACATTTAGCTGAATAAGTTCCAAGCAGAGTATGTAAACATGCATTCTGAACATAAAATCTGGATTCCTGGTCAGGGCACATGCCCCAATTGCAGGTTTGATCCCCAGTGGAGGGCATGCAGGAGGCAGCTGATCAATGATTCTCTCTCATCATTGATGTTTCTATCCTTCTCCCCTTTTCTCTGAAAATAAAAATATATATTTTTTAAAAAGTGTGAGCTTTGAGGCCAGGTTTAAATCCTGGCTCTACTAATTATTATATGAATTTGAGTGTTTCATCTGTCTAACAGGAATTTGATGAGATAATGAGGACCTAGCATATAGTACTTCAAATAATAACTATTAACACTTATTTTTAAAAATTTTAAATATACAGTATTTTAATTTCTTTCAACCTTATTATTTTCCATTTGTGTTCTTCCACCACATCTTATTTGTGAAGGTGTATAATGAATAAGAATAAGATAGTAAAATCTAAGTTATCCAGAATGCTTGGGAAATGAACCATTCTGGATAGGTAAATTTTCCATAAGGGCACTTTATAGGTATAAAAAAACACACCAATGGGCTAAAACTATTTCCTAAACCTATTACACACATCCATGCCTTCTTTTTTAAAAAATATATTTTTTATTGATATCAGAGAAGGGAGAGGGATAGATAGAAACATCAATGCTGAGGAAACATTGATGGGCTGACTCTTGCATGCCCTCTACTGGGGACTGGGCCCAGAACCCAGGCATGTGCGCTGACGGGAATCGAACTGCAACCTCCTTGTTCATAGGTAAACGCTAAGCCATGAGCCACTCAAGGTAAGTTCATGCCTTCTTGAGGAGAGTATACTGGCGGCAATTAAGCTTTTTCTTTTTTAAAATATATTTTATTGATTTTTTATAGAGAGGAAGGGAGATAGTCAGAAACATCGATGAGAGAAACATCGATCAGCTGCCTCCTGCACACCGCCCACTGGGGATGTGCCCGCAACCAAGGTACATGCCCTTGACCAGAATCGAACCTGGGACCTTTCAGTTCACAGGCTGATGCTCTATCCACTGAGCCAAACCAGTCAGGGCTTAAGCTTTTTCTTGATAAATCACAGGAATAAGCCTACTTGACTCTACCTAACACTTTTTTAACATATAGTTCATGAATAGAAATCAGGATGTGAACCTAGGTGTGAAAAAAATTACATCTTTATTTTTACTAATCTCTAACTGAAAATTCACATTTCCTTCAATTTTGAATATAAGCAACAAATCTATATCTGTGTCACCAATAGAATCACAAATACTTTATATCACAACTATTGCAAACTCTGGAAATATTTATGTTCGTTATTCCAAAATTTGGTCTTTCTAAACCCATCACAAATGTGTTAATAAAGCACATTTATTCCTATATCAATTTTTTAAAATATATTTTGTGACTATTTGAAAATGTTTTCTTTTATAATACTATAAGTTTTATTTTATACATTTAAAAACATTATTCTGAGAAGAGTTCATGGCTTCACCAAACTGCCAAAGTGGTTTTTAGCACTAAAAAAAATGCAAGAACTCTGTCCCAGTCTTCTGTGCTCTGTTAGTTCTGAGCATTAACATGTTTTATACTTTCATACTGAAGATTGTTTAAATGAAGTAATATAAATTGGCTTCTCCAAGGTAGGAATGTTTCCTACCACCCCTGAAGCCTGGCTTCTGAAAGAACAAAACAAATAGATGGGGAAATGAGTCATATAAAATTAAATTCAGATAGCATTGAAAGTAGAAACACAAAACATCCTACTTTCTTACTTTCTAAATTAAGAGATAATATGAAATCCCATTCAATAAATACTCAAGTCAATGGCAATGGGTTAAAATTCTATTTCTGCCATTTATTAGCTGTGTGACCTTGAGATAGTAATTTAATCTCTGCATCAGTTTCTTTATTTGTAAAGGGGGTTAACATTTATGGTAATGTGCTCCATAAACATTACCTTTATTATTATGCTTACAGATTTATCCCACACTATGGCCAGTTAATGTCTCACTGATTAGTTTAATAACTTACATTTATACACCACTGCAGTATACAGTGTCCTTTCACATACATTATGACATCTAAACGACACAATAACCCTGTGAGAAAGGACAACAGCTATTATTGTGCCTAGTTTTGTTGAAGAAACTAAGTAACCACACAATAGTACACATATGGGAAGCGACGGAGCCAGAGTGAAACTTGGAGTTCTCCCTCCACTCCAACTGCCTAACCCTGTGTTCCAACTCCATTAGGTTAAAAGAAAGAGCAAGGAAACGATTATTGGTTGGGGGGTGGGGGGGAGGGCGGGCGGGAGGCGAGCACGTTAGTGCTTTTGCTACCCTGCAGTGAGTTGCTCAGACCAGAATAATCTGAGTCACCTGGAGTTTATTAGAAATGTAGAATCTCAGGCTTCATCCTGGCCCAAATCAAAATCAGCATTTTAACAAAACCCCTAGGGGCCTAGGTGATTTCAATATCGACCGGTTTGAGAAACACTGTTCACTAATTGCCCTAATGACACTATTATGTTCTCTTGGACAGTATGTATTAGCTAACTTAGCAGACCTATGAAGTTTTTACTAGGTAAGGCATTCTTGTAACAGGAAAACAACTTGCTGTTTCCCCTTTTAAAAGTGTATTTTAAAAACAAGTTTACCTTACTATTTAATTCTTAAAGACCTCCCCGTCGTTATTGGGATCATTAAGGAATATTAGAAAACGTTAAGCAGGTCAATGCTTACCTTTAAATGCCTTTTTAAAATTGTCTTACTAACCTCTGCCAGAAAGAAACACTAGAGAGCAAAATCGCCCTCTCCAAACTTCAGACCCGGCAGATTAAAACAGGCCAATCCTGTCCTAGTATTTCTTCCCCTGGATGTTTCACTACGTATTGAGTGTTCAGACCCAAAACTTTGAATTCCTGATTGAGTTTCGCAACGCTGTGGCTCAAGGAGTAAAAACGTAACAGGAGGAAAGGAGTAGGTAAGTCTATTCCATACCTAACCCTTGGCGGATGGTGCCGGCTGCTTACAAAGACCAGCAAACAGCCCCCGCCCCCCCCCTTCCCCCCTCCATTTACTAAATTCACAGCTGCGCTTGATTTCTAGGCTGCTCAAGTTATGGAAACAGGTCTCTATGGGTCTGCTCTTCCCAGTATATCGATCCTCCCAGGTCAGAAATACATTAGATTTCGCCTGATGGGAGCGCCGATCAGCGGCCCGCTAGGTTCTGTTTTAAATTACGATTCCCACGCTGGGCTGCGCCTCCGCCCAATGGTCAACGGGGCCAGACCCGCAGGAAGAGTCAAGAGCTCTCACCTGCTCCATCGCCAACTTCACAAGCCCGGGTCAAGCCCGACTACAAGTATCTCGCAATTAGTCCTCGGCGCCTCCCACCGCACATTCCTGATTGGGCGCGTGAGAGGGCTGTGTCGGCGCGCGCCCTGACCAGGCCGGGGAATTCCATTTCCTCTCCCTCCCACCAGCACAAGCATTCAGGGGCGGTGCTTCCCGGCCGCGGCCCGCCCCAGCCAACCGGTGCCTACTGAGTCTCGCGAGAGTTTGTGGGTTTGGGGGCGGGCCCACATCAGGAAGAGTGCACAAAACTGCCCTTAAGTCATTGCAGAGCTCCAGCTCCGGGAAAGCAGCCACGAGGTTATCGCGAGAACCGCCTCCAGACCAAGTGAGAAAAACTGGGGGACGCTGCTGGGAGGGGCGTGGGGTTCTACGGCGCAGCTGCCGTTTCCTCTACCTTCCTGCTATGGACTCCTTCCGGTTCTCGATGCTTCTCTGAGTCTCAGGGTTTCCGCCGCCCCTCTACCCTTCCCCCCCCGCCCCTCCCCAGCCCATGACCCGCCTCCGGCCCCTGTCCTCCCGGTCCAACCTCCGATCAATTTTGTAAGAAGGTGATGTTCTGTGAAAAGGAGGAAAGTGGGTAGCGCAGACACTCGGCCCCGGAC
>NW_006297224.1:937739-951333 GCF_000327345.1 Myotis davidii
GGCTGGGCCGCGCCGCCCCACCCCACCCTCCCCGGATCCCGGCGGTTTTGGGGGACCTGGACTCATCGGGGTCTCTCCGGGGCCTGTGCGAGTGCTGATCTGGTCCGTTTTTGCAAAAGGCGCCTGTGCCTGGCAGAGCCGGTGTGAGACGAAGAGACCAGCCTTGCCCGCCGCCGGGGTCATCAAGAGTTTCGGCCGGACCTCCGAGTTTCCTCCTAGTGGCCTGGGGGCAGGGGTCACAGGGGCACAGATGGTGGCACTTAAACCACAAGTCCTGACCCACCACAGGCCTGGTCTCCGGCGTGTTGGAAGTAGCCTGCCTGGGTATTCCGTCCTTTGGGGGATGGGGAGCGCGGACAGACTTGGTGAAGGAGGAGAGGTTTAAAGCCAGTGAGCAGAGCACTCGTGGCAAGTGGGGCTCCCGCAGATGTCATGGCGCTTCCTGTTTCCAGCGCTTGAAAACTTAATTGTAAGATCAAGGTTCTGGGCTTTCCGGGGCGGAGGAAGGTAGGAAACTCAGCGGGGTGAAGATGGCAGGGATCCGCGGGCCCTGGACTTTATTAGGGGTGGATTGGCTGAGCCCGGAGGGTCAGTGAGTGGCCTGTTCAGGAACTCTCATCGCTCGGGCTGGTTACACAAGAAGCAGTGGTGCCGGGAGGCGAGGGGCTGACACAGTGTTGCCACTTCCCGTGGCTCAGGTTTTTCCCCGAAGCTATTTATCGGAAGCGCACCGGGAGCTGATGGAAGCGCTCCTGGGAGCTTGCTTTCCCTGGGCTGGGGGAAGGGGCGAAGGGGGCGATGGCAGGAGGCCAAGCTTGGCTGGACCTATTTTTGCCTCAGCCCATTTAAGAGCAGCCCCTGGGAAGATTGATTCTGCTTCACGTTTGACACTAACCTGTCGATCTCAGTTGTTGAAAAGGGGGGGCGGGGAGTGCTTCAAGCCTCTGGGTGAGCGGAACCTCCACCTCCGGTGGTTTAGTCTCATTTTCTTGCTCTAACTTCTATCCCGCATTTTAAGATGGCGGCTGCTTTAACTGGTTCAGGCTTTTCCGGCATCTCCTTTTGTAATAATATGAAATAGTATTATTTGTTTAATGTTAACTTTCACATTGGGTTGTACACTGCGCTGAGACCTCCTGCTCAATACTTAGCTATCGTCAAACTCTCAGACCGTATTTCCCTTTTTTGTAACTTGTGTGTGTGTGATGTGTTTGGTTCTTGCACAATCCAGGAGGGTGGAGTATTTACAGCTAACTTGAAAAAAATGTCATGGAATAAATTCAGCCTTACTAAAACTAGGAGACAGGGGAGGTTGTAGGTTAGAATCTTTTAAAAAGGGTTGTGCATGGAAGGAAATGCAAGTTCTTGGCTTTACTAAAATAGGCCTGGAACTGATTAATTTTACATATACGTGTCACTTTGGTGTTTATTTGAAAAAACTGCTGTATTTGACGATGAAGTTTTAGATCTTCACTTCATGTATTGATGATTTGATTTTGTTTTAGGTCAGCATTGCATTGTTATTGTTGGTTTATGTAAATATAAACTTAAATCTTTATATATTTGAGAAAATGGAAAAGAAGAAGAAAACCTAGGAATTAATGCTTAAAGGATTATTTAAACACCCTTTTCTGTGACCCCTTTGAAGGCCAGCAGCACATTGGAGAAGCATAGTTATATTTTACAGAATAGTTAAATACAAAAAACACAATATTTAGTACAAATCAAAACCTTTTTAATCCATGGGTGTTCAGGCCACTGAGATGTCGCATAATTTCAAGTCCATAGCTTTTTATACATGTGGAACAGAACATTTTAAAGGAGGGTCTCATTGATTTTTTTTCTTTTGCAGGTGATAACCAGCTGCTGTGACACCACTTTTAATGATTTAAAAGCTCTAGAGAGGCATTGTAATGGTTAAGAGTGTGAACTTCGGAGCAGAAATGCTCCAGTTAGAATTCTAGGGCTGGGCAAGTTATGTGCTTCTATAAAAATGAATATTTGTTTAATATGAACAATAGATATTTGAGTGCTTAGTCTGTAGCAGGCACTGTTCTAGACACGGGATGCAACAGTGAGCAAAACAAATTTTAGATTTCTAGATTTTGTTTTTGTTTATTTTGATTTTAGTACTGTATTAAATAGATTAATGTGTGGCTTTGAACAGGCCCCTGGCACATGACACTCAAATTATTATTACTGCTATTTTATTATCACTATAACCTTCAAAACTTTTATTATAAAAGAACTGTTTTTAGACTAGTAGTCTTCGTACTTGCTTGTCATGTAAATATTTTGAAGGTGTGTATAAAATCTTGATATAATGACACCTAACAGATTGGAAAAACTTTTTTAACTCATAGGAAAGTTTTGACTTGCGTGTTCTTTGATTGTCAGCAGTTGCTGTCAGAATTACACAGTGGAACTTTAAAAAATTCAGTTCCAAGCAGAGTTTTAGAAGTGGACAATTGTTGAGAGAGGGTATCTTTGTTCTAGAAATAATGAGGTCAGGTAGGCATTGATGTTTGTATGGTATTTCTTGTGTCATGTACCTATTTATTTTAAATTCTTCTTTGAAACCCTACAATTCCAAATACTAAGGTATATCTTATTATTTTAATGAAGTGCTTATTGTCCGACTATCTAACCATTGATAGTTCATTTGATTAAGCCTTTGAATTTATTTTGTTCTAAAGCTTAAGATTTTACAATTTTTGGTTCAAATATTTCTTAGACCAAGCAGTCTTATCAGAAAACCTTGTTTGGTTTTTGCTGTACTCTTTATTTTAGACCAGCTATAGTATGGTCTAATAAAACTATTTATTAAACAACAATAATCAAAAGTAGAAACTCCAAGTTGATTGGTGGTTTTTGGAAGCAATACTGATTTTACTACTCCTATTAAACAAAATAACTACAGTGCATATGTTTTGGGGATATTTTAGAGAACTTGGCATAAAATATAATGTGAACCAAGCCAGCAAACATAGCTCATGCTTTGAGTGTTCACAGTGTGTCAGAAATGTGAAACACTTGTGTTAACTCATTTAATCTTAAAACAACCCAAGAAAGCAGTACAGTTATTGTCCCCATTTTGAGATTAGAAATCTTTGAGACACATGTTAAAGAAAAAACACCCAGGGTTATATCAGAGTTGGGATTAGAACCTAGGCAGGCAGTCTGGCTCCACAGGGTGTCCTCTGAACCACTACATTGTCATGTCATCCTTTAAGTTCTTGGTATTCAAAAAAGTTTTCTACATATATCATTCTGCTACTAATAGCTTGGTCATAGTATCTACTGTGTACTCAACACTGTTTCTAAACCTGTGTATCAACTAATTTAATCTTTACAACAACCCTGAGAGATAGATGCTCTTACCATTCCATTTTATACTTAAGGGAACAGGCAGCGAGGTTAAGTTATTATAGTCACACAGCTAGTAAGTAACTGAGATACAAATTAATTTATACTCTTAAACTCCATGCTGTACTGGTGTTTTGTACCATTTCATTTTCTGTTTTATAGTTAGATGAGTGTCATGTTAGTCTTGGCTACCTGAAGTAAGCCCTTTTTCTTCCATTTAGCATTGAAATGGGATTTAACTTTAAATACTGTGAAATAAATATTTAGCTAACATGAGTTTTTGAAAGTATCAGTGAATACCTTTTTGGCCTCTCTTTTCAAGGACTATGAGAACTACCATGTGCCCAACTGATCACTTAGGGATATATTGAACTTGTCCCTAGTGAGCCTTGAGGATGGATACACTGTCTTGCATGTGTTTCTTTTAAGATCCTCAAGACTTGTCTTTAGTTAGTTAATTTAATTTGTAGGACAGTTGTGTAACTGAAGGATGCTTGATCATATAATGACCTCTATATTTGTTTAATTTGAAAAAGAGTGACTTACTCTTAACACCTTGTGCTTTGGTTTCATCATGTTCACCTGCAGTGTTAATTCTGGTTTTGTTATTTGTACAAATATACAGTTAAAAATTCTTGCTAGCACTAGGAGAAAAATTTATCAGATATGCCTATTGCTAATTTATGTGTTAACTCATGGGTTCAAAGTGCCATTGATTATCTAAGATATAGTCAATTCTTAAGAATTTCCCAAAACATTTTACTATAATTTCTTTCTATTAAAGAAGAGAGTAGGTTCTGATACTGAGATAAAAATGTTTCAGATTAAATTCTCAAATCCTAGATTGACTCTTGTATTTTATTATATATGTTATTGTGTATGTGGGTTTTGACATATATTTATATGTCAGAATGCTTAGCAGAATTTTTGAAGTATACAGAAACACAGACAGGGTCTTATCAGACTTACTGAGTTATTTTTCTGTGGAAATAGGCATAATTTTGAAATACTCCCTAAGGGCATTTTTGGAACCTCCCTCTAGTTGAGAACCATAGACATAGGGGATAATCATTTAGTCAATACTCACTGAGGTTTTATTCTGGCACGGTAGTCTAGTCCTAGCGGATAAAAAATAAGGAAGCCTGTCATTACCCATGAGAATCTCCTTTGAGTGGAGGAAATAAGTATTTTAAACACATGATTAGATATTTGCACCTTATATAACAACCATTTAAGAAAATTATAAGCCAAATAGGGGAAATACTAAGAGAAATTATAAGGGGTATCTTTATTCACATACTAGATTTGCCTATAAATTATAGGTTTATCTAAATATTTTTCTCGTACTACATTGTCATTGTTAT
Organism: Myotis davidii; assembly: GCF_000327345.1. Lineage (NCBI taxonomy): Eukaryota > Metazoa > Chordata > Mammalia > Chiroptera > Vespertilionidae > Myotis > Myotis davidii. The sequence goes on from NW_006297224.1 coordinate 942,470, forward strand.
AGTTTTTGTTTTCTAACTATTCCTCCTTTGCCAAAAATGTTTTGAAATTAGTGAAATCAAATGACTTTCATTTTTTAACTGGAAATTTTGTGTTCTTGATATGGTTTTGCTATCAGAGCAAAGAAAGTGAATATTTTATTAACCAATTTACTCCATTACGTAAGATCTATTCTTACAACTGTACCCTTGGCCCTATTAGTGGGAAGGGAAAAAATTCTTTAAAAAAAAATTTGATTCATTTTGAGAGAGAAAAAAAATTGTTGTTCTACCTACTTATGCATTCATTCATTGGTTGATTTTAGTATGTGTCCTGACTGGGATTGAACCCAAAACCTTGCCACATCAGGAGAACCCACTCTAACCAACTGACCTACTCAGCCAGGTCAAGGAAGGGGAAAATTCAGTGAAATATTTTATACTTTGCCCAAACATCTGGTTTTTATCTCAGCTATACTTTCAATATAATCTTGTATCATTCAGAGACTTCCAACTAACTTCATAGTTTTAAATTTGCCGTGTTTGACCTTTTAGACCTCAGTTGTGGCTCATTGCTGCTTGGTTACTTGTTTATTTTCAGGATGAAATACTTGTTCATGTTAATCCTGGTCTTGTTATAATTACATGGCTAATGTGTAATTGAATATTTTCAACCACTTGACTGCTGTTAAATTTTTTTTTTTTTTTTTTTTTTTTTTAACTGAGCCAAACCGGTTTCGGCCTGCTGTTAAATTTTTTTTCCATATCTATAAAATACCTTATTTGCTTTCATGGATCAAAGCTTAGAATCTAAATTTGGCTTTCTCTGCCCATTTGGATAATGCTTACAAAAGAAGAGCTTTGAATAATCTTAAATGACTTACCTTTAATGGTGACCTAAAGAAAGAAAATGTTAGTGTTATTCATTCAAGCCATTCTTTGTATCCTGTCTGATGAATAAACATGCTTGTCTCATCTATAATTACAGTTAAACAGGAAGTTAATATCTTGTCAGTGATGTAATGAGATGGTGTGCAGCACTCACCTCCTAGTCTAAGATAAACTTTCAGAATTTCTCACAACTTATAAATTTCAAACTAAAACTTTTTAAAGGGACTATTTCTTTCCATTCTTAAGCCTACAGCTTTATGAAGTTGTTCAGATCCCAAAATCTTTAGCCAAGCTTCATTCTTCTGAAGTAATGTCTGATAACCATATGTTTCTGAGATGTTTGTTTCCTTCCTTGCCATTTGTATCTACATAAGGTATGTAGAAATTTCACAACATTAAAGTTAATAAATTTTTGTTTACTTCACAGTAAACCTGATCTTTATAAGAATAATTAGAGCAGTTAATATCTTCCTGATGGGACAATTAATTGTACTGCATCTTGGCCTCTCATTGGTCTAAATATATACCCTTATACTGCTAGGTTTTAAGGGTCCTTGAGAGTGATTCCTAAAATTTTTTTTTTTATAGAGGCATTCTTGTTTTCCACCTCATACCCTCATCTTCCCCAGCTCTTGAGGGTAGTACTTTGTTTCTTAATATAGGAGTAAGCAAAGAGGCCAGGACTGTCTTTATAGTGCTGGTTCACATGGCCATACAATTCTTGTCTAAGTCAAGTGGAAGTTTTTTGTTGTTTAAAAGATTTTTTAATTGATTTTTAGAGAGAGAGCAATGAGAGGGAGAGGGAGAAACATAAATGTGAGATGGATCAGCTTCCTCCTGCACACCCCCTACGGGGATGAAGCCTGCAAGCCAGGCATGTGCCCTGATGGGGAATGGAATTCAAAACCTTCCTCAAACTAGGTTTTCTCTTATGAGCACCCATTCCAGAAGGGATGGTCAGACTCATTACTGTTTAGTCATGTGTCTTCAGATGAGAACACTCACTGGCTTAAATGTATCTATTGGTTGCCTTGTCCAATGTGTCTTTTTAGGTTTTTAAAGGGACAGGAGAAGCATATTTTCCAATGGGGGAAGGCGTGAATTCTCACACTAGCCAGGTGTGCAGGTTTTAGGAGAAGCCATTTAGAGGAAGGTTATCCCAAAAGAAAATTTCCCTGAGAGAGCACATCATGGCAAAGTGATGCCTAACCTTCATGGGGTTTTTTAATGGGCAGTACAGTTTTTAGCCTTGTACCCTAATTGTATGTCCTTGATCCATCTTATGTTCTTTCAAGGTGAGTGGAGCCTATAGCAATTATTAGTGTGTACCAATTTTCCCCTGCCAACTACTTTCCTATTTCTGTGGTCTCGGTAGTTAGCCAAGAAGCCACCTGTGGGGTGGGGGGGGGGAAGTATGAAGACTTTACATACAGGTCTTATATGTGTGCTGTTTATTCAGGTCCTTGCCACTGTTAGTCTCTACTATGAAACTAAGAGTTAATTTTAGTTCTTTATATAAATTTTAAAATTGTTTTTGTCTCAAAGCATGTGAGACTTAGGCTCTAAAGTCATTCATAAGGTGAAAACCAAAGACAAAATTGCTTTAGAAAATTACTTTTAGTGGCTTCATTGGAAATTGATCTCCCAATTTAGTAAATACAGTCTCCTCTTACAGTGGAACAGATATTCTCATTTGTCTTTCATTTAAAGGCCATGTAACTTAAAAAAGAGGTAACACTAAATTCACGCTGAGTGTAATAGGTGCAAACTGAATAGTTATGGAGGAACCGATCCTAGTAAAACATCAGTTTCCCCTATCTTGTTTAATCTGAAGTACCTATTTCTTTAGTCGAATAGAGAGTTATGTCAATATGGTTGAAATTTTTTCTCTCCAATTTTGCCAGATGCTATATTAAATACTTTGATACATCTTTGATGGAAAGGACACTTGAGAAAGCATTCTTTTTGGAACCTATCCCTAGACCTATTTTTCAAGTTATCTAGTAGATACACTATTTTGGCCTCCTACCTGATGCTTAGCATGCCCTACACTTGAACTCAGTCTTTTCTTTCTCCTAATAAGGAGCTCTAATATAAAGTAGAAGTAAGGACTATTTTCATTTAGGTAACGTTCTCTCAACTGAATTGCTGTTAGAGCTTTCTAATATGGTTATCTGTTATTTGTGTTTATTATATTTACTATATATTATAGTAGGGATTCCTACAGAATGGGGGTGAGAGGAGCATCTGTGATACTATCTAGTAGTGTGTGAAAATGTGGAGAAATGGCAGAAACCAAATTTGAGATAATGTTAACTACCTTTTGGAGAAAGGCAATGGAATCTGGGGAGTACGAGAGAGATTTTCAGTTATATCTATTTATATACACACGTGCACGCGCGTGCGCGCGCACACACACACACACACACACTCACACTCTAGAGGCCCGGTGCAACAAAATTTGTGCGTGGGTAGGGTCCCTAGACCTGGCTGACGATCAGGGCAGATTGGGGCCTTCTGGCTGCTGCTTTCCTTCTACCTTGTCCCCTTGGTGGTCAGCGCACGCCGTAGTGAGCAATCAAACTCCCAAGGGAACACTTTGCATATTAGCCTTTTATATATATAGATGGATAGATTTTTAAATATATTTTTACTGATTTCAGAGAGGGAGAAGGGGAGAGAGATAGAAACATCAATGATGAGGGAGAAACATTGATCCATCTGGACCAAGCCCGCAACCCGGGCCTGTGCCCTTAACTGAAATTGAACCTGGATCCTTCAATCCGCAGGCTGATAGCTCTATCCACTGAGCCAAACCAGCTAGGGCCATTTTTTATATTTGAACAAAGTAGTAAAAATGTTAAGCTTTACTTAACTATCAAGCTGGACACACAAATAATATACATACTTTAGGATATCATTTAATTTAAAAAATTAAAGAAATCATTTTGGGTGTACTATTGTTAGTATATTAAAAAACCAAAACATGATTTGTCTTACTCCTGCTTAAAAACTACCCATGACTTCACATTGTCTTTGAGCTAATCTTGGACACAATAGTCAAGGCTCTGAAAAGATTCAGCCCTGATTAATTTTTCTGGCCACACCTGCTGCTCCCTTACTGTACCCTGTTGTCTATGATATACCAAAATACAATCAAATTTTTACAACCTGTGTTCTTTCACATTCTGTCTTTGAATGAGTTTCTCTATTTAAATGCTTATCCCTCCATCAGGACTCGGTTCAAATGTCATGTTGTAGACCCAGGCAAAGCATTTGAGTGCCTTTAAGTGCCTAGGTTGTTGAAATGTAATTTTTTGTTTTTGCATTATGCCTACTTTTATGTTAGCTCAGTCTGTTGGGGGAGGCGTTCATGCTTTTTTTATCTTGGTGTGTTCAGACCTAACATGCTTTACACCAAAAAGGTTGTCTTCATACTAATGAATAAATGTTTGGTGGTGAAACTTTAGCTAATAGCTAATGTTACATTTTTCATTTTTAGAAATGGGTTTAAATGAATCTCTAGTTTCTGTGATTAGATTGAAAGTTACCTCTTTTCTAGATCAGATATGTAACTTCTTCCTGTCCCTCCAATTTAATTTTGGGACTTGATTTAGTTTTCTTAAATGTTTTTCAGCAGTACTTGAACATTATTTGAATGTTTTTTTGTTTTTTTTAAAATATATATTTTATTGATTTTCCACAGAGAGGAAGGGAGAGAGATAGAGAGTTAGAAACATAGATGAGAGAGAAACATCGATCAGCTGCCTCCTGCACACCTCCCACTGGGGATGTGCCCGCAACCGAGGTACATGCCCTTGACCGGAATCGAACCTGGGACCCTTCAGTCTGCAGGCCGACGCTCTATCCACTGAGCCAAACCGGTTTCGGCATATTTGAATGTTTTAGTGGGATAAAATCTGTATAATTGGTAATGGGTTCCATTAGCACTCTTCTTAAATGAGTCTATTTTTGTTTCTTGGATTTACTCGAAGGAAAAGTGGTGGTAGTTAACAATCAAGGCAACAGGTAGCTATAGGAACCAGAGCAAGCTATAACCTCAGAGCCTGAAATTGCCTATCTATATGCCATATCAGCTTTTTGCTTTCTGTCACCCAGTGTGGTCTCTTTTTCTTTGGGTTCGCCATGTAATTTCAGGGCACATGCTTGCCAGCAGTTCTGAGCCACATTCTGAATGGGACCTAGTTAGAGAAGGGAAAAATGTTACTTCTAGCTTCAGTTTGAAAAATCTTGGGCAGGTATACATGGACTAACTGATAAAGTCAAGTTGTGGCTTTGGTTACTTTCCAACTCTGAGCTAATCACTGAGGCTGAAGGAACAAATTCCATGATTAGCCCTAAGTAATTGGTTTTTGGTGGCTGACAGATCACCCACACTATAATCACGTTTGGAGTAAGGGAAAAGTATTTCCATGAAAGTAGGATAAGATGGATTATTGAATAGACAAAATGTCTGCTGCATAGAAGAACACATCTAAGACTTTACTATCCTTTTTTCTCCTCTGCTAAGATATCTTTATATCTATTTGCTTGTGCTATGGACATAATAATGTATGACAGTTATCTTAGAAGTAAATGCTGTTACCTGATTTAAAAACCTGTTTTGATCCTTAAAATAATTTAGGTCACTTTTTAATGTTCAATTTAAGTAGATTTTAGTACATAAATTAATTGGCCTGATTTCAGGTCTTTTGATTATTCAGAAGTGTCTTGGTCATGCAAAATAAGGCATTTAGAAATTAAGCAATGAGAACCTGCAGTTAATGGGAGTAAAGAGTTGAAATTTGCCCTAACCGGTTTGGCTTAGTAGATAGAGTGTTGGCCTGCCGACTGAAGGGTCCCAGGTATGATTCTGGTCAAGGGTGCGTACCTTGGTTGTGGGCACATCCCCAAGTAGGGGGTGTACAGAAGGCAGCTGATTGATGTTTCTCTCTCATTGATGTTTCTCTCTATTCCCTCTCCCTTCTTCTCTGAAAAAAAAAAAATCAATAAAATATATTTTTTTTAAAAGTCCAAATTCATTGTTAACGAGCTGAAATTAGACCTTTACTCTAAAGGAGTGATAATGCCAACATATAAAGGCTTAGTGATTCATAAATATCAGTGTGCAAAAAAACTAAGAAATATTTTCTTGATCTTAATTAAAATGTGTAACTTTCAAGTAGTATATTAATACAGTATTCTAGGCCAACTTATATATTCTTGAACGTTTATTTGTAACTAAGTTGTTTTAACATTACTATGTTTTGTTAAAACAACTGTCATTGGTTTTTATTTAAAAATAACTGCTGGGTATTTTTCTTTAGGTATTTTTTAACAAGCTCATTATACTCAGAACATAATGTATTTATTCAGTACATAATTTGGGGTAGATCAATGTAAGAAATTCATTTTTTTGTAATAATTGAATTCAAATGCTTACTGGACATTTTTAGGTAGAACCACATGAAATTGCAGTTCCTAGGGAAAAGGAGCCTAGTGTGTCACTTCCTTGGGACCCCCTCCCTATGTGGGAGCCTGTATTTGTTTCCCAATAAATTTCCACCTTTACAAATAAAAAATTTTGCAGTTTCTGTTGTTTAAAAATAGTCAAATATTAGTACAGTGGGGCCTTGACTTATGAGTGTCCCGACTAACAAGTTTTTTGAGACACCAGTTGTCTCTCGGCCGATTTTTTGCTTTGAGTTGACAGAGTAATTTGAGTTAACGAACTCAGTCTTGGAACGAATTAAACTTGTAAGTCAAGGCCCCACTGTAATTTTATATGACTCAGGCTAATAGCATGGTTTCTTTAAAACCCCATCTACACATATTTCTTGAACTGCTGATCTTGTGTTATGGCAGTATAATTGCTAAACAACTGCATTATAGACAGCTAATCATAAAGATTCCTCACAGACAAAAGATGTAAGGGCTAATGCTTTAATATGTAGCCTATTAATGAAGCAATATTGCTTATTAATAAACAAATGAGTGCCTACTCAGGATGGGTGGTATGCAAGTGGTCTGCTTGTTGGTGAGTACCTAGTAAGTACATCATACGGCAGGTTGTGTGCCAAAGTGCTTTAACCCTCATTCATCTTCTCCAAACGTTTATACAAATAGACACTGCTGTTTTAGAGATGATGAAATAAACCTAGGAAATAGTGGGTCTAGATTGGATTAAAAGTAAGACTTCAAAATGATACGCTATTCAAGGAGCACATAATGTTCTTATTTCAGGATGGTATGTTTGAGCATTTGAATTGGATGTGTGTTAGATCTTTATGTTCCTTAAGCAAAGAGGGAAGTAGGCTGCATAAGTTAGCTTCTGGTTTCTCTTCTTTTTAGTGGGCAAGTTACACAATAGAGTTTATTGTGTAAGTTTTAGAACATAAGAAAATTCTGGGTTCATATAAAACTATGCTTGATTCTTATAATAAAGTACATATATCTTGAGATGGTGTTAAAGTAGATTGCCATTATAATAAAAGTGGCTGATCATGGAATGCAAATAATTGTTATATAAGACTTGATCTAGCATGTGAAAAAATCATTTGCCCAATAATGGATAGTTGATTAATTCAAGTTGCCAGTACACTTTTTACTCAATAAAACCAAACTAGTACTTATTTCAGAATAAATTGATGCTTTGGAGGTTGTTTCTTAAAAGTTGAAATACGGACGATTTCTCTTAATCTATTGTTTAATCCTGAGATAAGAGTTCCTGTAACTCCTACTGATCAGAATCAAAAGTGTTTGGAATGAATTTATGTTAAACATGGGAGTATACTTATGTAGGAAGCATAAGGGTCTGGTCTGATATTATATTAATCCTAGCATTGTGAATCCTGGGATCTTTCTGGCTGTCTTGATTACCTTATAAGCAGTTGTGGTGTGACTTTCAGAAGCAAATTAACAGAGTGTATCAGGACAAATTTTTTCCAGGTTTTATTGAGATAATTAGCATAAAACATTGGTTTGTTTATGGACACATGATACTTTGGTTAATATATATTTTAAAATGATAACCACAAGGAAAATTGACTGATTCTTTTTAATGGAGTAAATCCAGACTTATCATTCCTGAACAGTTGGCCATTTTCTTCTGTTTTTATTTCTCACTTGAAGATATTTTTCCAAATATTTTTAGAGGGACTGGAAGGAGGGAGGGGAAAGAGAAAGAGAGAAACATTGATGTATGAGAGACATTGATTGGTTGCCTCCCACATATGGCTGACCAGGGCCAGGGATCAAGCCTGCAACTGAGGTATTTGCCCTTAACCAGAATGGAACCTGGGACCCTTAGTCTGTGGGCCGACCCTCTATCTACTGAGTGAAACCGGCTAGGGTTCACCATTTGCTGAAGTGCATTTTGATCATATGATAAAGGCAAATATTTGTTCTAGTTATCTTTAGTTCTTATTCATCTAAAAAAGCGCCGTGTTATCTTGTGGGCCTATCCTATGAAGACTTATATATAACTAGAGGCCCGGTGCACAAAAATTTGTGCACTTGGGAGGGGGGTCCCCTCAGCCCAGCCTGTGCCCTCTTGCAGTCTGGGACCCCTCGGGATGACCACCTGCTGGCTTAGGCCCACTCCCCGCGGCGGCGGCGGGGGAGGGGAGGAATTGGGCCTAAGATGGCAATCAAACATCCCTCTGGCAGCCTGGCAGCCCTTGGGGGATGTCCACTTGCCAGCGGGGAGCAGGCCTAACCTGTAGTCGGACATCCTTAGTGCTGCTGAGGAGGCAGGAGAGGCTCCCACCACCACTGCTGTACTGGAAGCCATCAGCCTGGCTTGTGACTGAGCAGAGCTCCTCCCATGTGAGAGCGCCCTGACCACCAGAGGGCAGCTCCTGCGTTGAGCATCTGCCCCTTGGTGGTAGGTGTGTGCCATAGTGACCAGTCATTCCCAGTCCTTGTGCTGTTAGGGTCAGTTTGCATATTACCCTTTTACTATATAGGATTGAGGCTTGGTGCACAGGTGGGGGCCG
>NW_006297224.1:951546-986778 GCF_000327345.1 Myotis davidii
CCCCACTGGGGTGCCTGGCCAATCTGGGTGAGGGGCTGAGGGCTGTTTTCAGGCTGGCGGGTGACTGAAACTCCCAACCTCTCCTTTTTTCTTTTTTTTATTCTGGGATTTATTTATCTTCTATGGCTGTCACTGGAGCTGAGAGCCGGCTTTAGCTCTGAGGCTGGGCTCCAGCTCTGAAACCTCAGTTTGTTTGGCTTCAAAATTGAAACACTGTTGCAACTCCAGCTCGGCCCGGCTGGCTGAATGCAGGTTTCTGGGTTTGTTTAGCTTCTATAATTGCAACATTGTTTCTTAGACTGCAGCTTGGAGGCCGGCAGCAGCAGGCGGGGAACCTGGCTTCCTCCATCACTGGAGCAAGCAAGCCTCCTGTTGGCTTCAGCTGCTTGGCCTCTGGCTGCCATCTTGGTTGGCAGTTAATTTGCATATCGCCCTGATTAGCCAATGGGAAGCATGTTGGAGGTATGGTTAATTACCATTTTTTCTATTACTAGATAGGATATATATCATCTTAATTTTTTTTAAACTTAGTAGTGAACTTTATTCTCAATAGATAAACCACATTTGTTATGCACAAGTCATGGAAGGGCCACGTGCAAATCTTTTGTAAATAAAAGGTCAGATGGAATTATGGAAACTGTGTTAGTTGCTAAGAGCAGAATTCTACCTAGAGAGGTAGGTTCTTCCGGAGTTGTAATTTGACTCAACCTTTTTTGTTTTGTTTTGTTTTTGTTTTGTTTTTATTTAATACTAAGTTGAGGGAATTAAGGAGATCAAACCAAAATGAGGTTTTTTCAAGTGGAAAATGGGGTCTGGGTATAGTTTGATTCAGAAGAACAGAATTTAAGACAGTAAAAATGAGGGCCTCTGAGATGGTCTGGAAAATTCAGCACATGATGTGAATCTTGAGAACTGCCTTATCTAGTTCTGAAGCTATGAAAATACCTGATTACAATTTTTTGGTTTGCAAAAGGACAGCTGTTCGGGTAATAAAGAATTTCATATTGCTGTCTATATATACCTTTGTGAACTCACCTAGCCAAGGTGGTTGTCTTGGATGTGTCCAATAAGTAACCATTTCCCTCTTCTAATAGAGTATATTTATTATTGTGAATAGTGATTGTTTCTAAAAGGATGAGGTGAAAATGAACTGGAAGCATTTGCTATTATATATCATTCTAGCATTGTGAATCCTGGGATCTTTCTGGCTGTCTTGATTACCTTATAAGCAGTTGTGGTGTGACTTTCAGAAGCAAATTAGCAGAGTGTATCAGGACATATTTTTTCCACGTTTTTATTGAAAATGGGGTCTCGGTATTAGCATATTGACTCTTATTATAATTTTCTGCTTTGGTGTAGGAACTTAGTGATTTGGCCCGTGACCCTCCAGCACAGTGTTCTGCAGGTCCAGTTGGGGATGATAGTAAGTAACTTTGAAGTTTATTTTTATGGCTAATTTCTTAAAAGTTTTACATTTTTAGATAACAAGAGTTTTTTTGTTTTGTTTTGATTTTAGTGTTTCATTGGCAAGCCACAATTATGGGACCTGTAAGTATTAACAATTTAAAATTTTGTGCTTAAAATTCAGCATCTAGTTGTAATTTTTAACTTAGTCTTTACGTTTCTTGTATTACATTGTAATTCTGTTTTGAATATGCATAGTTGTACTTTTCTTTTGAAAGAAAGAGTAATTTAATGAATTAGTCATTTGTTATGTATACTATGTGGGTGTCCCTGTGGTCTAGAGTATAGCATCTTTTAACCTACCAAATATCTCTTCACATCAATCTAGTTTCCTTTCATAGCAGTATAAAGCATTGTCACAGTTTCCTGTTATTTGTACAGCCAATTAATTAACTGGCTCTACCAGGGTGTTACTCAAAAGATTATTCAGTTAACATCCCCAAATCTAGTTTTAACTGTATTATTTTTATATTTGATTCTTTCTGGAATTTTGGTATTATACAAAATTTGAATATTTTTAGGTAGAAAGAGATATTTTGAATACAGCAAAATTCCTTTCTATCCTGGGTAGATAAGAAACTGTATATGCTGGATAATTGAATATTCAGAATTATGGATACCATCTAAGAATTTCACAGAATTAGAACGCAGTAAAACATCCTGGGGTAAGACTATATCTTAAACAATACTTAACACTTTTTTTTACGTGGAAGGCACTTTCAGATTTCTATTCTAGTCTGTGTGTCTTAACTGAATTTTCTGCTTTCTTCCCTTTTTGATGATTTAATCTCAACATAAATGGCAATAAGGTATTAGGGAAGATAATGGTCAATAAGTAGATGTTTATAATTCTAAAAGACCTTTGGAAAAGTTGGCCAACAGATGGGTTGGATCAAAAAATGTTTTTCAGCAGTTTTGATTTTGATAATTTCAATCTTTTTTTCTATCTCAGTCAATGTGAGCCCCCTGCCTGTGTGCTGTTAAGGATACAATAGACACAATTTCTCTCAAGCTTTAAGAAATTTAAATGTACTGGGAGAGGCAGGCAATTAAAACATGAGAAATACATAATAGGTAATGTGCTTAGTAAGAGAAATGTAGGAGAAATAAATTGAGTTAGAGTAATTATGAAATGTTATGACCCTAGAGGTAAAGAGATTAAGAATCAAATCAAACTTGGGGGATTGTATTTAGTTTAATAATATGAATATATGTGAGTTATACTAATATCTAACAAATCAGGATTATTCATTCTCAATCTCGAGCAATTTTTACTGCTTTATTTTACTTTTAAAGTGATTCTTTCGTCTGATTTGGTAACAAAATTGTTATATATACATTTTTTCAATATATATAATTTACTAGTGGCTTTGCCCACTTTGGTCCATGAAGTGTTTTAAAAGCTGACAATCTTCGCATTTAAAAAAACAAAACCCTGACTAGGCCCTCATTCCCACGAGCAAAATTGGCTTGGGACAGAGTGGCAGCTGGTTCCCTTTTTAATATGGGGTTTGTCATAGTTCTACCAGATTCACTTTATTTTGCCTACCTAGATAGAATCTGTAGGCACTTGAAATTGCAACTTCTAGAATTTTCCCATTTTAGATCACCCAATTTTCAAAGCATTCAGTAAAACTCATCATATCTATCAAATAAAGCTCATCTTTGATCCAGAGGGTGCTTTGAGATAATTTCATTATAAAAATTAGTTGTCAGTATTAATACCCCAAAGAGTAATCAACTCTTTGGTGTGCATAATAAACCAACTCTTAAAACCAGTCTAATGTTTTTCTGCTTGACTTGAAATTTCACTTATTATTATTCTTTTCCAAAAGTAAGGAATATACCTATAGTAAACTTAAAGTGAAACATAAATGAGTAGTTCATGCTAGTAATTTTTCAGCGAATAGAAGATAGAAAATTGCTTACCCTGACAATTTTTAAGCTCTTTACTTTATTGCTTTTATTTCCAAAAAAATCTTCATTTCATATATTGAAATCTTCATTCATATAGTTATGGCTATTCTTGCTAAATTATTTTTCAGGAGCTGTTTGTTAATCCTCACCCCAGGATTCCCCCTCCCCCCCTTGATTTTTAGAGAGTGGAAGGGAGTGAGGGGGAGAGAGAGGTAGAGAAACATCCTTGTGAGAGGAACACGTTGATTGGTTGCCTCCTGTAAGCCCTGATCAGGTCAGGAATCAAACCTGCAGCCGAGATACATGCCCTGGCTTCAGCAGCCTTTTAATATAATATTAGTGACTAGTTGTTTTCTGCTTTTAAAAGGACAGTAATTTGGTTTTCAGAACTATTTAAATATTCCCTGATTAACAGAAGCAAAATATTTAAACTGCAATTACAGTTTTGCTTTGGCTGCATTATTTCCTGAAATGTACTTGCTTTCTAAGAGATTGTTTCTTACTGTTTGGATAATTTTAGGAAGTATTCAAAGGTTACAAAAACTCACCCAAAATACCAGTCTTGTCCTCTTTATAAGTAAGCACTGAAGTTTAAGTGCTGACTTGTAAGTAATTAATGATTATCATTGATAACACAGCTCATTATATTTTTGACTTTTGATACCATCTTTATGTCAAAACATAATAATTTGATTAGGTAAATATACCTTATTTTGTTCGTACAGTGGGGCCTTGACTTACCAGTGTCCCGACTAACGAGTTTTTTGAGATAACCAGCTGTGTCTCTGCCGATTTTTTGCTTTGAGTTGACAGAGTAATTTGCATTAACGAACTCCTTAATGAGCTCCTTAATGAGCTCGGTCTCGGAACGAATTAAACTCGTAAGTCAAGTCCCCGCTGTATGCTTACTTTATATGTAATACAGATGTGACCTAAAAGAACAGGGCTAGTGGTGACGTAACAACCCATAATTGCAGATTTGCTGGAAGAACAAATAGTAACAAAATTATTTTTGTTTCGAGTATTTTTTAGTTAAGTTAAAGTAATGACAGTACCAAGGAACTCAAGATTTCTGACTTTCTAAGGAATAGAACATCTAATAAGTTTTAGTACAGAGTCACTGTTGAATTTTAGTGGATTATAGTCAGGAAATGCTGTTGGTCATTAGAAGTTACGAGGCAAAAACGTTTGGTTCTAATTCAGAGGTTCTCAACCTGTGGGTCGCGACCCCTTTGGGGGTCGCACGACCCTTTCATAGGGGTCGCCTAAGACCATTGAAAACACATATATAATTACATATTGTTTTTGTGATTAATCACTATGCTTTAATTATGTTCAATTTGTAACAATGAAAATACATCCTGCATATCAGATATTTACATTATGATCCATCACAGTAGCAAAATTACAGTTACGAAGTAGCAATGAAAATAATTTTATAGTTGGGGTCACCACAAAATGTGGAACTGTATTAAAGGGTCACGGCATTAGGAAGGTTGAGAACCAGTGTTCTAATTATATGTGTTAGCATATTCTTTGTGAAGGTAACATAAAAAGTAAACCTTTGAAAGAATTAACAGCATTGCTTAGTTAGGCAATTTTTAAAACTTCGGCTGGTAATTCCTATTAAGAATTGATGAGTTGAAAAATTAACTTGCCTATTATTTCTGATATTTACATGCCTGATTTTTCTTTAATTGGAAATGGAGCTGTCAGAAAGATATTTTGAAATTCTTTGGAAAACCACACTGACTTCTACCTAATCTTTGATGAAGCCATAGAAGAAAGTACAGGCATACCTCAGAGGTATTGTGGGTTAGATTCCAGACCACCTCAATAAAGCTGATATCACAATAAAGTGAGTCATAATCTTTATGCTGGTAAGCTGTCTTGGCTTCAATTTGTTTTAAAAAACAAAGCGACATCCCTGAAGTGTAGTAAAACGAGGTATGGCTGTACCATAATTGTGAATAATGTAACCATTGTAGCCTGAGCAAAATCAGCCACGAAAACCATCTGAAATAATTGGGTCATTGGTATTTTATTAGTTCATTTTCCATTTATATATTAGGGCATTTCTTGCAAAATCTAATGATACATAAAAACTCTTCCCTTCAGTACCTTACTCTTTAAGAAGCTTTGTAGCCCTAACCGGTTTAGCTCAATGGATAAAGCTTTGGCTTGCAAACTGAAGGGTCTCAGGTTCGATTCTGGTCAAGGGCATGTACCTTGGTTGCGGGCACATCCCCAGTAGGGGGTGTGCAGGAGGCAGCTGATCCGATGTTTCTAACTCTCTATCCCTTTCCCTTCCTCTCTAGAAAAAAATCAATAAAATATATATATATATATTTTTTAAAAAAGCAGCTTTGTAGTCTAGTGGAAAAGGGAACTACAAGTAAATAAGTTACAAGAATGTTGGGCATAGTAACTGTAGAGATGGGGTATAAGAGAAGGGCAGCCAGCAGAGTGGACTACAGGAAGGCAGTATTTAGGTATGGTCCTGCAGATACAGAAGATAAGGACATGTCAGAATATTTCAAGTAGGGGGTAAAGGAGATAGGAAGCATACTTATTTATGTGCAGGAATGAGCATATTTTGGTGGAAAATGAGGCTAACTTCGTGGGTGGGAACCAGATCTTAAAGCACCTTGGATGGTTTGGACTTTGACCTTTGTCTTGAAAGCTGTACTAGATTTCAAGCAGAGTAATAACTTGTATCTTTTTTAAAAAATATATTTTATTGGTTTTTTACAGAGAGGAAGGGAGAGAAAGAGAGAGAGTAAGAAACATCAATGGGAGAGAAACATCAATCAGCTGCCTCCCCAAGGTACATGCCCTTGACTGGAATCGAGCCTGGGACCATTCAGTCTGCAGGCCGACACTCTATCCATTGAGCCAAACCGGTTAGGGCTATAACTTGTATCTTTAAAAGACTACAGCAATAGGGCAAAGCTGTAGTGAAGGCAGGAATACCAGTGCCAAGTCATTGCCATAATGGTAGACAAAAGATGTAGTCCCCCCGTTTTCCATGGCAGGGAATATCTTCCAAGATCTCCAGAGGATGCTTGGAGCCATAGAAAGTGCCCAACCCTATATATACTGTGTGTTTTCCTATGCATACTTCCCTGTGATAAAAATTAATTTGTAAATTAGACATTTACAACAGTAATAAAAGAGAATTATGACAGTACTAGAAGCCCGATGCACAAAATTTGTGCAAGGGTAGGCCTTCCTTCCCCCAGCTGCTAGCACCGGCTTCCCTCTGACACCCAGGACCCGGGCTTCCCTGGCAGCCCTTTCTTAGTCTAGAAGGACGTCCGGTATAATTAGCATATTACGCTTTTATTATTATAGTGTAGAAAAAACTATGTGGGTTTTCTCAAAATATCTTATTGTACTGTATTTACCTTTTCCCGTAAAAGTGCTTTTGGCTTTACTTTGGCCTATATGATTTGCCAGTGTCACCACTTTTGCCCTTTGGGCCCTTAATTAAGTAAAACAGGTTACTTGAACACAAGTACCACAATACTGTGACATATCTGATACTAAGTGACTAATAAGCAGGAGATAAGCCTAGGTATGCTGGACAGAGAGGGATACTTCATGTTATGGGTGGGATCGAGTGGGACAGCACACCTTCAGAACTGCATGTGTCCCTAGCCGATTTGGCTCGGTGGATATAGCAATCGGCTTGCAGACTGAAGTGTTCCAGGTTCGATTCCTGTCAAGGGCACATGCCCAGCTTTCGGGCTCGAGCCCACAGTAAGGGGAGTGCAAGAGGCAGCCAATCAATGGTTCTCTCTCGTCATTGATGTTTCTATCTCTCCCTTTCCCTTCTTCTCTGAAATCAATAAAAATATATTTTTTTAAATACTGTGTGCAATTTAAAACAAGAATTGGTTATTTCTTGTCTTGAATTTTTCATTTAATATTTTCTGACTGGGTAACAAACTGCAGAAATGAAACCACAGCTAAGGAAGGGATCACTGTAGTAAGATCTTGAGCTAAGGTAATAGGGGCAGTGGGCATGCCAAAGGAGAGTAGGATAATTCAAGAGATTTTAAGGCTCATTACAATTTGTAACTATTTTGAGGAGATGAGACAGTCAATGATGAGATCCTGATTTGTAACTGCTATTGTCATTTCAGTTTTGGACATAGGAGACATCTAAGTAGGAATATTTGTAGGCATTTGAATATATGTCCTGGAATGAAAAACATCAGAGCAAGACTTAAGAGTATGGGTCAGGAGATAAAAGCAGAAGATGAATCTGTGTGAATGTTAACATTTTAGGCTTGCCATAGTGGAAGAGTATAGACCAGCCATGGGCAAACTACGGCCCGCGGGCCGGATCCGGCCCATTTGAAATGAATAAAACTAAAAAAAAAAAAAAGACCGTACTCTTTTATGTAATGATGTTTACTTTGAATTTATATTAGTTCACACAAACACTCCATCCATGCTTTTGTTCTGGCCCTCCAGTCCAGTTTAAGAACCCATTGTGGCCCTCGGGTCAAAAAGTTTGCCCACCCCTGGTATAGACACTGAGAAAGGAGCAACTTGGACTGATAGGAGCAAAACCGGGGTAGAGGTGTGGTGTCTAAAGCAGAGATTCAATATAAAATCCTGGGTTTCTAAGATTTGGGTCAGTTTACTGATCAAAGTATTACTTTTTTTTTTCTCTTTGTTGTATTTTCTGTTTGACAATTTATGGTAAATTTGGTAGAGAATTTCGGGTTTTTTGATGGCATAGCTTATTACTCTGAATCTTGTAGTTATACCAGTTTTTCCTCTTTGATTGTAGAATTTGTGTTACATTGTAACCTTAAAATATTTTCATTTCACAAATTTTTTTTTTGAACAAATGAAATGAAATTTGGCTTTGCCTAAATCTCATCATTAGATTGCCTTTTCAGAAGCAGTCAGATAATAGCATTTGACTGTGAAACTTGGAATGAAGGCTTAAAAAACTTTTGGACTTGGATTTTATAAGAACTTTTTAGGGTTATCTTTAAATTGTTAATTGTATGAAATATAGACTAGATAGTACAAAAAAGAAAGAGTTTGGAGTACAAAAGACTTGGTTTAAATTGTTCTTTCATTTCCAATTTGCATGTTTCTTTGAACTTGATTTTTCATCAGTAAATTGATTTCTTTTAAAGCCCAGGTATATCCTGTTCAATTTTCCTCTCTGTAACATATCTCATTGCATGTCTCTTTACCAGACTGTAAGTCCATCAAGATAAGAAATTGTTCTGTCTATCCCTTATACCCCCTATAAAGAAGGGAGTTAGATTAATTCAACTAGTACTTAATTATTTTACAGAGCGCTGTGGGTTAAATGAGCTATATTAAAATGTCAGAACTATAGAAGTTTTTATTTGCCTAACACCCAGAATGGGCAAGTGAAAAAACTCATTTTACGCTATGTACATACTCCAGTCACTCTAAATTTTCAAATAACATCTTTGTCTATCCAAGGGCAATTAAGCAATTTTATATTTTCTATTACCTTAAAATCCTGACTCTGTCATCATTCTTTGATTGGTGTTGATCAGTGGTTTTCATAAGATCTGGATTTAAATCTTGGTTCTGTGATACATTATTTGTGCACTTGAGAATTTTAAATTCCTTCTTTAAGCCCCTCTTTATTCATCCATAAAATGGGGAACAATGATATCTTTTTCTTGGTATTGGTTAAATTAATGTAAAGTCCTAGCAAGTAGTTTCATGCAAATGTTGCTTCATACTAATGTATGTAATACTTATTTGCTAAGGGATTTCTTCACAATCAAATTCTAATAAGCAAAACAACAAAGGAGAAAGAATACTGCTATAACTTGAAAATTTGTTTTCTGTTGAAATCTAAGAACAAATCCACATTGTTTTCCAAATCTAGTAATCCTGTGAATTGATTTGCTGTGGAGAATTCAGTATGCTTTTGAAGAAAAAACTTCCATGGTGTTAAATGAGAAGTTTGAGGGGCCAATTTGGAATTAAACTGTCTTTAAAAAACCTATTTATTTCTGTTCTGCTTCTGGTGAAGCTAGTTGTATGTTACCTGCAATAGCTAACATTTTGGTTTGCCCGTGGCCAGGATGATACAAAACCATTTGTGTGTATATTACTATCATTCTACAAATGTAAGAATTTATTTTCAAATTATAGTTTGTTTAATAATATTGCATTATTGACTTTATTGCTAAGTATACTTTTGTGAAAATCAAGACCTAGAACATTTGTTTCTGGATAAATTTTTAAATTCTTTGGTGACTTATGTAAAATGGGATTTAAGTAAATTAGCATTCATGGCTCTATAGTAAATTTTGATTGTTTTTCCTTGATATGAGCTGGATT
The DNA here is from genome assembly GCF_000327345.1 of Myotis davidii. Lineage (NCBI taxonomy): Eukaryota > Metazoa > Chordata > Mammalia > Chiroptera > Vespertilionidae > Myotis > Myotis davidii. The sequence continues at coordinate 961,285 of NW_006297224.1, forward strand.
TTAGGTAATTTAACCTTTTATTGCAGTGTAAGTAGTAGGTAATTTTGTTTTGTTATTAGAGAAATGCTTAGAAAATAGAAGTGTTACATTTGGATTATTTAACAGTAATGTTTTAAGTATCAGTTAAGCATATTTTTTTTCCCCCACAGAATGACAGCCCATATCAAGGTGGTGTATTCTTTTTGACAATTCATTTTCCTACAGACTACCCCTTCAAACCACCTAAGGCAAGTACCCCCAACCCCCCCCAAAAAATCTGTTAGTGTATAGATTTATATTTTATTTCAGAGGAATAGGGCATTCTTAATAATAGAGAACAGACTGACAGCTGTCAGGGGAGGAGGGTTATCTGGCTGGGTGAAAAAAAAGGTGAAGGAATTAAGAAAAAATAAATCTTGTAGGCACAGACAACAGTATGATGATTACCAGATTACCAGAGGAAAGGGGGGATGGGAGGAGGTAGAAGAGACTGTAGGAAGGATAAATGGTAATGGAAAGAGACTTGGGATGGTGAACAAATAAGACAGTATATAGATGTATTATAGAATTGTACACCTGAAACTTAATATAATTTTATTAGCCACTGACACCCCAATAAATTCAGTAAAAAAGGAAATTAGGGTTTTGCATAATTAAGGCTAAAATTGATGTATGTTATTTATAATGGATAAGAATAATTGAGGCTGTGTATATATATATATAATATATTAAATTGAGTCATTGATAAAGAATGCTGACTCTTAAACTTTAGTTAAAACAAGCTAGACCTGGATTTGAATTTTGTAAACGGAGGTAAGGAATACCTTATCTTTAATGTTGTCGGGCTCAAATGTGCTATGTAGGATTTCCTCTCCCCCCCCCCCCTTATTGTTTTTATACGGATTTGGATTATTAACCCTACTATCTTGTAATAGGTTTCTGGTGTTCAGTTACAGAATCTTTGTGCACATATTGCTGCAACTTATACTATCACTGTGTTGGAGTTTAGGCAGAGTATAATTACTTTGGGAATTTGAGTTTGCATGCATAACTAAATATCAAAACTTAGAGTTGCTTAATGCACTGACTGAGGTGGGCTGGTTTACAGGTGTCAAAAACATATGTTCCTTTACTTTACATAAATTCAACCTATGCAACTAACCATAGAAGATAATATACATATAGAACATTGACACTTCACTATGACCATCTTCATCTTATGGGTGCAATATGACATTTACTTTAGATGAAACACCTAGGTGATATTCAAAGGTGTATACTGTATTTTATGTACAGTGGAAATGCAAAGTCAAATCTATACCTTTGTAACTTGATACCTTAAATTAGCTGGTCTATAAATTTTGGTTTACAATCAGCAATATCTTTATTTTTTAATGAGTGTTAAAATAAAAATACCCTTCAAGTTACTCTTTGATACTTATGACATGGTAGGACCAAAGATAACCTTCAGAACATTCACTATACTGTTGAGACTACAGTGGAACCTCATTTCTTGAACATCTCCCATCTCGAACAATTCACTTCACAACCCTTTCATGCTGATACCTGTATGATTAGTCATACATCTTTCAAGTTACAAAGAGAATATGCACTCAAATATGAGTTAAAATCTCAGAATATTATTTATACTGTGAATATTTGTGTGCTTTTTTGCTTACAATTGTTAAATTTTCATTTATTGTACATTTCCGTTGTTAAATTTTCATTTCTGTTGCATGTCCTTTTTGTTTTTTTAAGTGTTTATTTACAGATTAAACAGTACAATAGACATGTACTGTATATAATAAAGAATAAAATGGAATCATTTGAGGCTCTGGGACATATTAATTTAATTTACATTTTTTCTAAGGAAAAAATGATTCTGTTTTCGAACAACCTACCAGAATGAATTAATTCGAGAAACGTTCCACTGTAATACTCTTGCCCCAAAGTTATATTTTCCATTGTAATTAAAAAAGAGGGAACTCTTGAAGGATTTTTTATGAGAATATAAAAATTAGTTTCTGTAATTTTTGGTCTTTTTATGTATATAAATTAGGTTTTAGCGATTTGATTTTTTAAAACTATGATAATATTTTAAGCCTTGCTAAAAGTCTTCTACAGAACCTCTACCTAAGTTAGGATGCTTGTTTTTATTTAGGAGAAATGCCTAAAGGTTTTTTATTTATTTTAGGTTGCATTTACAACAAGAATTTATCATCCAAATATTAACAGTAATGGCAGCATTTGTCTCGATATTCTAAGATCACAGTGGTCTCCTGCATTAACTATTTCTAAAGGTAAACTAAAGGAATTGTCTTGAACTGCTCTGATTTTCTAGTAGTTAAAGGAATTTTAGTTTTGCACCTACTTGTCTGCATATTATGCTGACTTTGATAAGAGATGGGGAAGGAATAAGTTACATCATCTTTGCTCTTTTTGCATTATTGATTAAAGAGATTTGTGGGAAGAAGGTAAAATTTAAATTAGGGTGTTGGGGCATTGTTTTCAAATAATAAAAGCAAAGTGATTTCTGTAGTATTTTTCAATCTTAAGCTACTTGTACTTCTCACTTGCTTACTTACTTGCTGTCTTTGAACTAAAATGGCATACCTAAATTTCATAGAGCTTTTAAATTTTGAGGTTTCCAGTACAAGATAATTTTGATTTTGCTGTTACGTGTTTATTATTTAAGATTAAAAAACATTTTGATAAACTTTTATTGAGTCCTTTTAAAAAAAATTTAAGGTATGTGTTATGAAAACATGATCGTTTGTTACTACTTACTAACAGTCGAAAATTAGAGAATCTTGGAAATCTCTCTAGATTAGGTCTGCTTTTCTACCTTTAATAGGGATTTATTATGTGACATCTCTAATAGGTTGTCTGGTCTTTATATGAATATTTTAGATGGAGATATGGAGTATCTCTCCATCTTTATCTCCTTTTTTTATCTCACTTTTCACCCCACAGATAAAAATCACCTACCACAAAACTAAATGGGAAGGAAGTCTGCCTTCAAGTAATTTTCAGTTTTTGGTATTGGTTTAGCATTCCTTAGGTACACAAAATTAGGTTTTTAATGTTGTGAGTATAATAAATGCAAACTGAAACAGGATTTAAGACAGGATATCATAAATTTTTTCGTATGTTTGTATAATGCATTTGAATCTCCTTAAGGAGTAGTACAGGATTTCTCAAACTTTTGACTAGAATCACTTTTGGGGGAGAGAAGAACAATTTGCTGCCATAATTTTTTCAAGTGTGACCTAATTTTAAGACCTGTTTTCACCCTCTTGGAGGCATTTCCATTTTCTTTCAAGTTAGGCTCTCTTACCCACCTGGTACCTGGTATTTTGATTACCTTAAAAAGTAGGTTCCAGGTTTTTTTTGCCATTGCTGGGAATGCACTATTATATTGAACATTATGTTTCTGTAAGTACAGGCTGAGTTTTATATCTGCTCTCTTGCACTTGGGTTTAAAATTATATTTTCTGTAATAATATATTACATTGATTTTTTTATGGTATTTTCTTTGTCTTCATCTAAAGATTGTCATACCCACTTCAAGTTTTTATATCTGAAAATTGCATAACACCTTGCACAATGTCTGGCACATCCTAGACATTTAAAATGACAGATTCATGATGCTTGGCATCTTCCATGTTGAATAGGATAAGGGTAAGAGTTAGCATTGAAAGCTCATTTAGTTAGACCACGGTGTTGTTTCATTTAGTCCATACTTTTAGGTATGTGGCCTCTACCTTGTAAAGTCAAGGGAAGGAATCATACTCAGTGGAGCAGTTAGGAGTTTCTGTGAAACTTCTTAAGGGGAGGGCAGGATAGAATGGACTTTTTAAAATTTTTTTATACTGTACAGCTAAGAATAGTATGGTATGGATATTCCCCAAATATATTCATATTAAAGCTATTTTCCTACTTCAGTACTAAGAAATTCTAGTGACTTAAATTCTACTGCCACCTAGTTAAAGAATAACAATGGCATTATTTGACTATCTTGGAACTCTGGAGTTTGGCAATATTTTTATAGCTAGTATTAAACCCAACAGAGCTCTGTTTTTAGCTTTTTTTTTTTTTTTACCAGGACCTCGTCTCCTGTGAAGCAAAATGTCTGTAAATATTTTTCTCATTAAGTTGAAGATATAAACTAATAACAGTCTTTTGAAGATTTAGGTTTATAATAGCTTTTGATTTCTAGTTTCATACTGTTGTGGTCAGAAAAGATGCTTTATAAAGTTTCAGTCTTGAATTAATTGAAACTTGTTTTATGGCCTACAGTGTTACCTATCCTAGAGAATGTTCCATGTACATTTAAAAAGAATGTGTATTCTACAGTTTTTAGATGAAATGTTCTTAAATATATGTTAAGATCATCTGGTGAAATGTGACATTTCAGGCCATTGTTTTCTTACTGATTTTCTGTCTGGGTGATCTATCCTTTGATGTAAGTGGGTATAGTAATGTTTTTAAATGCACTTTTAAAAATTCAAAATCCCGGTGCTGGGTAACCACATTTGTTTTCTTGCAGTTCTTTTATCCATTTGTTCACTGCTATGTGATCCAAACCCAGATGACCCCCTAGTGCCAGAGATTGCACGGATCTATAAAACAGACAGAGATAAGTAAGTATGTAGTAGTTTGTAATTTTTCTGAATGAGTTAGGTTTATACTCTGCTGTAAGTTGTGGCAATGCCAAGAAGACTTGGTGCTAATTTCTGGTAAGATGATAGTAGGTTTTAGTTATGTGACAGTGAATAATAGCCCCTCTAAAATGTTTTATTTTCTAACATGTTCAACACTTTGTCACTTTAATTATTAAGTTTTGGGGAAGAAAGCAAATTCTTCACCACAATTACGTTTTGAAAATAATATTGGTACTATTTTAAAACTTTGGTCTAAATTTCTCAAATATCTGAACTATTTTTATGTACAACTTTACCATTATAATTTTTGTATTTATAATTAACACTAAGTATACTTGTTCAATTAGGTACAATAGGTTAGCAAGAGAGTGGACAGAGAAATACGCTATGTTGTAGGGTAAGAGGATCTGCACTCTATGGTGCGCTTATTCATGGTACTGCCAGCACTTGAGTGCTGCATGCTTTAAGGCACTGTATCAACTAACAACCGGTAACCAATGTGGCAGTTTTCTGAAAACGGTTCTTTAACTGCTTGATCTCTGTTTAGCGTGAAAGAATACCCAGTAGTTATTGCTTGAGAGTATTTTTGCATGACAAAGTCGTTATATAGCACTAGTAAGAAATGGAAATTTAAATAATAATCTTTCAAACCTCCATGGTGTTTACATTTTAAAATTGGTATATTTTTAACTTTGTACCCATACTGTATGGAATGTGATGATGTAGTTTAGATTTTGCTGAGATAATAATATAAGGGGGAAAACTTTTAATTGAGCCTATGCCTTTAATTAAGCCTATGCCTATAAACTAAATGTTCATTACTGACATGCATGCAGTAGTGTTAGCTCTACTTTGTGGCTCCCTATATGCTAAGTGAAACCTTTGTTTAAAAGTGCTGGCTTTTTGAGAGGGTATCCTTAAATAAAAGTCACCATGAATTGGTATAAAGAACTTCTCTATATGTTAAAGTTGAGAAAAGTGCTTGAACCATGTTTAGTTCTTGTTGAAATGAAGATAGTTAATACTTTATAAAGTTCAAAACTGTAAATATCTGAAAGTTCTGTGCCCTTTGACATATATTCATTTCTTATTAAGGTTATCATGTTTTTTGTTGCTAAGTAAGACTATGGAATGGGTATTAATGGAGAAATTGATGGCATTTATCAATATTAGTGATCTTTCTCAGCATAAATAACCTTGCTTTTGTGTGAATTACCTGTTGATTTTATTTTAAGCGAAGTTATTTCCAGTATAGAGGTCCTCAAACTTTTTAAACAGGGCGCCAGTTCACTGTCCCTCAGACATTCCACACATGCGCACTTGCGGGCCCGGGATGAGTTGGCTGCTAAGCAGGACAGGCAGCAGCGGCAAAAACACTTTGCGGGCCGGATAAATGTTTTCTGTTTTCGGCGGGCCACAGTTTGAGGACCCCTAGAGATTCCAATTCATCAGGTCTCAAGTGAGGCTTGTTATCTCCAATCACCGCACTATTTGAAAATAACCCACGTGGTTCTAATTGACACATACCACTCACACCCACCTCTGGAAAACTACTCTTTTACCACCCTCTCCAATGTCTTAATCTTCTGCCTGTGCTTAGGTCTTAAAGGCATTTTCTGATAATACTCAGGGTCAAAGTCTAGGATTCGAATAAAATGGTTTAGTTAACTGTTTTGTTCTGGCTTTGATGGAAATTTCTATAGATGTACAGAATGTGTGTGCTGTTCTGACAACTCCATGATGAACTGTAAACTTTTTTAAATGTTAAAATTACTTGGAATGGATACTAATTGTAGATTTTCTATGAGAACATTAGCTCAGTTGGTAGGGCAGATTAAAGGTCTTTGATTTTTGTTAGCTTCCCCAATCTCAGTGCCACTTTGTTGTGTTTATTAAAATACTACGTTTAGTATTCTGGAGGCATAAGGTTCTTATTTTCCACAGTGCTTTGAATGAATACCAATACTATTTCTCCCTGTTGGCTTTATTCTAATCACAGCCATTAGATGACTTTAAAATGAGTCTGGAGGTAACATAGAAGTCTTTCCCTTTTAAGTATTCTTTAACTTTTTAAATAACATATTCTTTGTTTACAGGTACAACAGAATATCTCGGGAATGGACTCAGAAGTATGCCATGTGATGCTACCTTAAAGTCAGAATAACCTGCATTATAGCTGGAATAAACTTTAAATTACTGTTCCTTTTTTGATTTTCTTATCCGGCTGCTCCCCTATCAGACCTCATCTTTTTTAATTTTATTTTTTGTTTACCTCCCTCCATTCATTCACATGCTCATCTGAGAAGACTTAAGTTCTTCCAGCTTTGGACAATAACTGCTTTTAGAAACTGTAAAGTAGTTACAAGAGAACAGTTGCCCAAGATTCAGAATTTTTTTAAAAAATGGAGCATGTGTATTATGTGGCCAATGTCTTCACTCTAATTTGGTTATGAGACTAAAACCATTCCTCACTGCTCTAACATGCTGAAGAAATCATCTGAGGGGGAGGGAGATGGAGGCTCAGTTGTCGCATCAAAGGAAACAGCATTATTCTAGCAGCATCCATTCTTGTTTAAGCCTTCCACTGTTAGAGATCTGAGGTTACATGATATACTTTATGCTCATAACTGATGTGGCTGGAGAATTGGTATTGAATTTATAGCATCAGCAGAACAGAAAATGTGATGTATTTTATGCATGTCAATAAAGGAATGACCTGTTCTTGTTCTACAGAGAATGGAAATTGGAAGTCAAAACACCCTTTGTATTCCAAAATAGGGTCTCAAACATTTTGTAATTTTCATTTAAATTGTTAGGAGGCTTGGAGCTATTAGTTAATCTATCTTCCAATACACTGTTTAATATAGCACTGAATAAATGATGCAAGTTGTCAATGGATGAGTGATCAACTAATAGCTCTGCTAGTAATTGATTTATTTTTCTTCAATAAAGTTGCATAAACCAATGAGTTAGCTGCCTGGATTAATCAGTATGGGAAACAATCTTTTGTAAATGCAAAGCTGTTTTTGTATATACTGTTGGGATTTGCTTCATTGTTTGACATCAAATGATGATGTAAAGTTCAAAAGAGTGAATATTTTGCCATGTTCAGTTAAAAGTGCACAGTCTGTTGCATTTTGTATGGGTTTAAATTTACAAAATAAAGTACTGTTTGGTGTGGGAGTTGTCATGAGGCTATGTTGAAGTGACTTAACTATGTGGGATATTGAGTATCCATTGAAATGGGTTTGTTCAGCCATTTACATTAATGAGCATTTAAATGCAACAGATATCATTTCAGGTGACCTAACATGAATGAATAAAAGTCAATGCTATTGGATAATTTTTCGTTTGACAAGTGCTATGTGTGCCACTAATTTAACTTCTGTAGCAACAAGGGCATTATCATTCTTCACCCTTCCTAATTCTGACCATGTAGTTTTACCCTTTTCCTAGTTATTTTGATTTGTCCATTGCTTTCTTAGAATCTGTATCCGATTTCTAGCACGTCTGACCTTTCTCCACTTCCACATTTTTGCACTGCTTACACTTATGTGCAATCTTATTTCTTGTCTGCACACATGTGGAAAGCTAGATATAAAATAAATGTTAAAGCTTGATTTTTATAAACATTTTAATATGTAGTTTGGACATGATTTATTGACTGAGATTCTCTAAACTGGAAGTGAAATGCATGCCTTCCGAACATGTTCTGGCTTAATTCTGTGATAAGCATTTCATTGAGAAATATCAATCTAACAACAATTTTTTCCAATGAATGATTTTTTAAATTTAATTTTTTTGCTTAAAAATCGACTCCTTAAGGGTAGGTGTCATACATTTAATACTTTTGGATTCAAATTACAAATGAAAAATTAACATACTGCTCTCTACAAGCTAAGATACACTGTCCTTTGGCTCTATTTTCAAAATACTTACTTTTGAGAATCTACTCTCAAAATAACAGCTTTAGTGGGCATATCATTATTTGAAAGCCAACCATAAAACACCTGCTGTTGGATCGCTAATTGGCTTTCAGATTGACCTTAGCCATAGACAACTCTTAAGTACTTAATAGAGATGACTTTCTTACACCATTGATTGTTTAACATTAGATGTGTCCAGTTCTCTGTATCTGACTTGATTTCTACAACATTTCTATGTCATTTCTAAAGGAATGAGCCATAAAGACTTCTCCAGGCTTAAGAGAACAGTAAAGTACATACCTGGAAACCAACATTTTTGAGTGTATGGACACTGGACTTGAGATTATCTCCAATGAAACCTTTTAAAGAATCTAAGAATTTGCCCTTTTATTCCCATTTACATTACTAGTGCCATGTGTAGGACTCATGTGAATATTGACAGATTAAAAAATGATTTTGGTTCTTGTATATTTCCTATATCTTTTAATGCACAAACTCAAGTAGTTTCTGTAACCTATGAGAATTACAGTCCAGTGGACTTGCTAATAGTAAATTATATTGTGAGTGGACTCATTTTTGTTCCTGGGCAAGTTGGCAATGTGATAATCAGACCTTTTTTTAGAAATTCTAGTTTGCTTTCTCGTGTGGGTGTACTCACAATTTTTTAAAGTATGAATCACAACTAGTGGTCTCAGGGGTAGTGAACACTCACTTTTTTTTTTTAAATGGCTTAGTTGAAATATGCTTCAGATACTTATGCTGTATTAGTGATTTGGGGGGTGACTCAAATTAGCCATGTTTTGTATTGGCATAACAAAGCTGTTAAATGATTGTTGGTTACACTTTTAGGTGAATTTGTCTTCTATTTTATGAGGAACCCAGTGCAAGTCACTAAATATTGTCTAGTAACATCTGCATAACACTTGTAATAGCTAAGGTTAATTGAGCTTTAAAGGAATTGTTACCATTAAACTCTGTTTAAAGACACTTTGGTCTTACTCAGTAATTCCAGCTAACATGAAATTCACACTTTAACCTAATATTGTTTGTAAATTCTGTTTTGAACTTAGAAATTAAAAGTATAAAGAATTTAGGATAGTGATTCAAAAAGTGATCCCAAAACCAGTAATACCAGTATCATCTGGGAATTTTTTTTTAATCTTCCCCTGAGGATATGTTTCTATTGATTTGAGAGAGAAACATGGTCAGTTGTCTCCTGCGGGAGCCCTGACAGGATTAAACCAGCAACCTTTTTGGTGCACAGGACAATACTCTGACTAACCAAGCCACCCAGCCAGGGCCATTCGGGAAATTCTTTACAATGGAAATTTACTAGATGCCACTGCAGGACTATTACTGATTGAGAAACCATGGAGTGGCACCCAGTAGCCTGTTTTAAACCAAGCAGATTAGTTTGGAAGTTTGTTCCTAGCTCTCTCCTTTATAATTTAGTAATCCTTGGACCCTAGAGTTATTTTACAACTCCTATTTCATGGCTACAGGAACTTAGATTGTATGCCCAAGTAGTACATTTCCATATAATTGACAAATTTGTACTTTGAATTACAAATAATATTGTAGGCGGATTGACACATTTAAAATAATATACTGCAATTAATCTGAGTAACAAACATCCTGACATTCAAATTCATAACTAAGACCTTGGGGGAGCGGCAAGGCAGTATAAATAATTCAACCAAGGTCTGGATAGTGTTGAAAAAAAGCAACTAGGTACAAAAGTGCTAAATGTTGGTTATCTAGCTGAACAAGGATTTGAACCCTGGCTTCATTCTGTGGCTTTTACATCAATTTTTTTTTTTTTAAACTGCAAAAGTGAGTTGTCATGTTAGGGGTGTTTGCAGTGTTACTGAAATTAACATTAAGTATAGCTTAAGGCAGTTGGTAGAACCTTTCAATGTAATGGGAAAAGTAAATGGTAAAGGTGTTCGGAAATGGGATTTAAAAGCATGACAGCTTCTGCCCTGCCAAGTGATGAAGAAACAAGAAAATCAAAACTACAGTTTTCTAGAAAGGCTAGAAAAGATTGAAGTTGGCTGAACACTTGTTTTCTTTAGGACTTTTATAATGACCACTGGCATTATTTTCTGCTAACCTATAAGTACTTTGTTGCCTCATTTTGAAGAATTTTTTTATAATTAACTCTAGAACAGTGCTTCTGATAATTATCTCCAAGTTGTACACTATTTCTAGATGAACTTTTTATTTTGAGCCCTCTTGATTTTTTCATGTATTGTAGGAAATGGTTTTATGAATAACACTTTCATTTTTACATTTTATTGTTTGAGACTTTGTGTAATCTCCATTCCTTGTTTATCATATCAAATTTAAATGTCAAGGCCAAACAGTGGGAGTACTTTTATGCTCTGTTTACTTAACACAGTTAACCAACTGTCATTTGCTGACCTCCCAGCCATCTCTCCTGAACTGCTACCTGAAAGGGTACCTTTAAGATGTCTAAAGCTGACTTGATATCTACATACAGACATGTACACATGCATACCTCTTCTTGGCCTCAGTAAATGACATTCAGTTGCACTGGCCCCCAAACTAGGCATCAACCTTGATTTCTCCACTCCTGTCAGTTCTTCTAAATTTTATTCAGGACCTACGTGTATACCATATTCACTGCTGCACAATGGTCTAAAGCTTCACCATCTCAGATTATTGCAATAGCTTACTGGGTGGTCTCCCAAATTCTTCCTTCACAGCAATCTACCACACAACACCTGGCATAATCCTTTTAAACTATGTCATATCATCCCTTTGCTACAAACCTAATGGTTTCCCATCTTATTCAGAATAGCCAAAATATTAATAGCAATTTACAGACTGTATTGACTTCCCACCACTTAAATTTCTAATCACTGCTTGCCTCCACACCTTCCCCAACTCCCTCAGCTGTCACACAGGCCTCTGCTGAGACTTGAGATGTTTGCCCTTGTTCTTCCCTTGCCTAGAATGATCTTAACCTTAGATATCATATGGCTATCTCCTAATTGTTAGGTCTCTGTTCAAATGTCAATTCGAGTGGCTTTTGACTATACTATATCCTATATAATAAAAGGCATATGCAAATTAGCCTGGTCTGGGAGTTTGACCAGGGGGTGGGGCTGACCAGCCAACCGCCCATGGCCCCTCCTCTCAACCGGCCCCAGCCCCCACCGACCCCCCATCTCCGTTTGGGATGGGCTGGCCAGACCCCACCAATGCATGAATTCATGCACTGGGCTTCTACACTGAGTGGCCAGATTATTATGACCACCTGACGTTTGTAGGCAAATTAGCTATAATTTTGTGCTGAAGTTACTAGAGGGCCAGATAATTATAAACGTCTGAATAGCACAACATACCTAAGTATCATTGCTGATCAAGTTCATCCTATCATGTTGATGGTGTATCCCAATGGAGACGACTTCTTCCAACAAGACAATGCGCCATGCCACGGTGCTCGCATTGTACAGGAGTGGTTTCAAGAACATGAGGGAGACTTTACCTTGCTTAGGTGGCCCCCACAATCACCAGATCTCAATCCAATTGAGCATTTGTGAGACGAAGTTAAAAGAGCCATCAGGCAGCTGGTTCCACAACAATCAAATCTCACAGAACTGGACAGTGCTATTCATCAGGCATGGTGTCAGATTCCTCGAATCACCTGTCAACATCTCGTGGAATCAATACCAAGAAGAATCGCCGCAGTATTGAAGGCAAAAGGTGGCCCAACGAAGTACTGATGGGATGGTCACAATAATCAGGCCATTCATAATATGGCCACCCAGTGTAGTTCTACATAAAATAGCAACACAGCACCACCATTATAGAGTGCACCATGGGATATTCAGTATTAGCCACCTTACATGTAATATTTATTGTTTCTCCTCAACTTCACCCCAGAAGACAAAGTATAAGAACAGGGTTTTGATTTGTGTTCTCTATCCCTCAGTGACTAGATGAGGACCTTGCACATTATTACAGTGCTCAGATATTTAATAATGAATATGAGCTTAATGATAGACTTTGCCAAACGTATTTCTTGCTTTTTTTTTTACTCCAAAAGTACAGAAACATACGCAACATGCTATAGAAAAATAATAAATGGAACATTCTTTCTACAAGTTAAATACCACCATAGCAAATAGATGGACATTTCCATTTCTATCAGTATGGATAATTACCCTGTGAAAAGGCAATAAATCATGCTGGGAAAACTTTTAAAATATATTTTTATTGATTTCAGAGAGGAGGGGAGAGGGAGAGCTAGAAACATAAATGATAAGAGAGAATCATTGACTGCCTCCTGCATGCTCCCCACCGGGAGTCGAGCCCACAACCTGGGCATGTGCCCTGACCAGGAATCAACAGTGACCACCTGGTTCATAAGCTGACACTCAACCACTGAGCCATGCTGGCTGGGCAAAAAAAACTTTTTAAAAGGGAGTCAGTAATAGGAGTACTGTCAAGCCAAAAATAAATTGAAACCAGTAACCCAAAGAGGAAGTAGAATATAACCAGAAGCCAGCTTACATCTTGAAAACAAGTCACTTAAAAAACTAAGTGAACAGTACTTTAATTTTTGTGACCCTAGCAAACCCCAGGATGCATCCAGAGTAGTGTCAAACAACAGAAATCTATCCCTAATATATACAAAGCAAAATTCGTGTAATTTGAACCTTAGTGGCAGGAGAATATGCAGCTCTCAGTATTTGTGAAGATTTGCAGCCCTAACCCAGAAAACTCAAACAGAATATTTAAAGTCCCAAATCAGAGCAACAATAAGCTGCAAGGAACTCACAGTTGGGGCGGGAGGGGAGCGGAGGGTGGGGAGAGGGAGGGAGAGAGTACAAGGGAACTTAGCTTCATGAGTGGGAGCCATCTGACTTGTAAATATTTCAGACTTTAAAAGATTATCCAAATTGGGAAGGAAGAAGTAAAACTATATTCACAGATGACATGATATAGCAAATCCTAAAGAAAATAAAATTCTGCAGGCGATTGAATTCAACAAAGTTGCAGGATACAAAAGTCCATACCAAAAAAAATCAGTTTTATTTCTGTAACTATTAATGAACAATCCAAAAATGACATTAAGAAAAACGATGCCATTGACAATAGCATCAGAAAGAATAAAATACTTAAGAATAAATTTAACCTAGGAAGTGCAAAACTTTTATACTGAAAACTACAAAACATTTCTGAAAGAAAGGAATCCTAAATAAGTAGGAAGACATCAGTCTCCGTTTTTGGCTAGTTGGGCAATCAGCAGAGGCAGGTAAGTGAGAAAAAGCCCATGTTGTTAGGTCCATACATAGCCTCCATCGCTGCTCCAATGACCATTTTCTTCATGTGCTCTATGTGAAGTGCTGGAGTGGAGCATAGAAAGGCTGCCTAAAATCCACAGGACCATCTTTTTGTGTACTTGATTGTCAAGAGCCTGCTACATGGTACATGTTCTCTTGTGAGCATTAATGTGAGACACAAAGAAACTGATACATTGTGCCTACTCCGATAAGTGTCCATCCATATAATATCCACCCAGAACTCAATGTCACTTGTCTTCCAATTAAGACTTTCGGCTCTGCCAAAGAGTCAGTATATAATCGTAACTCAAACTACCTCTCCTTTCACAGGAATTAAAAAAATTAAGTGTATGTCTCATAACTGTGCACTGGGAAAATTTCCCTTCACCAGTGTCATTCAGAGCCAACCCTAGGTGGAGCTATTATGTGGCAACAGCCTATTTATGGCTAGTTCTAATATATATTGCACTAGCCCACAGGTGAACCAGGCATAGATAGGTCAGCTGGTCATAAGGAACTCCCCATGAGGTCATCAGTGAGATCACCAGTGCAACAGAGATAATGACACGGAAGGCTAGGCCACCTATTCACAGAATTCACACGGGTCTTCTGGACTTCGCTTGAGTCTCAATGTATCACTTCCTCATATACGGAAACGTTGCTGCCCTTGCCCAGCTTTATTACTTAGTTGACTGCATAATCCTGCAGTCACTTAGTGTACAGTGGTCAGATGTTTGGTCTTTACTAAAACCCAGTAGCACACTAGGGCCATTTTTTTTTTTAACAGAGTAGTTCACTATGGTGAAATGCATAGCCTTGCTCCAGAATATAAGGGCCTATATCGTGACTCTTCTACTGGAGCTTGCCTCAAACTCCATATATCTCTCATGGATATTTCCAACACTATCAGATCTTCAGGATCATATGATGTAAATGTGACTTTTCAGGCCTGACCTAGACAACTACAAAGGCTTTCTTTACCTGAGAGACCTTGTAAGGGCAAGCTGTCCTTCCCTCACCAGACCTGGTGCACAGCCCAAGTATTATAACCTCCAAAGGGAGTAGTAGTGAAGTACTATTGATGACCCACTGCCTGCTCATGCTTTTCACATATTTACCTTCCTAGCCCCAGTGCCCTCATTAGAGGTAGCTTTATCTGAGGCATTAGGCAGGGGTCTTCCTCAGGTGTTTCGGCTGAAATCTCCTAATGGTGGAGGAAAGTGGAAAACGTTGAATACATTTGTCCCTACTTAGACTCAGTACCCAGTAATTTTCTGCTTCTGGCCCTTCCTCCTCATTCTTCACACCTCCACCCCCACCCCAGGGTCTATAAAACAGCCGTGACCTTTTGTTAAGGGCTCTCTCAACAGTGAACCAACCCCCACATCTCTGCTGATTCACCTGACCCTTGACCAGTGTGCCTGCCATTTTACAGGGAAAATGAAACAGGAGAGTTGGCATCTTATCCAGTTTTTAGCCTCCTGCTTATACTATCGCAGTAAGGGAGTCATGGCTTCACTATTACTTTTATTTTTTACTCCTTGTTGCTTTTTTAAAAAAAATATATTTTATTTTTTTTTACAGAGAGGAAAGGAGAGGGATGGAGAGTTAGAAACATCGAAGAGAGAAACATCGATTAGCTGCCTCCTGCACACCCCCTACTGGGGATGTGCCCGCAACCAAGGTACATGCCCCTGACCGGAATCGAACCCGGGACCCTTCAGTCTGCAGGGCAATGCTCTGAGCCAAACCGGTCAGGGCACTCCTTGTTGCTTTAATTAGCTGCTCCAACACCTGACAGCTCAGCTCTCCTTCCCAGCTAAAAACTAGCTTTTGATAAGGTAGGGTTAAACCTCCAACTTTGTTCTTCTTCTTCAGTATTATGTTAGTTATTCTGGATCTTTTACTTTTCCATATAAACTTTAGAATCAGTTTGTCAAATCCACAAAATAACTGGCTTGGGTTTGATTGGGACTGCCTTGAATCGAGAGATTAAGTTGGGAATAGCTGACATCTTGACAATATTGAGTCTTCCTATCTGTGAACATGGAATGTCTCTTAATTTATTTTGTTCTTCTTTCATTACTTTCATCCAAGTTTTGTAGTTTTCCTCATATATTTCTTATACATTTTTGTTAAATGTATACTTAAGTGTTTCATTTTCTTCTGGGGTGCTAAAGTAAACAGTGTTGTGTTTTTAATTTCAAATTCCAATTCTTCATTGCTGGTACATAGGAAAATGTTAGACTTTTGTATATTAACCTTGTATGCTGCAACCTTGTTATAAATTGCTTATTAGTGCCAAGAGTTTTATTGATTCTTTCAGGTTTTCAACATACACAACCCTGTCATCTGCAAACAAAGATAGTTTTACAACTTCCTTCCCAATCTGTATACTATTTACTTTCTTTTATTGTTTTATTGCATTAGCTAGGGCTTCCAGTATGATGCTGGAAAGGAGTGGTGAGAAAGGACATACTTGTCTTATTACTGATCTTAGCAGTTTAGTTTCTCACCATTGAGTACAACAAGTGTAGTCTTGTGTAGATATACTTTATAAAGTTGAGGAAAAGATTAATAAAATCAATAAACATCTGGCCCTTTATTCCTAATTTGCAGAGAATTTTTATCATAAACGGATGTTGAGTTTTGTTGAATGCTTTTCCCGTATCTACTGATATAGCAATGCGATTTTTATTTTTTAGCCTGTTGAAGTGATGAATTACATTAATTGATTTTGAATGGTGAATCCGCCTTGAATACCCAGAATAAATCCCACTTGGTCATGAGTGTATAATTCTTTTTATACATTATTGATTTCCTAGTATTTTCTTACGGATTTTTCCATTTGTGTTCATGAGAGATCTTGGTTTATAGTTCTCTTTTCTTGTAATGTCTTTGTCTAGTTTTGGTATAGGGCAATGCTGACCCCATAGCATGAGCCAGGAAGTATTCCCTCTGTTTTTATCTTCTGGAAGAGACTGTAGAGAATTGGTATAATTTCTTCCTTAAATGTTTGGTGGAATTTAGCAGTGAACCCATCTGGGTCTGATGCTTTCTGTTATTGAAGGTTATTAATTATTTATTCAATGTTTTAAATAGATAATGGCCTATTCAGATTACCCCTTCCTCCCTGTGTGAGTTTTGGTATGTTGTGTATTTCAAGGAATTTGTTCATTTGAAATAGGCTGTCAAATTTGTGGGCATAGAGTTGTTCATAGTATTTATGTCCATATCTATGTGATCTGTAGTGATGTTATTTCTTTCATTTCTGATATTAGCTATTTGTGTCGTCTTTTCCCCCCTTAGTTAGCTTGGCTAGATGCTTATGGATTTTATTAATCTTTTAAAAAAAACAGATTTTGGTTTTGTTGATTTTCTCTGTTGCTTTGCTATTTTCTATTTCATTTGTTTCTCCTCTAATTTTTATTATTTCTTTTCTTTGGCTAACTGGATTTAATTAGCTCTTCTTTTTCTAGTTTTCTAAGATGGACATTAGATAATTAATTTTAGACCTTTCCTTTTTTCTAATATATGCATTTTTCAATTATGTAAATTTCCCTCTAAACACTGCTTTCACTACATCTCACAGATTTTGATAAGCTGTCTTTCTATTTAGTTCAAAATACTTAAATTTCTCTTGATTATTCATCTTTGAGCTATGTGCTACTTAGAAATGTGTTGTTTAATTGCACAGCATTTTGAGATTTTCTAGCTATCTTTTGGTTATAGATTTCTAGATGAATTCTATTGTGGTCTAAGTGTATACACTGTATAATTTCTATTATTTTAAATATGCTAAAGTGTGTTCTATGATCCAAAATATGGTCTTCCTTGGTAAATGTCCTGTGTGAACTTGAGCAAAATGTGTAACTGCTCCCATTGAAGAAAGTAGTCTATACATATCAATTATATCTAGTTGAGTAATGGTGCCATTGAGTTCAACTATACCCTTCCTGTTCTGCTTGCTAGATCTGTCCATTATTAATAGGTGGGTGCCAACAATATTAGTGGATTCATCTTTTCCCCCCTCCAGTTATGTTAGATTTTGACTCATATTTTGGTGCTCTGTTGTTAGGCACATCACATTAAGGATTGTTATATCTTCATGGAGAATCATCTCCCTTATCATTATTTAATGCCTCTCTTTACCATGATAATTTTCTTTTCTCTGAAGTCTGTTCACTATGAGGTTAATATAGATACTCCAGCATTCTTTTGCTTGGTATTAGCATGGTATGTCTTTTTTCTATTCCTTTACTTTTAATCTATATCTGTCTTTATATTTAAAATAGGTTTCTTGCCCTAACCGGTTTGGCTCAGAGGATAAAGCGTCAGCCTGTGGACTCACGGGTCCCAGGTTCGATTCTGGTCAAGGGCATGTACCTTGGTTGCGGGCACATCCCCAGTAGGGGGTGTGCAAGAAGCAGCTGATCAATGTTTCTCTCTCATCGATGTTTCTAACTCTCTATCCCTCTCCCCTCCTCCCTGTAAAAAATCAATAAAAATGTATTTAAAAAAATAAATAAAATAGGTTTCTTGTAGATAGTATATACTTGGCCTTGTGTTTTGATATGCTCTGACAGTGTCTGCCTTTTAATTGGTGTATTTAGATCATTGGCACTTAAACTGATTATTAATATAGTTGGATTAATATCTACAATATTTGCTCCTGTTTTCTATTCATTGCCTTTGTTCCTGTATTTGTCTTCCATTCCCTTTCTAACTTTTGTGGTTTTAACTGAGCATTTAGTATAATTCTGTTTTATCTTCTTCTTAGCATATCCATTATTTTTTTTTTTAATTTCCTTAGTGGTTGCCCTAGAGTTTGCAATAAACCTTTACAAATCCACTGTCAGAGTCCACTTTTGAATGCCATTGTGTAGCTTCATGGGTAGTGCAAGTAGCTTATAATAAAAAAGTATTCCTTTCTTCTAGTCCTTGTGTCATTACTCTCAGTTATTTTACATATATAAACTATGATCATTATTTACTGTTGCTGCTATTGTTTTGAACAAACTGCTCTGTTAGATCAATTATGAATAAGAAAAATAAGTTTTCACTTTATTTATTCCTTTTCTAATTTCCTCCCTCCTTCCCTCCCTCCCTCCCTTTCTTCCTTTCTTTCTTTCCCAGTTTTTTTTATCAATATGATTTTCTTTCTCCCTGTTAAAGTTCTTAAATATTTCTTAAAAGGCAAGTGTATTGGCAACATATTCCCTCACTTTTTGTTTTTTTGAGGACGTCTTTATTTCTTCTCTTTGAATTTTGCTGGGTACAGAATTCTATATTAGTGATTATTTTTCTTTCAACACTTTAAATATTTCAGCCCCCTATCTTTTTGCTTGCATGGTTTCTGTGAAGAAATTGTGTGTAATTCCTATTTTTACTCGTTATAGATAATGTGTTTTGTTTCTCTTGTTTCTTTCAAGATTTTTTTCTGTATGTTTGGTGTTCTTAAGTCTGAGTATGATATGCCTAGATGTAGGTGGTTGTTTTTTGTTTGGTTGTTTTTATTGCATTATTCTGCTTGGTGTTTTCTGAGCTTCCTTGATGTGTGGTTTGTGCTCTGAAATCAATTTAGAAGAAATTCTTAGTCATTTATTGCTTCAAATATTACTTCTGTTTTTCTCTCTTTGTATGCCTTTTGTAGTTGTCCCACAGTCTTTGGATATTCTGTTCCATGTTTCTCCAATCTTTTTCCTTGGCTTTTCAATTCTGAAAGTTTCTGTTGACATATCCTCAAGCTCAGAGAATTTCTCTCCTCAATTCTATTAGTGAGCCCATCAAAGGCATTCTTCATTTTTATTATTGTTTTTGACTTCTAGTATTTCTCTTTTTTTTTCCTTAGAATTTCCAACTCTGTGCCCATTTGTTCTAGTATGCTTTCTACTTTATTCATTACAGCCCTTGACATATTAATAATTGTTATTTTAAATTCCTGGCCTAATAATCCAAAATCCCTGCCATGTTTTAGTCTGGTTCTAGTACTTGCTCTCTCTTTAATTTTCTTTTTGCTTTGTAATTTTTTTGCTTTGTAATTTTTTTGTTGAAAGCCATACATGATGTACTGAAAGAAAATGTGCAAATAGGCCTTTAATGATGTGGTGGGAGGGTATGGGGTGAGGGGAAGCTTTCCATAAAGTCCTGTGCTGAGGTCTCAGTCTTTCAGTGAGCTGTGTCCTGGGCTGTAAAATTCGCAAGTGCTTCTCTCTTTTTTTTTTTTCACCCCCTTAGGTGGGGAAGGATGGCTAGAGGGGGCTAGAGTTTGTTATCTCCCTTCTTCCAGGTTGGTTAGGCTCTGATAAAACCCCAGCAAGCAAGGCTGATAAAATAATTTCTCTTGAGGGCATATCTTAAGAAAAACAGAATGCTCTGATGTATTTTAATATGCTTCCTTTCCCCCTCCCCCTGATAAAATTATGAGGGAATTGTTCTCCAGTCTTCAATATGAGAACTTGGTAGGCTCCTGGAGGCAAAACTCAAAAAAGTGTGGATGACCCCCGGAGACTGGGCACCTTTGAAGTTTTTAACTCTCAGACTTGTCCAAACCAAACCTCCAGCTATTCATTAGTTACAGTTTAGGTTTCCTTAACTTAGTACTGGTTACTGTGGAGCTCCTAGCTCATGGATTTCTGCTCTGGTAAATGGTGAATGTCTGTATTCACCTGTCTATCTCTCCGGTTATGGAGGCAGCACATTTCCCTGTCATCTCAATTCTCTGATGAATGTAAGAAGAGCTATTGATTTTGTTTGTTCAACTTTTCACCTTTGTGAAACAAACTTTTTTAGGATGGAGTGACAACTTCAAGCTCCTTACATGGCAAAACATTACTTAGAAGTCTTTTATTTCTTTGACCCATGGATTTTTGAAATATACATGTATAATTTTTTTAATTAACTTTATTTTTTAGAGCAATTTTAAATTAACAGAAAAATTGAATAGCTAATACATAGTGTTTCCATATTCCCCTGCCCCCCACATATGCAAAGCCTCACCCATTATCAATATCCTCCACAAGAGTGGTACATTTGTGAACTTGCTTTAACACATCATCATCACACAAAGTCTATGTAGTTTACAGCTTACTCATAGTGTTGTATATTCTATGGTTTTTGACAAATATATAATGACTAGAGGCCTGGTGCACAAAAATTTGTGCACTCAGGAGGGTTTCTCAGCCTGGCTTGCACCCTCTCGCAGTTCGGGACCTGTCGGGGGGATGTCCACCTGCCAGCTTAGGCCTGCTCCCCAGGGGAGCAGGCCTAAGCTGGCAGTCAGACATCCCTCTGGAAGCCTGGGAGCTCTCGGGGGATGTTCAACTAATGTCTTAGGCCCACTCCCCATGGGGAGTGGGCCTAAGCCATTAGTCGGACATCCTTAGTGCTACTGTGGAGGCAGGAGAGGCTCCCACCACTGCTGCTACCCTGGCCAGCCATGAGCCGACTTCTGGCTGAACGGCACTCCCCTTGTGGAAGTGCACTGACCACCAGGGGGCAGCTCCTGCATTGAGCGTCTGCCCCCTGGTGGTCAGTGCATGTCATAGTGACCGGTCATTCCCAGTTGTTCGGCCATTAGGGTCAACTTGCATATTACCCTTTTATTATACAGGATATGTATCTACAGAGAAGCTACAGAGTAGCTTCACCACTCTAAAAATCCTCTGTTCTCTGCCTACATATCCCTTTCTAAACCCTGGCAATTATCGATCCTTTTACTGTCTCCATAGTTTTGCCTTTTTGAGAATGTCATTTAGTTGGAATCATACAATAAGTAGCCTTTACAGATTGTCTCCTTTCCCTTTGTAATATGCATTTAAGTTTCCTCCCTGTATTTTAATGACTTGATAGTTCATTTCTTCTTAGCACTGAATATTATTCCATTGTCTAAATATACCACAGTACATTTATCCATTTACCTATTGAAGAATACGTTGGTTGCTTCCAGGTGTTAACAATTGTGAATTAAAGTGCTATAAACATCCATGGGAGTGTTTTCGTGTGGACATTACTTTCCAACTCTTTTGGGTAAATACCAAGTGTTGTGATTGCTGGATCATTTATTAAGTGCATGTTTAATTTTGTAAGAAACTACCAAAGTGTCTTCTATAAAGTGGCTTTACCATTTTGCATCCCCATTAGCATAAATAAAGAGTTTTGTTGCTCCACATCTTTGCCAGCATTTGGTTGTGTCAGTGTTTCAAATTTTTACTATTCTAGTAGTTGTGCAGTTTTAATTTACATTTCCTTAATGATATATGATGGGGAACATCTTTTTTTAATTTTTTTATTTTTAAAATATATTTTATTGATTTTTCACAGAGAGGAAGGGAGAGGGATAGAGAGTTGGAAACATTTATGAGAAAGAAACATCGATCAGCTGCCTCCTGCACACCCCCCACTGGGGATGTGCCCACAACCGAGGTACATGCCCTTAGCCGGAACCAAACCTGGGACCCTTCAGTCCGCAGGCCAACGCTCCACCCACTGAGCCAAACCGGTTAGGGCAGGGAACATCTTTTCATATGCCTATTTGCCATCTGTTTATCTTCTTTCTTTTTAATTTATAAAAAACTTTGACACTATTACCGATGTCCCCATCCCCTCCACCCCTCCCTTGGCCTTCACTACTCTGTTGTCTGTGTCCATGGGCTATGCATATATGTTTTTTGGCTAATCTCTTCACCTTCTTTCATCCAGTTCCTCCCCCCGCACCTCTGACCTCTGTTAATCTGTCCATGTATCCAGGCCTCTGCTTCTCTTTTGTTTGTCAGTTTATTTTGTTTATTAGATTCCACATATGAGTGAAATCATATAGTATTTGTCTTTCTCTAACTGACTTATTTCATTTAGCATATAATCCCCAGGTCCACCCATGTTGTGGCACAGGATAAGAAATATTTTTACATTTTTACATGCACAAAAATATTCCTTCTTTTTTACAGCTGTGGTACTATTGTGTATATGTAACCAGAGCTTTTAAAAAATATACAATTTTTAGAGATGAAGGCAAAGAGAGGGAGACAGAGATAGAATGATGACAGAGAGTCATCAGTCAGCTCCCTCCTGCACACCCACTCTTGGGGATTGAGCCCGCAACCCAGGCATCAAACCTGTGCCTAACTGGGGATCAAACCTATGGCCTCTTGGTGCATGGGTGGATGCTAACTGCTGAGCCACACCAGCCAGGCTACCACAGATTTTTTATCTACTCATCTACTGATGGATACTTGGGCTATTTCCAGATCTTGGCTATTGTAAATAATGCTGCTATGAATATATGCATATATTCTTTCTGATTGGTGTTTTGGGATTCTTAGGGTATGATCTTATAAGTGGGACCACTGGGTCATAAGGCAGATCCATTTTTTTTTTGTGTGTGTGAAACTTCCATACTGTTTTTCCCACTAACAGTGCCTGAGAGTTCTTTTTTCTCCACATCCTGGCCAGCATCTGTTTATTTTATTAGTGATAGCCACTCTGACAGTCGTGAGATGATATCTCACTGTGGTTTCATATATATTCGTTAGCTCACTTTTTAGTTGAGTTGTTTGTGTTCTTATTTTGGGGCTTAAGTGTTCTTTAACCTTCAAAGGGGACATTTATGACCTATTGTCCCTAGCTTTGGGGATTAAGCAGACACTCTGAGTCATTTTTCTTCTCTTTATTATACTTTATGTGATTATCTCACGGGATTGGAACATCCTTAGCCTTGGTATACCATGGCATTCCAATGGGTTTACTTACCAACTTCATACATTTAGAGATGAAGGAAATAGTGTCAGATGGACCAAAAGCCCCTATTGGCCTCCTGCAGCAGAACATTGACCCTGCACGTCATTTAACCTCTGTTAGGCTTTCTTTGTCTCTCTAAACCAGGGAACTATCAGTTGATCTAATTAATCTGAATTCTGGGGAGCATCAAATGAGATGATCAAAATGGGATCCATTTATACGGTAGAAAGCTATAGAAACAGGTGACTTTTTAAAAATTGTATTTGATATTGTGCCTTTAAATTACATAAGTTGACAAATTTTATAAGTATTTCAAAATAAGATTTATTCTTCCTAGAAATTGTGAACAAAAATTATCCTATAACAAAATGAAAACATCATATCACCTGTGCCAATGCCAGTTTTAGACAGAATACTTGTGAGGGCTTTGCATTTGCTTTAAGCTCTCTGTTTCCAAAGTGACATAATCCAAATGATGTCATGTCTGTGTCCTGGAATGAAAGGAGGAATGATGTTTTCATTCTTTAAAATATTTCTTTAAAAAAATATTTTTTATTGATTTCATAGAGGAAGGGACAGAGAGAGAAACATCAATGATGAGAGGATCAGTGATGGACTGCCTCCTACACGCCCACTACTACAGATTGAGCCTGAAACCTGGGCATGTGCCCTGACCTGGAATCGAACTGTGACCTCCTGGTTCATAGGTTGATGCTCAACTACTGAATCACACCAGCTGGGCTAAAATATTTCTTAATAGAATAACAGAATATATCTAAACACATTTGCTGGCATGACCTTTCCTTTGACTTTGCTTAATGGGATCTCTGGGATTTACAAAAAAAATTCCTTTGCCATTCTTGCAGCCATAGTCATGTTATCAGTTTGAACAGACCAGGGCTGGCTATCTATTTCCATACATTATTGTATATTATTTGAATTAGAGTTTTGTTCCTATCAAAAGTAAGAATGCTTCTGGAGTGAGGAAGCCTTTGAATCAGCCAGAAACTTTCCGCTTAAATATTAACATGTTCAACAGCAAGGAGACTAAGAGCCAGGAGAGGAGTGTTTTGGTCCGATCTGCGACTACTGTATATAACAGACAAATCACCCGACTTGTTTGGACCCTTTTACTCAAAGGCTTGTCCCTAACTCCAAAATGCTAGGTTTATGAAAAATACTGATTCTTAAAAGGTAAAGTATCGTCCTGTGTCTACAGATTCACACACTTGCAGGGCCATTATAAAGCAAAACAATTTGGATTTGGTGAGGGAAGAACTTCTCTTCAAAGACTGTCTCCTAAATAAGGAAATAAGGCAGATAACATCAACACAAGAATAAGCCAGTCTATTTTATGCAATGCGAAATTCTCTGTGTCAGCTTCCTAGGACCAGAGTAACATTTTATTGCAAAATGGGAGTCGAGAGGCCACGTGACTACTGTGTTATTTTTTTTTTTTTGGGTACCCTCGCAGTGTTCGGGATGACCATCTACTTAATTTTTTTAAAATATATTTTTATTGATTTCAGAGAGGAAGGGAAAGGGAGAGGGAAAGGGAGAGAGAAAGCGAGAGAAACACCAATGATGAGAGAGAGTTATTGATCGGCTGCCTCCTGCACACCCCACTCGGGGATGGAGCTCGCAACCCCTGCAGGTGCCCCACCTGGAATCCAACCCTGACCTCCTGGTTCATAGGTCAACGCTCAACCACCCAGCCAGTCAGCCGGGCAGGCCAACCATCTATTTAACTCATTTGATGCTTCTAACGACCTGAAAAAGTGCTGTCTACATTTTTTTTTCAGTTCAGGAAACGGAGGTGTTAGAGAGTTCGTGGTTTGCCGAGTCCCACAGATCGCGGCAGATTTCAAATTTGCC
>NW_006297224.1:986846-987201 GCF_000327345.1 Myotis davidii
CTCTGCGGGGTCACGAAACAGAAGGTCTTAGTCCATCCACTAAGATGACTAGTTAACGGGCAGGTCGTTCTCAGGACCCGGCCCCATGCTGCGCGCTGTACACGGATTTCTCAGCCCTGAAAACAACCCCACGAATGAGGTACTTCTAGTAATTGCTTACTCCTTCAAGGGCGGGGTACTTTGAGGCCACCGGGGAGCTGCAGGGGGTGGGGGTCTGGGGAAATTTGGGGAACGGAAGAGGTGGGGTGTCTCGGTGTTTCGCTTCTCTGAAGCAGAGAGAAGCCTCTCTAGCTGTGGTCTCCGCAGTCCCAGAGCTCCCCCGGACTGTGCGCCACTTTGCCCCCAGCGCCTCGGT
>NW_006297224.1:987390-996202 GCF_000327345.1 Myotis davidii
GCCCGGGGAGGTCCCCGGCTGCGTGCACACCGCCTTGCTCCAGCGCAACCTCATCCAGGTACCCTGCGTGGCCGCCCCCGCGAGCCTGCGCCCGCCTTCCCTCCGTGGTGGGAGGCCCGGGACCCGCCTGGGACCCCCTGCCCTGGGCTCTTCTCCTCTGTTGGGCACCGACTTCCCCTATGCAGCTTGTGGTCTTTGGGGGGAACTGCCAAGGCAGCGTAGGTGCTGTTGAAGGAGCGCACCGCCGGGGCCCCGGCTGGATGGAGGCTGACCCGCGCCCCGACCTCAGTAACTGGAAAGCGGAAGTTTCCTTAGGGCACAGGCCTTGCTCCTTGTGGTGCACTCACCGCTCCAGTTCTCCACTGAAGCGTGGATGGAAAGGACGTGCTGTCACCCATAAAGCCTAAGGCGGTGGATTACTGTTCAGCTACCTGGATACTGCCTGCAGGGGACTATTGTGTTTTGCTAAGTAAATGCTAACTATGTTTAGTAACGTGTCTCAGGGCTTCATTTTTGCGGTTAGGCCGCAGGGAGTCAGATTTGGGGTTTTGCAGCACATGGGTTGAGGAGACAGACCTACAAGTGTAAGGTTAGGGATGGTCAGTGTGAAGGCGGCATAACTTTGAAAGCTGATTGGGATATGAAGAAAGTTGCTCTTTCTTCTCAAGGCGTGCGATGTGCGTGTGTTTAATAGATCTCTAATTTATAGACGTGTGGAGGACATTTTCCTGGTTGATTGCCAGTGTGTGCAGATGTTTGCAGACTCTCACCTCCCGCTGTCTTCATGGTTCCACCTGCTGCAGGCCATTTTCTCATTCTATGATTATCTTTGGCTGGGACAAGATGTACCTTTAAAAAGATACATATTTTTATTGACTTCAGAGAAGAAGGGAGAGGGAGAGAGAGCTAGAAACATCAATGATGAGAGAATCATTGATCAGCTGCCTCCTGCACGCCCACACTGGGGAAGGAGCCAGCAACGTAGGCATGTGCCCTGACTGGGAATCCAGCCCCGACCTCCTGGTTTATAGGTCTATGCTCAACCACTGAATCAGGCTGGCAGGGCAAGATGTACTTACTAAGTAGTTTGCATGCAGAGTCTCATTCCTTTTAAGAGCTCTACGGAACGCGTCTTTGCATTAGCCGGGAGCAGTTAGGAGAACTTATCCAAGATCACACAGCAACAAAGTGGCAGAAATGGAATTCTAACCCAGGCTGGCCTGACTCCATAGCCGGGGTTCTGTACTATTTTGCTCTGAACGCTGGTGTTTTGAAAAGCCATGTATTTTTGAAGCACTGTGGTTCACAGTCAGGAGTATCATTGAAGTTTTACTTAAATGACAAGATGGTCAACTAGGGTTATTTTCTGCATTAGGTTTTTTTCAAGAATGTAAGTCAGAAAGGAAGTGTATTTGACACTGTCTACAGTCCAGTTTATTTTTTAAGTAAACAATTCTCTAACTTATGTACTTATTTTTAGGTACTCAATCTGTGGCATAGATCACGGCTGACTTTGGCACCCTGAGGCTTCACTTACACATGCCTTGAGAACGCCTGTGTGCATCGCAGGGCCTCTCCTTGCCTCTTTGCACTGGTGGAATTAAGCCAATGGGAAATCATTAGTGACTTTAGCAAAGCAGATCCGTGTTATAGGGCCACATATCAGGAAACAGTGTTCAGTAACTAGTCAGTGAGAATGAGGTTACTCATAATATGAAATAACTGAAGTTTCCTCATGGGAATAGCTTACAGTGCCTATTAAATCTGTTCATAAATTCTTAGGAAAACTTTGTTTCAATAAGGTGGATGTGGGTCTTAAATGGTAGTGGGACGAGAGATGGGGAAGCTTTCTGGGGCTTGGAGAATTCCAGGCCAATTGACAGTCATCATCAACATCAGTGTCATTGTTAAATCCTGTGATGTTATAACACCTGCTTTATTACATTCTTCTTCGGTTGACCTCAGGAGATATTCTAGAGTTCAGAGCAGACACTGGCCCAGATACTGTGTTTACACGAGAACTTGAAGCACATCTTGCCGAAGTCATTCATTCATTTATTCATTCACCTAATTATCTCATAAGTATTTATTCAATACCTCCAAGGTGGCAGGCACTGTTCCAAGTGCTTGATAGTGAATGTTTAAGAAAACCAAGTCTTTGCCCAATAGAAAATCTCTAGTGGAAGAGAGACAATAAACAGATTAGTAGATAATATAATGACAGGTGGTTCCCTGAAGAAAAATAGAGCAGGTTAAAGGAAGAGAAAGTGAAGGTCGATTGGGAAGGGTTGCTACTTTTAAAAAGTGGCTAGAGAGAGGCATTTGATAAAGCGACTTTTTAAAGCAGAAGTCTTTTTGATGAGGTCAGTTTTAGGAAGTGCATTCCCAGCAAAGAGAGAGAGAAAAAGACAGGGATAGAGAAGGGAGCATGCTTGAAAGTTCCAGGAATAGTAAGCAGGCCAGTGTGGCAGGAGCCCTGTGAGCCAAGAGGGTGGGAGGATGAGTTCAAAGGAGGCGGGGAGGCAGATGATGCCGGGCTTGTAAACCATGGGGAACACTTTGGATTTTAATCTACAGGTGATGGCAAGTTATTGGGTGTTTTGAGCTTGACTTGCATGATTAAATTTGCGTTTTAGAAGGTATTTTTGACTATTGTGTGAAGACTACAGTGCATTAGAGTGGAAGCATGGAGGCCAAGTAGGGGATTGTTACAGTTGTCTGGGCCAGAGATAATTCCTGTCTTGGGCCAGGGTGGTAGCAGGGAAGTGATTGTGAGAACACATTTTAAACATGGAGCACACAAGATTTGTTCAGCTGGATTAGTTGATAGATTGAATGTGAGGTGTGAGAGAAAGAGGAGTCAAGGAAAAGTTAAGGAGTTGCCAGTCTGAGTAGTTGGTTAAATGGAATTGGTATTTACTGAGAGGCTCTGTGGCCAGCCTTGGGTGTTCGAAAGTGATTGTGTGTTTCCTGTACAGAATCTAAACCTTAGGTGTCTTAGCCCTCTCCTAAAGGTAATCATTCATTCATTCATCCTCCTATTATGCCATACACTAAAAGAGGCATTAAAAAAACAGGGGGGACTCAGTCTCTTTTTTGTAGGAGGCCACATTGTAGTGAGGCAGAAAACCTAATTAATAACCTTATGATAAGTGCATAGATTAGGGGACTCTTGGGAATGTTCTCAGCTTTTCCATGCAATTCCTTGGTGGTGTAACTTTGGAAAGCCTTTCTAAAAAAAAAAAAAAAAAAAAAAAAAAGGGTGTGCAGGAGGCAGCTGATCAATGTTTCTCTCTCATCGATGTTTCTAACTCTCTGTCCCTTTCCCTTCCTCTCTGTAAAAAAATCAATAAAAAAATATATTAAAAAAATGATTTTCAGTGTGCCAAAATTAGAAAATATAGAAAAGTGAGAAGAAGAGAACTTGGAAACCCAACTTCCAGAGATACTACTACTATTAAAATTTAAAAATACACTACATCCATTTGGAAGTTTTCAGTGTATACAGATTTATCGTAAGTATTTATATATTCAGTTTAACAACCTTTCTATACTAAATATTTTGTGACAGTTTTGCATGCAGTATAGATATTTCTGCAAACCATGTTTAATGGCTCTTTTTAAAATTCCATTGTGTACATTGCCATCATTTATTTTCTTAGACAAATTTTTAGAAGTGGAATTGCTGATTCAAAGGGTATGCACTTTTTTAGTCTTTTAATATGAACTTCCAAGTTTGTTCTCCATAAAAGCTGTACTACCTTTATACTCTCATCATCATTTTAGCAGAATGCTTATTTTAGGTGCAGATTTGGATATTACTTAAAAAAGTCAAAACAAAACAATGTACTTTCTAGTGGGGTTAAACATATTTTATATTTTTAATATGCTTATTGGTGATTTGGGGTTACTCATTTATGGGTTTTAATCTATTTTTCTATTGGCTATTCATCTTTAAAACAGATTTGTTAGACCTCCTGTTATTTAATTTTAAAAAAGCTTTCACATTTGTTAATGATTATTTTGTCATACTTTTAAAGTTCTACATATTGAAATCTTACAAAGTTTTTTTCTTTTATGATTGTTTCTGTCTTTGGGATTATGCTTTGAAAGTATTCCCCTCTCTTCCAATTAAATAAATATTTGCATATGTTTTATCCTTTTAATATATTTATAGTTCCTTTCTTATATTTAAAAAAGTTTTAATTTTATATATTTTTATTGATTTCAGAGAGGAAGGGAGAGAGAGAGAGATAGAAACTTCAATGATGAGAGGGAATCATTGATCAGCTGTCTCCGGCACGCCCCCTACTGAGGATTGAGCCCACAACCTGGTATGTGCCCTTGATCCAAATCAAACCTGGCCCTTCAGTCCGCAGGCTAATGTTCTACCCCCACCCCCCCTCACTATGCTCTCACTCCCCTGTTGTCTGTGTCCATTGGTTGGGCTTATATGCATGCATACAAGTCCTTTGGTTGATCTCGCCCCCTTACCCCCACCATCATCCCTTACTATTCCTCTGAGGTTTGAGAGTCTGATCGCTGCTTCTCTGTCTCTGGATCTGTTTTTGTTCATCAGTTTATGTTGTTCACTATATTCCATAAATGAGTGAGATCATGTGGTATTTATCTTTCTCTGACTGGCTTATTTCACTTAGCATAATGCTCCACAGTTTCATCCATGCTGTTGCAAATGATAAGAATTCCTTCTTATATTTAAAATTTTGATCCATTTGAATTTTTAAAAAATGGACAGTCAGTTTTTTTACTCTATGATTTGAATAATGTTTCTTTTGTCTACTGATATAAAACACTAGTGGCCCTGTGCACAGATTTGGGCACATTGAAAGGAAATTAATTAGAAGAAATGTTTTAATATCACTATTTGCCCTTTCTCTATAATAGAAGTGCCAACCAAATTTATGATCTACAGTGACAGATCAAAACATGTATGCAATTGGTGACAGTGAGAGCTTTATATGTATCACATATGCACTAGTCAACTTAGCCTTTTATACATATAGAGTAAACTTGCTTATTTAGATCTGCTTTCTGATTTAGCTAAACTTTTTCCAGCCCAGTGAAGTACCCCAACTTCTCTTTCAGGTAATTGTCAGCAACACAGCAGTAAATATCAACAAGAAGCAGATTATTATTGTAGATCATGCAGGGAGAACAAAGGATAAAATATTTAACTGCAGCAGTGTTTGACAATATTCTGTGCAGTGAGAAAATCTGAAGTCATTTTCAAGTTCCACCATTTCTTACTTCTTTTCAGTGGGGTCAAGGTTCTAAACTTTCTAAATCTCTGTTTTCTGGATAATGAAAAGAAAATAGGATTCCACCAAGTCTCCTATCTACCTACTCCAGGACTTCTGTGAGGATCAAATGAGATGAGGCATATGAAAACATTTCACAGACATTTGGTTAAACTGTAAAATGATTGCACCTGGCTATAAAGCAAGTTGTGTTCCTGGGCTGAAGAAACTCCAAGGAGGCTAGTTGCTAGGGAGAGGAAACTGGGTGTTGCTACGTGATGTCATTACCTAGCGCCCACAGCCACCATTTCCAGGCTGGGCTGGGCTGTGGGCTGTATTTTGCACCATGGGGTCTTGGCAACGTTGGCTGCAATTTGGTGGGCTGTCACTGTGGGGTGGTGGCAGGGCCTGTGTTCCACTTGGGGGAAGCTGAGTGTTGCTTTATCAGCACCAGGTTCGTAGTACCATTTCTTTGTAAATGGCCAACAAGAGTCATGGCAGTTCCTGCATGAGCGTCTGACCCCTCGTGGTCAATATGTGTCATAATGACCGGTTGAATGGTCAGAGGGACATTTTGCATATTAGCCTTTTATATATATAGATTACTTTTATCATGCATGAAATTCACATATACTGGTATTATTTTCTTATTCTCTCTCTGTAAATTCTTTAAAAATAATTATAAATGTTTAATGCTTATTGTACAAAAACGGATGCAGAAAAATATAAAATATAAGGAAGGGAGAAAGCCAATAAAAAAACATACTATAAAGCAGGGGTAATTGCTATGTGTATATCTTTCCAGATTTTTCTAAGTATATACAAAGAAATCCAATAATATAAAAATGAAATAAATCTTTAAGATGGTTAAGTAACTTCGTCATTCAAAATATATGGTGAACATCTTTCTGTATCTATGTATTTATAAATATGGATCTAGAATAATTTTTAGTAACTGCATAGATTTTGTTATAAAGATGTATTCTTAAAATCTTAAATATAGAAGAAAATATGTTATAAATATATAAATATACACATATACTAAAAATGGTAGGTACCAGATGCTTAGTACTTTTCTCTAAATTTTATCAGTACCTTAATTCTTCACATGTAATTGGGACAGATGGTCAGAGAAGAATATTTTTAGATGTGTAAGTTTATAAAATATAAACTATAAGATTATATCACAGTAGCTACACATGTGATGAACAAGTTAGTTTGAATCACTCTGTCCAAGGAGCCAGGAGTCTGTCCCTGGAAGCCCTAATGTACAGCTTATCACTCATCAATACGTTCCAATAAAATATGTGCATCTGTGTGGATAAATGTATATTTTGGTACCTTTTGAGTATTCAAGAGGCAATTGCCATGTGAATATACTTTTAAAACATTTTATTATAGTGAATTTCAAACAAATATGATAACAGAAGCAAAATGAACTCCCATTTACCATTACCTGGCTTCATCAATTCAGACTGATTGTGTTTGTTCCCCCATCCACTATGCTCTACCTCCCTTATTTTGTTTGGTTTTGTGTTTTTTTAAATCTTCATCCAATGATATATTTATTGATTTTTAGAGAGAGGAAGGGAGAGAGAGAAAGATAGATGTGAGAGAGAAATAGCGATTGGTTGCCTCCTGAATGAGCCCCAACCAGGGATCAAACTGGCATCCCAGGCATGTGCACTGACCAGGAACCAAACCACAACCTTTTGGTGTACTGGAGGTGTTCCTACCAACTGAGCCAGCTGGCCCGGGCTCTCCCCTGAGTTCTAAAGTGTGATTGGATCCTCTCCTCTGATCTTTCATATCAGTCATAGATCTCTCTCCAGGCGTCTATCCTAAACTTCCATGAGTTCTGGCCCTTAGGAGTGGGCTAAGAAAAATGCCTTGTTTCCTCTTTTAAATTCCCCTTTTAATCCTCATTGGTCATAAAATAAGAAATTTCTTTACATTGTAACCCCTTTTCACCTAGAGCAGTAGTTCTCAACCTTCCTAATGCCGCGGCCCTTTAATACAGTTCCTCATGTTGTGGTGACCCCCAATTTCATTGTTACAAATTGAACATAATTAAAGCATAGTGATTATCACAAAAACAATATGTAATTATATATGTGTTTTCTGATGGTCTTAGGCGACCCCTGTGAAAGGGTCATTCAACCCCCCAAGGGGTCGCGACCCACAAGTTGAGAACCGCTGACCTAGAGGTATGTTATTTGGGAAGCACTACCTTAGTAGTTTAAGCATTTTAGAAAAAAAATATTAAGATCACTAAAATGTTTTGATGACTCATGAGCTTGAGATCTCTTTTACCTATATGCATCCTCTGAACTAAGACTTGTAGCTGAAGCTCATATTTGAAAGTAGAGACACTGAGGAACATAAATACCCCTGTGTAGTTGAAAGTGGCTTAGCTTCCCATGAACATTTTTTTTAAATATAGTACTCAGTACATGGAAAGTTATATGCATGTGTGTGTTTATGGATTTTAAAGTCTAATTTAAATGAATACCCATGTGCCTGCTATTCAGTTTATGAGCCCGAACGTTCCCAGTACCATTGCAGTGACCTTGCCCCCCCAGTCCCACCGCCTGCCTCTCTCCAAGGTAACCAATATCCTGAATTATCATTCTCTTGCTTTTTACAAATTAAGGTTTTACCAAATATTGGTAAATCTTAATTAATATATTGTTTATTTTTTCTTGTTTTTGACTAAGTGTTTTCTTAAACTTGGTTTATTTATTTTTTGCCTGTGTCCAAGAACACAATATGTACATGAAATGATTATAAACTCTTCTTTTCTCCAGTGAAGTAATTATGTCTGGGATAGAAGCAGGCATTGGACTGAAGCAGAATTGGGGAGTAAAAGAGATATATATACCTGGTCAAGGAGTCTATGTGTCTATATGCAGATATAGATAGAGGTAGTTCAGAAGCGTCCAGCAGTGGTTCTCAACCTTCTGGCCCTTTAAATACAGTTCCTCATGTTGTGACCCAACCGTAAAATTATTTTCGTTGCTACTTCATAACTTTAATGTTGCTACTGTTATGAATCGTAATGTAAATATCTGATATGCAGGATGGTCTTAGGCAACCCCTGTGAAAGGGTCGTTTAACCGCCAAAGGGGTTGCGACCCACAGGTTGAGAACCGCTGGTCTAGAGACAATGAGACTTATACTGTCATTTGCATGGTTGGGTGACACAGAGTTTGTTGACTTATAGTAAGTGCGGTAAATATCAATTATAAATGACTGGCTCAGGCCCCACATAGCCTGTTTAGCTCCTGGTTCCCACTTGGTAGGTAGCACTGACATTGGAATTGTTGACAACATTTGGGACAATGATGGCAGTGTCAGGTAATGATGAGGCACGTGGACTGGAGCCAGATATTCCGGGTCTGAGCCAGTAATCCACCACATAATTGTCATTTGACGTTGAGCCTTGGAGTCTTTTTTTTTTTTTTAATCTTTATTGTTCAGATTATTACAGATGTTCCTCTTTTTTCCCCCCATAGCTCCCCTCCACCCGGTTCCCACCCTACTCCAGGCCCCGC
>NW_006297224.1:997513-1005274 GCF_000327345.1 Myotis davidii
CCCTCCGCCGCCGCCCGCTCCGCGCACTCCGCACCTCAGAATTTGACTTCAGCACTGCGCCTCCTCTGAGTGTCTGTATGCGTTACTCTTTTCTCCTAGTTGTAGGACTTCCACTCAGCCAGCATTCCTGTGGTTCTGGATGATGTCCGTTCCGTCTTTTAGTTTCACTTTTGAAGTGGTTGTTTGAGGCAGCAAACTCCGGCGTTAACCTATGCTGCCATCTTGGTTCTCTCTCCCGAGCCTTGGAGTCTTAATAAAAGGAGTGATGATAATACCTGCCCCACAGGGTCCCAGGCAGTAACTCTCAGCTTCTATTGTTGCACGATCATCTGGTGTAAAGGGTAAGTTTGTGTGGCGTGAGGTACTGTGGTATAGTTGGAAGAATGCAGACCTTGGTGTTGGACTGAGTTGGTTTTGTTCCTGGATGTACTTCTGCTTCGTCATGGGACCTCAGGAAAGTCACTCACCTTTTGGAGCTTTAGTGTCTTCTATGAAATGGTGTTTGTTTTGGAAATAAGAGTGGGTGAGTGCCTATCTTGGAGGCTGACAGTAAATGGTCAACAAATGATACTGTTATTGTTTTTAGGGTTCATGGGTTTGCTTAGCAATTCACTGACTTACATGGGTCCTTGGTCATTAGATGTAACACTGAGCCACTGTTTGCTTTAAATGGGACTCAGAATTTTAATATGAGCACAGGAGGTCAGACCAATCTGGAACCAAATTATGTTGCTTGCTTTCGCTCAGCATTCGGAATAGTTATTGTAAAAATGTAATCTAAGCCTCTGCCACTTTTACTTTATGGACAATAAGATATTTTCTCTTAGTAAGAGAATTTTATTTAAAGACTTCAGTTTTTTTGGAGCAATGTTATGTTCACAGCAACATGGAATGGAAAATAAAGACAGTTCCCATTACTCCCACATGTGCACAGCCTTCCCATTACCAACATCTCCATCAGGGTTGGTACCTTTATTACTATCAATGAACCTACAGTGACGCTGCATCATTATCACTCAGAGGCTGTAGTTTACACTGTAGTTTACATTAGCGTTCACTCTTGGTGGTGTACATTCTGGGTGTTGACAGATGTTTAATGATAGGTATCCACCGCTATAGCATCATTCAGAGTAATTTCACTCCCTGCTCTGTCTGTTCATCTCTTTCTTCCCTTTAATCCCTGGCAACCATTGATCTTTTCACTGTCTTTATAGTTTTGTCTTTTCCAGAATGACATGTAGTAGGACTCAAAGAGTATGTAGCCTTTTCAGATCAGCTTCTTTTAAAGAAGAAAAAAATTTTAACCTCTAAATTCTGTCTACAAAAAATATATTTGAGAAGATAGTCCCCTTGAACTCAACACGCAGCTTCCTTCAAGGATCCAGGAGACAGGAAGGTGACTTGTGCCCTGAAGGCCAGGTCATCGGCAGCCCTAAGGCTTAGCAGGTGGACATGTTGCAACTGCATTAGCCTCACACCTTCTTTCTCATGATATTTTTAGCTGTATTGGGCCGAGTCCATAGTGTAGAGTTATAAATAGGGCTGGGTGGACACACATGGGTAGGCTAATAACTAGGTGCCTCTTTAAACCTGTGTCCTTAAGTATTTATTCCATGTTTATTCATTGGAGAGGCTAAGTCCCGTGTGTGGGGAAAAGAAGAAAAGGAAACAAGTTGGCTGGCTCTGGTACACCTCATTTAGCAGAACAAGACCTTAAACGTCAGTTTGGCCCGGCCAGTGTGGCTCAGTGGTTGAGCACTGATGCATGAACCAGAAGGTTTCTGTTTGATTACTGGTCCGGGTTTTGGGCTCAATCCCCAGTAGCGGGTGTGCGGAAGGCAGCCGATCAATGATTCTCTCTCATCATTGATGTTTCTATCTTTCTCTTTCCTGTCCTCTCTTTGAAATAAATAAAAACATTTTTAAAACATTAAGAAATATATCAGTTTGGTGATTCCTGGTTGTTAATAAATCTCAGCAACCACTCCCTCCCCTAGTAGCTTATCAAAATATATCTTCCGGTCAGGAGCACTTTCTGGCAGGTACCTTTCTTTCCACCTCCAAACACACCCAGTGATGAGGTGTCTCTTACAGGTTTGGGCTCTGTGCCCAGCTGGCCTTTGCCGACCTAACTTGGTTGTCCAGCCCTTACCTCTGTGGAACCTGACAAAGACGGCTTTTCCGTCTCTTTCTTGCAGTCCCTGAGGAAATCTCCCTGGGCCTGCCCCAGTCACGGGGAGAAGCCCTCTGGTCCACACTGTTTTCCTCTGTGCAACTGTGGGGATGTTCATGGAAGATGCACCGAAAAGCTCTGCTAACCACTTTCCGTTCTGCCTCCTGTCCGGGCGCCCTCACCTGGGAGGTAAAGGGTGGAAAATGAGTAGGAGAAGAAGACCTAAGGATGTTGAAAGGGAGGACGTGGGGCTGGACCCTCCGTTGGAACAGCATCGGACTGACCAGTCTGAACACCCAGCAGACTGGTCACCTGGTCACATGGGCAGAGGTTGGCAGGCATTTTCAGTAAAGGGCAAGGGATGAGGCTTCCTGGGCCATGTC
Source organism: Myotis davidii (assembly GCF_000327345.1). Lineage (NCBI taxonomy): Eukaryota > Metazoa > Chordata > Mammalia > Chiroptera > Vespertilionidae > Myotis > Myotis davidii. The sequence continues at coordinate 1,000,070 of NW_006297224.1, forward strand.
ACTGTAGCATGAGAGCTGCCATATATACTTGGTGAAGGAATGGGCATGGCTGTTCTCCACTACGACTGTATTTTGTTGACACGTGTCCATTCTTACTTTGCTGGCTACACAAAACAGGTAGTGAGCTGCATTTGGCCTGTGGGTGGCTGACCTGGTCTGGGATAATCCAGGAAACCTGAAGTTTTTTTTTTTTTTTTTTTTTAAATATTTTTATTGATTTTTTACAGAGAGGAAAGGAGAGAGATAGAGAGCTAGAAACATCGATGAGAGAGAAACATCGATCAGCTGCCTCCTGCACATCCCCCACTGGGGAAGTGCGCGCAACCCAGGTACATGCCCTTGACCGGAATCGAACCCGGGACCCTTTAGTCCGCAGGCCGACGCTCTATCCACTGAGCCAAACCAGTTTCGGCAGGAAACCTGAAGTTTGATGGTGTCTGTGCTTCCTGTGTATTCTCTATAGAGACCCTTCTTGTGCTCACTTAGCAAAGCTGAGTGAAAACAACTTTGGAAAGCTAAGTGAATCCAAGGAGTGGGAGTTTTGCTGACCTTCGGGCAGTGGAGGAGAAACATTTGCCCCGAGGCCAGCTGAGATAGCAGCAGCAATAGGCAGAGAGAGACCCACAGGGCAGGGAGGGAGTGGTGGCTGCACATCAGAAGGTCTGTCTTTCATTTAGTGCTAATCCCTTGGTGGTTCTGAGTTTGGCTTTAACAAGGGAAGCCAATCTTCATCTCCGCATGTGTTGTTTGATAAAGAAACTATATCATTTATATTTCAGAGCTCTTTTGTTTCAGATATTTTGTTGAACTTTAAAAAAACACACATTTTAGTACTTTGAATATGTGAATGCCATGTTCACTTTTTAAAAAAAAATATTTTTATTTACTTCAGAGAGGAAGGGTGAAGGAGAAATAGAAACATCACTGATGAGAGAGAATCATTGATCAGCTCCCTCCTGCATGCCCCCCACTGGGGACCAAACCCGCAACCTGGGCTTGTGCCCTTGACCAGAATTGAACCTGGGACCCTTCAGTCCGCAGGCCAACGCTCTATCCACTGAGCCAAATCGGCTAGGGCACCATGTTCACTTTGTTTCTTAAATGAATGGAACTTTAGCCTTGAGGATGAGATTTGCTGGCATGTGAAATGCTTGTGCTCCTAAGCCAAGAGTTCATTCATTTTTAGGTGATAAGTAGTTATTGTTAATAACTTATTTCATGTTTAATTAATTTATTTTTGCATATTTAGTCATCTACCATAATTTTTATCAACAGGATCCTTATTACAGATTTAATGACCTTAACTACAGATGGATCTCCTTGGATAACTGGACCTATAGCAAGGAATTTCAAATCCCTTTTGACATTAGGTATGTATGTGTCTATGTCTATATTTATATTTATATCTATATCTATATCTAATCTTTATGTACTTGTTTATTATTTAAGCTTTTTTTCTTTCCCTGTCTCTGCAATAATCTCTTATTTTTTAAAAATATATTTTTATTGATTTCAGAGAGGAAGGGAGAGGGAGAGAGAGATAGAAATATCAATGATGAGAGAGAATCATTGATTGGCTGCCTCCTGTACACCCCCTACTAGGGACAGAGCCTGCAATCCAAGCCCGAAACCCAGGCATGTGCCCTGACCAGGAATCGAACGGAGACCTCCTGGTTCATAGTCGATATTCAGCCACCCCACTCTGGCCAGGCTAATCTCTTGTTTTCTAGGTTGCGTATCAGAGAGTTATTCGGCTAAAGCCTTGTACTATGAAAGTGAATATATGATTATATTTTGATTTATATATGAAGATTGTGCTATGGATTGTGAGTTATGAAATTATGTCCTAATCACCCCAGCCAGTTTGGCTTAGTGGATAGAGCGTCAGCCTGTGGAGCACAGGGTCCCGGGTTTAATTCCAGTCAAGGGGATGTACCTTGGTTGCAGGCTCCTCCCCAGCCCGGGCCCTGGTCGGGGCTCCTGCAGGAGGCAACCAATGAATGTGTTTCTCTCACCTGGGTGTTTCTATCTGTCTTTCCCTCTCTTTTCTACTCTCCCTAAAAATCAATGGAAAAATATCCTCGGGTGAGTATTAACCAGAAAAGGAAAAGAAAAAGAAAAAGAAATTGTCTTAGTCATTTTTCCTGTGGTTATAATGAAGTCACCTAGACCTGGTCAATTCTCTTACCTGCATTTCCCCTCCCTGCTCACAGTAATCAATAGAGCATATCTATACTAATAAAAGGGTAATATGCTAATTAGAGCAGATGTCTTCCAGACATCCTTTCAGATGTCCTTCTAGACCAGCCGTGGGCAAACTACAGCTCGCAGGCCGGATCCGGCCCATTTGAAATGAATAAAACTAAAAAAAAAAAAAAGACTGTACCCTTTTATGTAATGATGGTTACTTTGAATTTATATTAGTTCACACAAACACTCCATCCATGCTTTTGTTCCAGCCCTCCGGTCCAGTTTTAGAACCCATTGTGGCCCTCGAGTCAAAAAGTTTGCCCACCCCTGTTCTAGACAAAGCTGCAGTGGCTGCCTGAGGCTCAGGCAAGCCGCAGATGGCCGGCAGTGGCATGATGGGGGCATCGCCTTCCCCTCATCAGTCTGGGGAGGCCAGGGCAGCAGCAGCGAGGGGGCAGGTGCCTTCCCCTGATCAGCTGGTTGCTCCCCACAGTCAGTAGAACATCCCCTGAGGGATCCCGGACTGGTAGAGGGGCAGGCCGGGCTGAGGGACTCCCATGTCCCCCGTGCATGAATTTTCGTGCATTAGGCCTCTAGTCTATACTAATAAAAGGGTAATATGCTAATTAGACAGGGCATCTTCCGGACGTCCTTCCTGACAAAGCTGGGTCCGGGAGAAGCCGCCTGCGGTCCTGGGCGCCTGTGGCTGTGGCCAGCCAGAGGGAGGGAATCCCAGGTTTCGGGTGCCTGCGGCTGGCTGGAGGAGGGAAGCTTGGGTCCTGGGGGCCAAGGCAGATGTGGTTAGGGGCGATCAGGCCAGCAGGGGAGCAGTTTGGGGCGATCAGGCTGGCAGGGGAGCAGTTAGGGGCAATCAGGTAGGCTGGGGAGATGGTTAGGGGTGATCAGGCAGGCAGAGGTGGTTATGGTTGATCAGGCAGGCAGGCAGGTGAGCGGTTAGGAGGCAGTGGTCCCGGATTGCAATAGGGATGTCTGACTGCAAGTTTAGGCCCGATCCCAGCAGTCGGACATCCCTCGAGGGGTCCCGGATTATAGAGGGTACAGGCCAGGCTGAGGGCCCTCCCCCCTGCTCCTGTGCATGAATGCACCAAGCCTCTAGTATATTTATAATATTGTCAAGTAGGATCAGAGATACAGCATTTGTTGAGTGTGGTATTAACCAGCCCTTGAGACTATTGCTTTGGTGTCATATTATGTCATGAGGCCATGAGGAAAAGCATGTTCTAGTTTTCAGTAATGTTCTATGTAGCAGAATGTAACCCAATTATGTCTACCACTGTTATTGCTAAATAAAAAAGTTCCTCAGTCCCTTTTATAGGTCTTTTCTGGAAATCTCATATAAATGGGATTATACCACAGGTGGTCCTTTGTGCCTAGATCTTTCACTTACCATGATAATGTTCTCACAGATCATCTGTGTTACCACATTCACAAGTACAGTAAGTCCTCACTTAACATTCTTGAAAGAGAAGCTTACATATGACAAGGCCAGTTTTACCATAGGTGAATTGATATAAATAAGAGGTAAGTTCCTAAGCCATAATCCTGGTCACAAAAATATCACCAAACTTATAAATGAGGACCCAAAACACTTCTACTATTAAACATTGACATAAATAGGAGCTCTACATCCATTTAACAAAGATAAATAAGCACAAATAAGATCATGATTTTTCCAACCCACTAATTTCAGTTCAGGGTCCCTCTCGAGGCAGCTCAGGGCGCACACGGGACCTCACACTGGGACAGTCTTGACACATCAGTTCATCTCTGGGAGGTGGGAGGAAACCAGAGTCCCCAGAGAAAACCCACACAGACGCGGGGAGGACATGCACACTGCACAGATGGTGGCTCATACGGAATTGACTTTTCCCCCCTCAATGTTATAAAGAAATGACATAGAACAAAACAGCATTTTTCAAGGACTTGCTGTACTTGGTTTCTTTTATTTGTCAAATTAGATTTTATTGTGTGGATATACCACAGTTTACTTATTCTGTTCTTCTTTAAGTTCTTGTTTCCTTTTTAAAGTCTTTCCTTATAACGTAAACTCTTAAAGGACCGTAGTCTGTCCAATAAGACTATACTGCAAAGTAGGAGACACCAAGTTTTCTCTTTGTTTTTAGGCTTGAATGCCAACCAGACCACAGTCTTCTTAAATTTAGAGGCTGTTTGAGTTTCCTGTGAGGCTTAGCAGAGTGCTGATCACATGATATTCACTCATAGATACTCGTTAGTTGGTTAATGTGTTCTCTTAGACACTGTTGTGAATTTAATACTTTGTGAAAATGTTTTGTGTCTATTATTTAATTTGGTTTTTAAAAGAACTTTGTGAAGTTTTCTAGAAAAAAAGTTAGTGAATTTGGAAGCTGTAAGTTGTTCTCATGGTTTTATGGTGATTGGAATATTATGAAGAAAGATAAGAATCACTCAATATAAAAATGTATTAAACTAATACTTCTCTAAATTTCATTGGAAACTGATTATTAAGGATATATATTTTCTGTGAAATATTTATTCCTTTAGTTCTTAACTAATAAAAAAGGACATCTAAGTTAATGTTTTTTACATCCTGTTTTAAACATCTTTTCTTTTTTTTCAGCCAATGGCAAAAAGTAAATTTGATTTTTGAGGGTGTTGATACAGTTTCAAAGGTCCTGCTCAATAATGTTCTTATTGGGAAAACAAACAACATGTTCAGAAAATATGTAAGTACAAAATAACATCAGGCAAAAAACTCCCACTTATATGTGTTTGCTCATTGTTATTGTAAGTAGAGAAAGCTAAGTGTACTAGTATATTTGCCCCTGCAGGCTGGTACAAGCTTTGCGTACGTTACTTTATTTCTCAGTTGACATATTTGTAGAATGATGAAAACACTGCGAACCCTATGGAGTTACTGTGAGGACTTAGTAAGCTCACAGTATAAAATGATGGACACAGTGCTTGACACATGGGAAGTATTCAACAAATGCTCTTCCCTTCTCCATGACTCGA
>NW_006297224.1:1005378-1012854 GCF_000327345.1 Myotis davidii
TTCTACGTGCTCTGTTTACTAGGACTGTCATCTGTCAGTAAAAACAGAAGGAGAAACCTGGAAATCCACGTTCAGGCAGGAGAATGTACTCAGTTAGAGCGAAAAGCCGGCCACTTAGATATACTATTTTGGAAACGTGCTTTTCCTTCAGAAAGGATCACTCTAAAGATTTCAGTTGCATCTCTTCTTCCATCTTGTATATGCCTATATCTAAAACGTTACACACGAAGCTTCTTCCACATTTGCTCTTTCCTTTTAATTCAGAATTTTGATGTGACCCATGTGGTCAAAGCCCTAAACTCCCTTGAGCTGCGTTTCCAGTCACCAGTGCTGTATGCGGCCCAGCAGAGCAGGGATCACATTCTCTACGAGGTGCCCCCAGACTGCCCTCCCAGTGTACAGAAGGGAGAATGCCATGTCAACTTTATTCGAAAGGTAATGGTCTTGCAAATGGATGGGAGACTTAACCTTAACCTCTCTTGCCCCCTTCGTGGGATTAAAAAAAAAAAAAGAACCAAAAGAGTATCTGAATTTTTGTGGAGAATTTTTGTCTTTGTCAGTTTTTTTTTCTTGAAGCATGCTTCAGAATTTAGGTAACATCAGAAAAAGAAGTCAAACAGGTGACTGGTAATGTAACTTTTACAAATTATTTTTCAACATTTAGATTTATCAAACTGTTCACCAGACAGTAACGTTCATATTTATTAGTGATTCTTGTTACATTAATGTATTTGGTGACATGTTCTTGTATTTTACTGGTAGGTTCTAATCCTATATAATAAAAGCCTAATATGCTAAGTGTCCTGTCCTCTGGTCGGCCATTCAACCAATCAAAGCATAATATGCTAATGATATGCTAAGGCCAATCAACTGCTCACTATGATATGCACTGACCACCAGGGGGCAGATGCTCTGACCAGTAGGTTAGCTTGCTGCTGGGGTCCGGCCCATCGGGACTGAGCGAAACAGGCTGGCAGAACACTCCCTGGAGCCCTCCCAAGGTCCCTCCCCAGCTGGCCAACCTCCCACATCCCTCTCTGGGCCCAGTCGTGCACTGGTGGGGTTCCTCGGCCTGGCCTGCGCCCTCTTGCAATCTGGGACCCCTCAGGGGATGTCAGAGAGCAGGTTTCGGCCCAACCCAGGTCAGGATTCGTGCACCAGACCTCTAGTAAAATATAAAAAAAGATAACAAAAGCCATAAGAGGATTTTTCTCTGAGTCTGATGTTAGTCTAGATGACTTGGATTGATTCTAGTTTATGGTTGGATTAGTATTCTATGTGATATTTATCTTTTTATTTTTAAAAATTATTTTAATTGTGGTAAAATACATATAACATAAAATTTACCGTCTTAACAATTTTTTAGTGTACAAAGCATATTCACACTGTTTTGAAATCAATCTCCAGAACTTGTTTCATGATGCAAAACTGAAACTCTATACTCATTTGAAAATAGCTCATTTCCCCCTTCTCCCAGCCCCTGACTCCTACCATTCTTTGTGTTTCTGTGAGTTTGACTTCTTTAGGTATCTCATATAAGTGGAACCATACAGTATTTGTTTTATGACTGCCTTATTTCACTTACCATCATATTCTCAAGGTTCATCCTTGTTGTAGCACACGTCAGCATTTCCTTCCTTTTTAAAGCATGATAATATTCCACTGTATGTATGGACCACAATTTGTTTATTCAGTCATCTGTACATGGGCATTGCTTCCACCGTTGGGTATTTTGAATAATGTTGCTATGTGCAGATATACAAGTATCTCTTTTGAGACCCTGCTTTCAATTTTTTTTTTATATATACCCAGAAATGGGATTACTGCGTTCCCTGAGAATTCTATTTTAAATGTTTTGATGAAGTAGCATTTAATTTGAACAACAAATGTAATCACTGGTTTCAGTGTGAAGATACTAAGCGTATTTTTTCAGCGGCTCGTTGACCAGAGCCTCAGTTAGTAAATTCTGATTAGTTATGTTAAGCAGCTCTCTGTAGGCTGGATAGACGGACCATTCAGTCACATTTCCTTAAGATAAGCACTAAGGTCAAAATTATACCCCCATCTGTTTGACTCAGCCTACCCAGATTCGTGTCGATAGCCATGTGTTCACATGGCTGTAACTGGACAGTGTGTGTCCGAGCAGCCAGGCATCCCATGGAACACTTGTGTACTTACACTTCTGCTTAACAATCAGCTTTTGTTTTTTGCCTTTGGCTTCCAATGGCACAGCAGTTTTAATACTAGAGGTTGCTCTTTCCCCTCTCCTTTTCCATCTTTCACCTTCTTTCAAAATGAGGACTTCCTGGATCCTAATGTGAAAAGTTTACTTTTCAGGTCATCGGTAAGGTGTATATATGCTCTACTATATCCATGTAGGAGTTTCCCTATACTCCCTGGTCACTTTGTGGCATTTAAACCACGCTTTCAGGTTAACTAGATAGAACAAAATCCTTTGTCACTGGTATCAGGAATCAGACCCAGGCTTCTGCTCTCAGAGTGTGTGGAACTAAACTTGGGGCAAACTTGCCAGCAGATGAGTTGCATCTTGGTGTTTCTGGCTAGGTTGGCCTGATCCAGTAGGAAGAGACCTGAGTTGGAGACCAGGTCAGGGAGAGAGATAGAAACATCAATGATGAGAGAGCATTGATTGGCTGCCTCCTGCAGTCTCTACACTGGGGATCGAACCTGCAACCCAGGCATGTGCCCTGACTGGGAATCAAACCATGACCTCCTAGTTCATAGGTTGATGCTCAACCACAGAGCCACGCCGGCCAGGCTCCAGTGACTCTTAATATTGTATTTTCAGTCTGGACCTCTCTTTAATTCCAGACCCGATATTCAGCTGCCTATTTGGCATCTTCACTTGGCTGATTCACATGGACTGAAGGCTCAGTGTGCCCAACACTGCCCTGGAGATCTAAACCCCTCTCCCACAGCGCCCTGTCTTGCTGAATGGAATACCATACAGGACAGCTGCTCAGGCCAGAAACCTAGGAGTTATTTTTTGTTACCTCCCTCTCATTTCCCCCCTCTTTCAGTCCACGACTAAGTCCTTTTGATGGTGTGAATGTTATTTAGAACTCTTCAGTGGCTCTCGATCTGCCCACGCTCCATTTCTACTGCCATGCTTGAGCCCAGTCTGTCATCATTTCTTGCATGAAATATTGCCCGGTCACCTGACTCATCTCCCTACAACCTCATTCGCCTTCCTCCAGTTAATTTCCCACACATCAGCCAGAATGTTCTTTTCAGACAAAAATTACAGCACTTTCCTTCTTAAAACTCAACTGTTTTCTAGCCCTGGGCAGGTGGCTCAGTTGGTTGGAGTGTCACCTGCACACCAAAAGTTTGCAGGTTCAATTCCCGGCGGAGGTGTGCATGGGAGGAGCCAATCAACGTTTATCTCTTACATCCATGTTTCTCTCTCTCTCTCTCTCCCTCTCTCTCTCTCTCTCTCTCTTTCTCTCAATATAACGTGGCCATTATTCAGGAAATCTTGTCTTGATATCTCCTCCCCCCACTTGTTCCCTGTCTGCTTCCTTTGTATTTGTGATTATTTATTCAGTGCCTGAATTTCCTGCGGTACTGTGAACACTATAGGCACAAGGACTGTGTCTGATTTGTACATTGATGTACTCCCAGACTAACACATAGAAAGCATTTTACAAATATTTTTGAATAAGTAATAACTGGTATTTGGAGAGGTTGTATGAGTATAAGTGATTTGTAGCCCTTAGTGGGGAAAATAGTCTGCCTTAGAAGCTGTTGATTATTTTTGCCCTCCTCTTTCTCCCAATTCCTAATAAAAAATTACACATCTGAATTTACAAACCCTCCAATAAATATCCCCGAGATGGGTTTCATTCTGAACACGAGAATCTGATATTTCTGTGGTGAATTTAGACAGATAAGAATGTTATGAAGTGGTTTTAATTCTTTGTTTTTCCCTGACATGGAAACAAATTGATTTCTGTCTCTGATAAATGAAGCACTTAGCAAATAATACTGAAATGGGAACAGTTTGGCCAAATCCTCAGGCTGTGTTCTACAAATGCTGTGTTCAGAAAGATCTTAATACTTCCTCTGGGGTTTGTTCCTTTCTAAAAGCCGAACTCAATGTCTCACACATTGTAATTAACTGCCTTTTGAAAATAATTTTTTCTTTCAAAATTAGAAATAGAAATTAGTACTAGTTCACTTCTGGTGGGAATGCAGATTGGTGCAACCACTATGGAAAACAGTATGGCATTTCCTCAAAAAATTAAAAATAGAACTTCTGTTTAACTTAGTGATTCTACTTCTGGTAATATACACTAAAAACCCCAAGACACTAATCAGAAAGAATCTATGCACCCCTATGTTCATAGCAGCATTATTTACAATAGCTAAAATTTGGAAACAGCCCAAGTGCCCATCAGTAGATGAACGGATAAAAAAGCTGTGGGACATTTGCACTATGGAATACTATGCAGCTTTAAAAAAAAAAAGAAGAAGAAGAAGAAAAAAAAGAGGGACCTCTTACCCTTTGGCACAGCCTGGATGGACCTGGAAAGTATTATGCTAAGTGAAATAAGCCATCCAAGAAAGACACATATCACATGATCTTACTTATTTGTGGAATCTAGTGAACAAAATGAATTGACCAACAAAACACGACCTGAAGCAAGGAACAGACTGACATACCTCGATGTGGGATTTGGGGGACAAGAAGAGATAAACCAAAGACCTTATATACTTATATGCATGGCAACTTACATGCATGGTAGTGAAGACCTGGAGGGACTGGGGAGAGGTGGTAAAGGGAGGGAAAATGGGAGATATCTGTAATGTTATCAATAACAACAATAATAAAAAGAAATAATAATTAGTAAAAAGAAGTATAAATTAGAAAAATTTGCTTGAAAAGGGGTTTATTTTAAGGGAACCATCTCCTGCTTTTGAATTTGACCCTTTGTAATTAAAATGGAAATGGAAATGTGTCTGAAGGGAGAGACAGCTAGCCAGGCCGGGTAAGAGCGGCCGCCTGTGCCAGTGAGCTGATTGTTTTTGGGCTGTGAGTTCAGAAACAGTATTTCTGAATTCATACTAGTGGAAAATAGGGGTTGGCAAGTCTAGCTAGAGTTTCTTAAACCTATTTATAAATATTGTAATCTTCCAATGTGTTTCCTCATTCTTTATCGTTATTCCAATTAAATACAATAGTCTCTGTAGTTATTACATTTGAATATAATATTCTCTATAGTTATTCCATTTAAATACAATGGTAAGTTAAGAGATATTTTTGAGAAGTCTAAAAAGCAACTCTTCTTGTCAGGGCCAGCCTGACAGGGTTGAGCCGGGCTGAGGCAGGGAGGTGGGAATTGAGAAAAGAAAGACAGGAAAGCGGGGTCGGGAGGACCCCAGTTCTCTTGATGAACTGAAGTAACTTTATTAGCCACACAATCCTATTTATACACAACACACTGAATAGGAGGTCTGTCAAGGGGAATGTATTCTTTGTTCCTCTTAATCTCTAAGGGAGGGATACAGCAGAAGGACAAGTTCTCAGTACAGCATATCTCAGTAAATAGGTACAGACTTCTTGGCAAGCTATGAAAGGCTGTTCTCATTCTACAAATGGTACTCCCATTCTACTGATAATCACTATCCAAACAAGTCTGGGAAAACTGTGTGGGTAAGGGTCCCAGCCTTGCTAGCCCCTGGCAGGTGCAAGGACCTTGCCAACTTACATCTGGCCCCCAACATCTTCTGTTGCCTCAATGTAATATGTTTTTGGAGACCAAATGTACATAATTAAGTTTTATGTTCTTAGAACATTTCTGCAAAATTTAACTGGTTGTATAGGTTGACATATTAGTTATCTATTTCTATGTAATCAATAATGCCAGAAGTTATCAGCTTAAAGTAGCATTTATTGTCACAGTTTTTGTCAGGAATGTGTGGCTTAGCTGGTTTCTGTGGCCCAAGGTCACTCATGGGGTTACAGCTGAGCTGTGGACCAGGGCTGTAAACACCTCAGTAGGGGGTGGGACTGGCCTGCCAACCTCCTGCAGCCCTTTTCCCCCAGCCAGCCTCGCCCCTCATGGGCCCGAAGCCCCTCCCCTTGGCCAGCCCCACCCCAGGTCGGCCCTCACCACCAGGGTGGGGCCCGTTGGCCAATAGCCTGTGGTCCCTACCCCCAGCCAGCCCGGCCCTGATTAGGCCCAATTGGGGCCGGGCCAGCCGGACCCCACCCATGCACGAATTTGTGGACTGGGCCTCTAGTAAGAAAATAAATTTCTGTTGTTTAAGCCATCCAATCTATGCTATTTTGTAATGGCAGCTCTAGTAAACATTTTTACTTGTATAATATTTTTTACTTATAATATTTTAAAAGGAAAGGTGTTTTTTTTTTAAAAAAAAATGTTTAAAATGTTTAAGTTTCATGGTAATCAGAATTTATCTCCCCTTTTCCCCATGAAATTACAGGAGCAGTGTTCCTTTAGTTGGGACTGGGGGCCTTCCTTTCCGACCCAGGGCATCTGGAAAGATGTCAGTCTTAAAGCCTACAATATTTGTCATCTGAACTACTTCACGTTCTCCCCTCAATACGGTAAGCTAAGAGATGCGATTTCTTGCTTTACTTTTCTGAGCCTTTTTTGTGTTGCAAGAATTGGGTTTGCAATTTGAATATATAGATTTAGTTTTTGGAGACGTATTTTTAAAAATTTTGTGAGACATTCAATTTTCAAAAGTGAAAAATGTGGACAAACTGGGATTTGTCATAAAAATTTACAATAGAAAGCAGGCGGGTAGTCAGGTGGCTGCCTTTTAACATATTTTGAAAAGAAAGGAAGATAGAAGGAGCGGAAGTGCAATTAGCTCTAGTTTTCCTGAGCGAAGAGTTCTTTCCTAAAAGAAGTGGGCCTGCTGGTTTGTGCTCCTTCCCGCCTCCTCTGTGGTCCCTTTCAGAACGCCACTGTCCTGAGGTCTTGGTTTGCGGAAGGTGTCAGGCTGACTTCCTGTCACTGCACATTTTCTCCTCTGAAGACCATGACACACCTCTTGTTAAGAGTTAAAAATAAGCTGGAAGGCATGTAAGTTTTGTAAGGCACAGTGTACTGCTTATTCCTTTGAAGGAGCTATTCACCAGAAAGAAGCACTGAAGAAAAGTTCAGAAATCTCACAGGTGTCAGGGGTCAGTTAGGAGCTGGTCAAATATTTGTTGAGTTCTTTGCCCAGCACCGTGCTTGTTTGTTTGACATAGGAAAGAAAGAATCTCATTCTCGCATGTGGATTGGGCAGAGCGGGGTTACCAAACCAAACAGGTTGTGTAATGGTCTTCTGGGAAGAGAGCCCCCGTGGTTCAGAAAATCAGAGATCAGTGAAGATTTGAGAAGTTGGGGGAATCGGGGTGAATGAAGGTGGATCTTCAGTGGTAGCTGACAATGCTTGATGCTCCGTTAGTTCTGTGCAGGCCTCACTGGATGACTT
>NW_006297224.1:1012899-1014044 GCF_000327345.1 Myotis davidii
GAATGTGGTGTGTCAGTACGGGAGTCCCGCTATTTTTAGGTGCCGGGGACTCTAGATTGCTATTCAATCGAACCTGGTGTTCAGTGGAACCAAGTCTGTGTTTTCTAAAGGCAGAAATAGTTGATGCTTGAGGAGGTCATTTGGTGGTGCTGGTATTTTTTAATGTTAAAAAGGTATTAAAAGATCTTATTTAATTTGCACCTATAAATGTGGCTGTTTTAGCTCTCTAGTGCTTCTCAAACTGTTCTTCAGAGGTTTAACCTGAATTGAGTCATGCTACTAAATTCAAAGAATAGTTCATTCTTCCCCAGCCCTACCCACAGTTTTTCTCAGCTTACAGGGTGGGGCAAAGGAGGTTTACAGTTGTGAGTACTCAAAACAGTTATTCTTGTATTATTATTTATAAATTATTGTATTATTTTCCATACTAGGAACTGTAAACCACTTTTGTCCCACCCTGTGTATAATAAGGTCTTGTTTAAGAAGGGGTCTGATTTTGCAAAAAGGTATTTATTTAATAGTTTTGAAGCTTAATCAGCGTTTGAGATGGTTAGCAAAAAGCACTGAGCTCCAGAGACCCCAATACCTGAAAACACTTGAATAACATTATTTTAGTTTAATTAACATTTTAAAATATGAAGCTAAACATTTCTTCCTGAATATGAGTCATTAGAGATCAGTTTATTAGTCACTAGTGACTCAGTGAATTTTATTAGGATTAAATCAATTAATTTAAATGATGCTTAAAATTTAATTAAATTTGTATAATCAGTTTCCCATAGCAACTGTATTTTTAATGTTTTATGACTGCAGTTTATTTTGTACTTAACATAGAGAAAAATATGGTTCCTGTTCAAAAGATGTGCCCTGTGCATATTAAGTAGTGATTCTTATATTTCTGATTAACTTTATAGATTTCAATTAAGAAAATTGAAGCATAACTTTATGAAAGCATTAGGAAGGGAACTTCCCTAGGAATATTTTCGATTTTTTTTTTAATATATTTTATTGATTTTTCACAGAGAGGAAGGGAGAGAGATAGAGAGAGTTAGAAACATCGATGAGAGAGAAACATCGATCAGCCGCCTCCTGCACATCCCCCACCGGGGATGTGCCCGCAACCCAGGTACATGCCCTTGACCGGA
>NW_006297224.1:1021622-1028984 GCF_000327345.1 Myotis davidii
TCGAGGTTCAACAGTCTGTACATGCTTCTCAATAGAAATTTTTTAAAGTTGAAAAATAATAAAGAGAACAAGCTAATATATGCTGGATACTTTTATGTATTTATTTGACACATACTTTGAAGCAGGCATTGTGAGAGTTACTAAAAATAAAAAAATAAATTCATAATAAAAAATAGAAACATCTAATTTTTATTTAAAATAAAATATGTTAGTTTTTAAAATTTAGTGTGAAATGAGATTAGTCAAACTAATGCACATCATAGCAATCTCTGGGTATTAATAGTATAGGTAGCTTGTATTTTATTCTGCTCAGTTGTGTTTTCTAAATTTCCACATTGAGTTTATATTGTTTCTATAGTAAGGGGAAAGTAGCTAAAACAAACTAATCTATCTAGTAATTTCAGCCATCTCAATCTGGAGGGCTAAACTAATTTGACTCTGATATTTTATGCTTTCTCCCTGGTGAGGCTAGAAAGAGATAACATTTTTGCTTTTCCAGATGTTCTATTTAAATTTAAAATTAGTGAATTTACCCCTGAGGATCAAATGGCTAACCGTAATTTCCCAACATAATTGTGTATAGTATGACAGGAAAACAATGTTAGACTTTTAAAAAATTAACTTGAAATTCCTGTGAATTAATTTTCTTTCTATGTGTCTATACCTTTTCTGCATTCTTAGTCCTTATAAAGTCATTACTGAACTTTAGCACTTTTCAATAGCCTGTGGTCATTTGTTTGATTTTGCCTTAAGCTTAGCTTCTTAATATTTTAAATAATGAAAACACATTTGTATTTGAAAAAAAATTACTGAATTCAAAGGAAGACAAGAATTACTTCCATTATCTTTTAGGTCTTGTCACTTTTCTAGGTATTAAGAGCTACTGATTCATTGATGTGACTTTTTTTTAGGACCTCATTAGAAAATATTTATTTGAATGATTCATCCTTAGCCCTGAAATATTCTAATCAGGTTTTAAATAGCAGTAGCTGTTTTAGGGCACCTATATTTTCAGTATTGCAAACAGTGAAAGATTGACCCTGGGCATTGAAAAGGGAAGCTCAGATGCTTTTTACCACGTATGGAAACCCAGCAAGATTCTACTGTTCTTTGCCCTAGGGGACAGGGGTGGGGTGGGGTAGGAGACTAACCGCAGCTGCTGGAGAAGGGACAGGAAAGTCTGGGCTGGACTTGAGTTTCCAAGGTGTGGTGGGAGGGGAGAGGGGAGAAGACAACTGGTGTGTGTGTGTGTGGGGGGGTGATGCCCCAGTTCTAGAGGTTTGGACATTTACAAGCAAACAATCTGGCTGGAAATGCAGGCCTGTGTATGGTGGTAGTGGTGGTGGTGAAGGTGGTGAAGGTGGAATGTGTATGAGAGAGAGAAAGAGAGAGATTCATTTATTGATCATTTTCTTCTTTAAAAAAATATTTTTATTGATTTTTTACAGACAGAAAGGGAGAGGGATAGAGAATTAGAAACATAGAGGAGAGAGAAACATCGATCAGCTGCCTCCTGCACACCCCCTACTGGGGATGTGCCCACAACCAAAGTACACGCCCTTGACCAGAATCGAACCTGGGACCCTTCAGTTCACAGGCCAACACTCTATCCACTGACCCAAACCGGTTAGGGCTGATCATTTTCTTTATGCTAGGTCTTTCATACTTGTAATCTAATGTAAATTGTTTGCATTAGGCCCTAAAATTTATCAGGAAGGAATGATGATTGGCTAGTTCTATGGGTTTTTTGTAAGGTTACATAAACATATTTGGTCCAAATCCTATCTAATAAAAAAGTAATATGCAAATTGATCATCACTCCAACACACAAGATGTCCGCCCCCATGTGGTCAAAGATGGCCACCACAAGATGGCCAGCAGGGGAGGGCAGTTGGGGAAGATCAGGCCTGCAGGGGAGGGCAGTTGGGAGTGACCAGGACAGCAGGGGGAGGGCAGTTGGGGGGGACCAGGCATGCAGGGGGAGGGCAGTTGGGGGGGACCAGGTGTTGATCAGGCTGGCAGGGGAGTGGTTAGGGGGTGATCAGGCTGGCAGCAAGAGACCTGGTGCATGAAATTCATGTACGGATAGGGTCCTTAGGCCTGGCCGGTGATCAGGGCCGATCTGTGGGGCAATGGGCGGGGTGATCGGGGCCCCTGCTCACACCTGCCTTGGCCTGGTGCTGCCCGCTCACTGGCCCTGCTCCCCCGTCGCCACCACTGGTCACCTTCTATGGGGTGACCAGCAGGGTGATCAGGGCCCCTGTTTGCACCCAGCTTGGCCTGGCGCCACCCACTCACCTGCTCCACCATCCCATCATGGTTCCATTCTTGTCGGGGCCCATTGGGGCTGGCAGCGCCTCCACTGCTGTCTACTACCAGCGCTGCATTGCCAATGCCCGCCATGTTCCGTGCCGCCCCCTGGTGATCAGTGCACATCTAACTCCTGGTTGCCAAACTCCTGCCCGTGGGGACAATTTGCATATTAGCTGTTTATTATATAGGATACTAGAGGCCCGATGCACGAAATTTGTGTTAGAGTAGGCCTTCCTTTCCCCGGCTGCTGGCACTGGCTTCCCTCTGGCATCCGGGACCCGGGCTTCCCTTGCAGAGGGAGGCCCTGCCCACCTGCTGCAGCCCACCGGTCGGTGGCCTGGGCCTCCCTCTGCGGGGCAGTCATGGGGCGATGGCCAGGCCCTGACCAATCACATCGCACCCGCCTTGGCTGGCCTGTCGCCAGTGGGTGTCATAGTGTGGTCTTCTGGAAGGTCATTCAGTCTAATTAGCATATTGCACTTTCATTATTATAGATGTTCTGATGAAATGCTACATTGTTTAATCTTTTGTTACCACAGTCAGAAGATATAGTATGGAGATGTTTTCAGCATGTGAATCCTCCTCTTCAGCTGAGGATCTTTGAGCTGCGCTTGAGCATCTCACAGACACTGCCTTCCCCACCCCCTTCAAATTGACCTGCTGCCTCAGCCTACAGCACCCCCTCCTCCCTTCTCCAAGACTTAGCCTTGAGTTGAAGGAGTGAGCCTAGCTCTCAGCTCTACCCTGGCCGCACAATAGAAACCTGTATTGAAGGTCAGTGCTGCCTTTTGCTTACAGCTTCCTATGGAGAACATAATACCACAAAAGAGCAAAGATTTGCCTGTCTTGCTTAGTGCCTTGTTTGATGCACTCATTTTTCTTTCTTGCATTCACTTTGAATCACTTTTTCATTCATCATTGAATTACTTTACTCATAAAAATGACACTATTCACCTTTGAAAATACCTTCATGGGTAGGTAGGTTGCTTGAATAATCTCTCCTCTGATTAGCTGCCTTGTTGCATAAATAGTTTTTTCCCCCTCTGGAATTTACCAATTTATCTTTGTTTTTTTCCGGGGAGGATTTTGTTTTGTATCTGTTTTGCCTGGTGGATTTCATCTTTGAGGATCTCGTTCTGCTGAGTAGGCAAGGGGATCTTGACTGCTGCTCAGTAAAGAAGGGGAAACAGCTTTTCTGTGGACCTGCTTTTCTGGCTAATCATGCAAGCTGTTAGCTCTTTGAAAAGCAGCTGCTGAAGTCTGTGCTCTAATTCCAGCAGGAGCACAGGAAAATTTCCTCCGCGTGAGTTTAAACATTCTGGGGCTTGGTCATTTCAGCTGCTGTTGTTACTGTTCCTTCCAATGTGCAGGGCTACCTTTTCACTAGGCTTTTCATCATCATTAAAGATGCAAGAAGAGAGCAGGCAAGAGGAGGAGCTGTGAGCAGCTCTGCAGGGCGAAGCTAATCAAGGCAGCTGTCTCTGAATAGCTTTTCGCCCCAATGAGATGAAGCGCCTTCTTTTTATCTTACATAAGCAATCTACCAGTGTTTGCAGATCCATCCCAGGCTGACCTGAATGTTCTTCCATTTCTCTGCCAGTTCCTAACCCCCAGATGCCGTGTAAGAGTCTTTCTTTTTTCCTCTCTCCACTCCTAGTACTTTTCCCATTTTCTGAAATGACCTTGTATTCCACTTCAGGAGGGCTGGGGGCATTCTTTAAGAGAGATCGGATAGGAAGCTCTATTCTGGAAATGGGTCTTCATTTATTAGGGCTCTCTCTTTAACTAGGAAATACGATTTTTTAAAAATAATTTTTAAACAAATATTTTTATTGATTTCAAGGAGGAAGGGAGAGGGAGAGAGAGATAGAAACATCAATGATGAGAAAGAATCATCGATCAGCTGCTTCCTGCACACCCCCTACTGGGGATCAAGTCCACATCCCGGGCATGTGCCCTTGTCTAGAATTGAACCCAGGACCCTTCATTCCGCAGGCCGGCACCCTATCCATTGAGCAAAACCAGCTAGGGCAGGAAATATGATTTCATATATTTAAAAATTAGCAAGTAAACAGATAATACCAGGGAAATTATTGATTTTTGAAGACTCTAAATGTGCTTTGTGAACCTAAACTACTTAAATTCTCCATGGCTTCTGGAAAAAAGGGTTGAACACTTTTTGGAAGAAGATGAGAGGGCAGAATATGTTGGCATAGTGAATTAGATGATGATACAATATAGGCTTGTGGCTCTTCATACTGAGTTTTTAATTCCACAGCCTTAGTTTTTTTCATTTAGTGGCACTGAAGGGAGTTAACAGGATGAGCTCTAGAGGAGTGCCGATTTACTTTAGAACTGTCCATGTTAGAAGACATGGGATTTTGCCAGCTCTTTGGGGATTGCACCCTCTGTCCAGAGGCCCTTACAGGCTGCTCATTCTCCACTGCAGAAGTGATGGAAGCAGCAAAGGCACAGGCTTGACCTTGATGGTTACTGGTTGGTAGGAGGTGCCTAGAGGGCAGACCTGAAATCTTTAGTTAGGTGGAAATTACAAGTGAATTTCAAATCAGTGTAATGAATGACTATAATAGTCAAGGCTAGCAAAAAAGGAAAGCCTATTTTGTGAGGCAGAGGTTTTTGTCATAGGTATTAAAAAAAGATTAGAATGACCTTTTTGGGGAAATATTCTCGAGTAAGGATCAGCAAACTTTTTTTTCTTAAAGAATAGTTTATTGATTTTTAGAGAAAGAGGAAGGGAGAGAGAGAAACTCTGCCTAATGACATATTCGATGCCTGGCATAGCTTGATATCATTAAAACAACTGTTCCCCCATGTAATAAACTCCCTCCCCAATGTCAGAATCCTGAGCACCACCGAGACATAGTTTGGGGAATTATTTGGGTGAGATTGGCATCACTCTGAGGCTGTGTATAGTCTTTAGTTTCTGACGGTCTTGGTTCACATCCAAGCTCTTGGGCAAGTTACTTAACTTCTCTCTGCCTCAGTTTTCTCATCTATTTATTGATGATAATAGATTTACCTTATAGCAATGTTGTGATGCTTAAATAAGATACTACATGTTGAGAGCCTAGCTCAGAGTAAGTACTTGTAAATGTGATCTATTATTCTGTGATAGGGATCTAAAGGTCATGTAGCTGTCAAAGATTTAGGGATATTTTATTTTATTTGTTTTTTAAAATATATTTTTATTGATTTCAAAGAGGGAGAGAGAGATAAAAACATCAATGATGACAGAGAATACTGTCATGTCAGATGATAGATAATTACATTTAAAGTATATCTCTATTTTTAAATGTTTGATTATTTCAAATACATCTAAGTTTATACCTTTTTATATGGCTTAAAACCCTCAGAATTTTTACTTTTTATAAAAAGGAACAAGTGTAGATCAACCTTGGAAACTTTATGCTGTCTTTTCATTTGCAATTTTCTGTTTGTACCCTATTTATACTTTTTTTATGGCTTATGATTATAATATTTTTAGAGCAGAGTATCTGTAAAATATATATTTTTAGTTATTCTTCTCCAGGATAAAGGATTAAACTAAAGATTAAAAGAGAATTTCCACTGAACTTCGGTATCATGGCAGCATTTGTGGAGTACTTACTATTTTGCGGGCTGCTTTGGTCTTTTCTTCAGTGAACCCTAAGGAGTGCAGGGATAATGTTTAGCATATTTTATATATACATTTTTTTCTTTTCTTTTTCTTTTTATGCCGTAGACAACCATGCCCAGCAGTGGAATCTCAAAATAGAGTCTTCTTTTGATGTTGTCAGCTCGAAGCCAGTCCCTGGTCAAGTGATCATAGAAATCCCTAAATTGCAAACACAGCGGACATACAGCATTGAACTTCGGCCTGGGAAAAGGATTGTTAAGCTCTCTGTGAAAATTAACAAGGTGAATGATGGTACTTCCTGAGAAGCATGAGATAAAGAGCAATATTATTCAAAAGAAATGGTTAGAAAGAAGGGTCTGAGTCAAAGGAAAATGTACTTTTTTACTTTTCTCTTTTACTTTTAACCTCTCATATATTTTGTTTATGTGCAAGCTATGAAATTATTTTCCCAGATTTTAAGATCTAGAGATGGAAAATATGTGCTAAACTTGGCATTTTATTTTTTCTTCAAGAAACCAGGTGTGTTGTATTTTAATTTTTTGCAGTATTCTAAGTCCAAAATACATTGTAAGCGTTATATTTAAATATAGTGATTATTTTTGGTACTTGTAAATTATTTTGAGTATTTGTGCTTGTTTTACATGCAGAATTCTAATTCCATGATCTTTCATGGGTATATATAGGCTAGAACTTACCTTTTCTTTTTAAAAATTCCTCTGATCATTGTGAATGGAATAAACCATCATTCAGTAACTGTTCAGATAAAGTAAGAACTCAAAACAATTTCTAGTTTGGGGCTTAAAACAAGAGTCAGCCTCAAAGTTCAATTCTAAATGTTAAAGAATGTAGAATAAATGTAAGCTCGAGTAATATAAATAGCAAGTTGTTTACTGAATTTCCACATTATCCTGTGTTTTTTTCCCCCCTCCCTTTTGGCATATTAATCCATGTTACATTCCTAAAACGTTGACTTGTAACTATTATCTATGTATTGATATAATTTGGCCTACTATTGGGAGGGAGATTTATATTGTTTAGAACCTAGAATTTCTATGAGAAATAGGTATAAATGCTCTGAATCAGCATATTATTTTGCTGAAAATATGCCACAGATTACTTAGAATGACTTTTATTTTTTCTTAAAAGAAAATTACTGTAGAAACTTGGTGGCCTCATGGACATGGAAACCAGACAGGGTACAACATGACAGTTCTTTTTAAACTGAATGGAGGCTTAACAATTAAAAAATCAGCTAAGGTAAGCAAATATTTGAAATAATTTTTGTGAAAAAGGTTTATTTATTAATAAAATAACAATACAGATCTTTGTAGGAAAAGAAGAAACCAATAAAATTCCTGTAACCCCACCACCCAGGGATAATCATGAGTAACAGGTATAGACATTCAAATGAA
>NW_006297224.1:1033296-1049176 GCF_000327345.1 Myotis davidii
TCTAAGTCCAAAATACATTGTAAGCGTTATATTTAAATATAGTGATTATTTTTGGTACTTGTAAATTATTTTGAGTATTTGTGCTTGTTTTACATGCAGAATTCTAATTCCATGATCTTTCTTGGGTATATATAGGCTAGACTTTACCTTTTCTTTTTAAAAATTCCTCTGATCATTGTGAATGGAAGAGGATGAAACAAATCAGCATTCAGTAACTGTTCAGATAAAGTAAGAACTCAAAACAATTTCTAGTTTGGGGCTTAAAACAAGAGTCAGCCTCAAAGTTCAATTCTAAATGTTAAAGAATGTAGAATAAATGTAAGCTTGAGTAATAGAAATGGGAAGAGTTGTTTACTGAATTTCCACGTTAACCTGTGTTTTTCCCCCCCTTCCCTTTTGGCATATTAATCCATGTTACATTCCTAAAATGTTGACTTGTAACTATTATCTGTGTATTGATATAATTTGGCCTACTATAGGGAGGGAGATTTATATTGTTTAGAACCTAGAATTTCTATGAGAAATAGATATAAATGCTCTGAATCAGCATATTATTTTGCTGAAAATATGCCACAGATTACTTAGAATGACTTTTATTTTTTCTTAAAAGAAAATTACTGTAGAAACTTGGTGGCCTCATGGACATGGAAACCAGACAGGGTACAACATGACAGTTCTTTTCCTTGCTAACGTCGTCATTAAGTTATGTGACTTAAGTGAAATGTGTATAATGAATCCATTTTTACCAGAGGCTAATTGATAAAAACAAGAGTTAAGTTCTTACGGTACTTAGCAGTGAAATGATGTTGAACAAAATGATGTCATTTGAGGACTTATTATATTTATATTTTTAAATAAATTAGACTTTACATATTAATTGTTGTTTTAAAATATAATTTATTTAATTGTAAATTTATATAATTTAATTTTTAAAAATAATTAAAACATTTTTTCAGTAATAATTGACATACACTATCATAGTAGTTTCAGGTGTACAACATAGTGACTAGACATCTGTATAAAATATATTTTATTGATTTTAGAGAGGAAGGAAGAGGGATAGAAAGTTAGAAACATCAATGAGAGAGAAACATCGATCAGCTGCCTCCTGCACACCCCCCACTAGGGATGTGCCCGCAACCAAGGTACAATGCCCTTGACCGGAATCAAACCTGGGACCCTTCAGTCCGCAGGCCGACGCCCCATCCACGGAGCCAAACCGATCAGGCCTCTACTGTGTTTTTAAATTACTTTATATCAGAGTAATACATATATATAATTTTAAAGCTCAAATATTCCTAGAGGTTTATGTGAAAAATAGAATCCTTTGCCCAGCCCTTCCGATTTCTATTTCCTACTCTTCAGAATTAATACTTTAAAACGTTTGCTTATTTCTCGTGCCTGTTTACCTATATTTTCCCAAATAACATGCTTTTACTGGTGTTTTCTAATTTTTCAGCTTTGTATATTATCTGTTGATTTCTAACCTAACGGAGGAGGCTATAGCGCTCTTACACGATTCTCTGATGACGCCTGCTTGGCTCACGAATACACATTTGCCTTCCTCTGTCCTCCCAAAGATTTTTGTTAACTCAATATTCAGTGTTTACATGATTATATTATGGAAATATTGTTCAAAGCTCAACCTCATAGTGTACTAAAATTGTATTTCCTTTCTTATGCAACTTTCTGTTTGCCTTAGAGTTAATAATTACCTCATGTTTCTTTGTTTTCTGTTTCCTTTCCTCTCAATCATATACAAACACTCTTAGATACTTGAATACCTTTTAAATAAATATAGTCATATTCCTTAGGTAATCTATCCCCACTGTTTATTATTACTGTTATTATTCTTTTAATTTTTGTTATTTTTTGAAACACTCCTAGAGCCATTTTCTCATTTCCCTGATCTTGCTTGGTTACTCTCTGGACCTTCTGCTTAACTGATGTCCTGGAACTTCCTTTTATTATCACTATAGGACTCACCGTCACCTGTCTTCTAGGTATTTGAGGTATTTCTTTCATCTTTTTCCTGGATTAAATATATGGAACCCTTTTCGTTAAACCCATACTTCTCGTTTTCTTCTTTGACTTTACACTTTTGGTGAAACACTTTTTTCAATAGATTCCTGAGGTTGGATGTGTGGGAAATGACATTTTGAAAACTTACAAATATGTAAATATGTAAAGTTTATCTTCACAGTACTTGATAGTTGGTCGTGTTTATTAGAAGGCTAAGTTGGAAATTGTTTTTCTCCCAAAATTTTTGAAGTCATTATCTTTGAGCTTTTAGTATTTTTGTTTTGAAATGTACTTACATTTTAATTTCTGCTTTCTTATGTAGAGCTGTTTTTGTGTGCGTCTGGAAGTTTTTAGGATTTCTTTATCTCTGATAACCTAAAATTTGAAACTTTGAAAATGAGTAGATTTTTATTGTTGTGCTAGTCATCTTGTGAGCTTTTCTGATATAGAAACTCAATCTGGAAATGGTCTTGTATTTTTTATAATTTTTCATTTGTTATCTTTGTTGTGTTTTTCTGGTACAACTATTAATCAGATATTGTATCTCCTGGATTGAACAGTATTGTTAGATTTTTCTTCTATATTTCATCTCACTTTTAAAAGTGAGACAGTGAGACAGTGGTTTGTCTCAAAATATCTTTTGGGAGAGTTGCTTGATTTCATATTCAGTTTTTAAAATTAGATATTTTATTTTTATCACTTAAAATTTTTCTCAAGAGTTTTAAATTTTACTTTAAAAATTGTAAACTGTTTGTATTTTATGGTTGTAATATATTCTCATTTATCTTAAAATGTTAATTATTAGTAGTATTTTTGGAGTTTTCTCTGCATCGCCCCCTTCCCCCATATTCCTTTACTTCTTCTATTTGTTTTGGTCTCATTGTCCCCATTAGAGACTTTTCTTGAATATTCAGTTGTCCTTGGTGTTCATTCATTCTGAAGATTAAGGCACAGAATTGCAAATGAGAAGCCCTATGTGAGCTGCAATGTTAGGTATTCCAGTGGAAACCAACTTTATCATAGGGTGATGCCCACATGTCAGTTGCTGTAGCTGGTGTGTGTGTGTGTGTTTGCTTAGCTTTGTCAATGAGGACATTCTCTACTCTCTTGCCTGGGGAGCGTAAGACTGGCCGCTACCATTCAGGGAGTCTATTGGCAGCAGGGGATTAACGTTCTTACCCTCGACCCCAGAGTGTCATCCTGCAGCGGGCTCCCCGTCCTCAGCCTCTCTGACTGGGAAAGGCAAAATAATAGTGAGCTTCAGCATCCCTTCCTCAAAACAATGTACTTGAGTTTTGCTTTTAGAATAAAACATCTTAAAGGTCATTACACATGAAACTGTCTCTCCATGTCACTTTAGAAATCGTAAAATTGAGCCAGGATTGGACCTGGAGCTATCTAGAGAGGACAGTGGGGAAAAGCAGCCCCTGTCCTCTAGTAATACTCCCAAGTGCCTCTAGAGACGGACCTGTCTTCCTTCCCACACTCCCCTCCCCCATAAATCAGGACTGATATTTAAAACAACAGCAACAACAACAAAAACAACAAACCACGGTAACATGTTTCCCCCTGAAGACATAACCACTTGTTTTGCCTCCATGTCTATGAATAAACCTTATGATAACCTCAGCTGGAGAATATTGAAAGGAGCATTTTAACTTTAGTCTAAAGAAAATACTGGCTCCTGCCTGGTTTGGGATACAGCACTAAGGATTGGGAAGAACAGCACTTTGGTATTTAGTATAGGTTACTTCTTTATTTCTTTAAATTCCATTTCCTTATGTGTAAAATGGGACAGTAAAGCTGAGGTAGCTTGGATGGTATATAATAAGTAGTAGCGATGTTAATCTTCCTAGATTTCCTCCTCCTTGCACATTAGCCTTTGGTGTTTGTAGTTGGCTCGGGTTGTACCCTGGTGTCACCCCTCCCATGTTATATTGCCTCTCCCCTGGGTCAGGTACCATACTAAGTTTGGTGATATAGCCTTCAGGAGTTCATTTTCTATTTTCCCTTTTTTAATCATGCCTCTATATTTTCTTGGGCATTGCGAGTGTGTGTCCATATCATATATAGGGAGAATGTTGTAGAGCTGCCTAAAGAGCCTAAACATTCTCTCTCTCTCTCTCTCTCTCTCTCTCTCTCTCTCTCTCTCTCTTTCTCAAACATTCACTCTTATTCTAACCCTTTTGGCCAAAGACCTGTGCTCTCTCACATGTTGAGTCTGTTGTGTGTCACCTTCATGAAAGTGTAAAAATGGATGAGTCATTCCACCTTACCGCAGAGAGAGAAGGGGAACGCCTGTGGTTTTTTGTTTGTTTGTGGGAAAGAATTATTCTTCACTCAGGCTAGTATGGGTGCATCACATTAAAATGCTACTCTTTGACCAGCAACAGGAGTGAAGGAAGATGTATTGCTTCATGCCTTGTGTTAATGCATGCTTGTGAAATGTGCCCTTTGACTGTGGCTGCTGTGGAGTTTGTTATTTTTGAGGCTCATTCGTTCACTAACTACTTAGGGAGAGGTAGCACGTTTCAGTTCCTTTGCTAGGCTTTGGCGCTAGAGTAGTGCATAAGACACTGCTTCCATTTCACTTTGAGATCAGAATAAAAGAATTTGGTTGGGAAATTAAATAATTCAACAAACAATTGCAATAGAGTGTGACAAGCACTCTAGAGAAATGTAGAGTACTGTGGAAACACAGAGCAGGGGCTTTCTTGGACAATTCCCAGAGAAGGTGATGTCTGTGTCCTGAGGGATATGTAGAATTTGACCAAACAACAAAGAGTCAGAGGTATAAGAATATATCAAGGCCTGGGGATTCAAAGAAATAGTGTGTGTTTGTGGAGGTGAAAGAAATGTCGTGTGGCTTGTTTGAGTTTGAACAAGGAGTGTTATAAAGGTAGGTAGAGCAAGATCATGCAGGGCCTTATAAGCCAGGGGCAGGAGCCAGGGGTGGACAAAGTTTTTGACTCGAGGGCCACAATGGGTTCTTAAACTGGACCGGAGGGCCGGAACAAAAGCATGGATGGAGTGTTTGTGTGAACTAATATAAATTCAAAGTAAACATCATTACATAAAAGGGTACGGTCTTTTTTATCAATAGTTTTATTCATTTCAAATGGGCCGGATCCAGCCCGCGGGCCGTAGTTTGCCCACGGCTGAGCTAGGCTGTCCTGACAGCAATGGGAATTCTTTCAAGGGTTTTAAGGAGAGATCATATTTGTCTTACACAGATTGTGTAGATCAGATTGGAGGAATGACAAGAGGGGGAGGCCAGTTGGAAGACGATGGTGGTAATTCAGGTACAAAATGATGATTTACTCTATAGAATTGCTGAGGACATAGATTTGGGAGAGATTAGAAGGTAATACCATCAGGCTTGATGCTGTGGGGATGGGAGAGAAGAATGAGTTAAGAATGGTTCTTTAGGCCCTGGCTGGCTTGGCTCAGTGGATAGAGCGTCGGCCTGCGGACTGAAGGGTCCCGGGTTCGATTCCAGCCAAGGGCACATGCCTGAGTTGCAGAGGCAACCGATCAATGATTCTCTCTCATTGTTGAAGTTTCTATCTGTCTCTCCTTCTCCCTTCCTCTCTGGAACCAATAAAGAAATATATATATATATTTTTAAAAAAAGAATGGTTCTTTAGTTGCTGGTTTAGGCTACTGAACAGTTGGCAATTCTGGTCTTAGAGTTACAGTACTCAGAAAGAAGACCAGGTTAGAGTGGGTAGGATAGGGTGGAAATTATTTCTGTGTTAGATGTGTTTTTGTGTGAAGTGACTAAGAGATAGCCAAGGAATAATATTTGATGGGTATTTCATTATATAGGTCTGGAGCTCAGGAATTAGATCTGGGTTAAAGCTATAGATGTGTAAGTCAACAGAATAAGAGATAATTGTAGCCGTGGGAAGGGATGAACTACCTCAGGGAATCATAATAATCATGAGAGGAGAAAATAAGCCCATAGAGGAATTAAGCAGGAATAGCCAATGAGACAGATGGGGGAGTTGCAGAAGCCAGAGAAAGAATAAGAAGCAGAGAATGTTCAAAGAGCGTAAAATGCTTTGTGGAGCTCAGTTTAGAAAAGGAGTGAGAAAGATCCTTTAGATTTGGCAATAGGGAGTTGACTGATGACCTTGACCAGAATGGAAATCAGATAGCAGTGGGTAGAGGAATGACTGAAGGTGAGGAAGTAGAGACAGTGAGTATAGGCAACTCTTGAAAAATGGTTGGTGAGAACCACACCTGAGTCAGGTGGCAGTGATGGCTATTTGGGGTCAGGAGATTGGCTACATAGAGGGAACTACCCAAGTAAATATATTAAAGTACTGGGAGCCAGCTTTTTCATGAATGCAGAAAGGTGATAATATATATAGAAAGGGAAAAAGCTAGACTGGATTGGAATTTGAGCTAATAGTGTGAACTCATGATTTTCAGTATATGTAGATAGATATAGAAATAAGTACAGATATAATTGTGTGTGTGTGTGTGTGTGTGTATTTGCAGACACACACATTTTCTAGCTCTCTCCAGGCCTTCCCACAGAGTCTAGATTCGAGTGGCACTCTGGTAGCAATGAACAGAGGTAGCATCCAAATCTTGGTTTTTGGATACCACTTTCTACTAAGAGGCATCAGGGCTCTTTGGAGAAATAACTGATTTGGAGGATGAAGCCTAGAATATATTGCTGCCTAGAAAGTTAAGAAGGTACTCAAGAATGATGGACCAGATCAAAATGGACACAGGAGTCAGTTTAATGTGCTTCCAATGGCCAAATCTGAGAGAATTTGAATGTTAAAATAAAGAATGGTGGTAAAAGAGTATAACCCATTTAACATAGTAACAATCGTTGAGCACACTGATATAAATAAACTAGTGACCCGGTGCATGAAATTTGTGCACGGGGGAGGTGGGGTGTCCCTCAGCCCAGGCTGCACCCTCTCATAATCCGGGACTGCTGGCTCCTAAATGCTTGCCTGCCTGCCTGCCTGATTGCCCCTAACCACTTATGCCTGCCAGCCTGATCGCTTCCTAACCGCTCCCCTGCTGGCCCAGTTGATGCTTAACTGCTCTCCTGCCAGCCCGATCACCCCCAACTGCCCTCCCCTGCTGGTCCACTTGCCCCCAACTTCCCTCCCCTGCCAGCCTGATCTCCCACAATGGCCCTCCCCTGCCACGACCTGCCTCCTCCACTAGGACCTGCCTCCTCTGCACAAGGCGGCAGAGTCACCGGGACCAGCCTCCTCCGTGCTGCATCGCGTGGAGCCACGGGACCCCCAGGCCTCACTGCGCATGGAGCAGCTGCTGGGCCCCGCCTCTGCTGTGCACGTGGCCATCTTGTCACGGTCATCTTGTGACAGCCATCTTGTGGCGACATCATGCGTGAGGGCCACCTAGGCTTTTATTAGTATAGATACATGAAAAGTCAATGAGAAAAAGGAACATTATTCCTCAAAGTGGAATGCCAAGTAATTAATGTAGAAGAAGCAATAGAACTAGAATAAGAATCATTTGATAACTATCATAGTTATAAGTAATTCAGGCAAGAAATATGAATGGATGCTAAAACTAGAGGGTAAAGTGGCATGGAATATGGGACATTTATCTAGACTCAAAGCATCTCTCAACAAAATATTTATTAATTATATTGGAGAAAAAAATACAGTGAAGAAATCCAGCAGACACCTTCTTGATTAAGTGATTAAGGTTATCACCACCAATGAGAAAAAGTGACATGTTATCTACCTGTCAGACTGCTAGAGGAATCCAGCATCACTTCTGTGCTAGTCCTGCCAAAGAGATAACCTGGATCTATCGTGAGGAGGCATCAGACAGTCTCAAATTGAGCTTCATTAGCGAAAGTCTTCAAATCTACTTTGATCTACTGTAATCTTTGGAAGTATCAAGGGAAAACCAAGGAACTGTTCCACATTGAAAGAGACTAGAGAGATGTAATAGCTGGGTACAGTACCTGAATTTTTCCCCCTATAAACAATGTCATTGGGCAACTGACCAAACTGAATGGGGTCTCTACATGAAGGGCATCCAGGAGTTCTTTGTACTATCACTGCAACTTTTCTATAAGTTTAAATTGTTTCAACACAAAATAGGACATCGTTAAAAGAATGAAAAGCAATGCAACAAAATCCTGATGGAAGGGGCCAGTAGACAGGGAAGGACTGAAAATAGCTCAAAATTAGAGAGAGAGTGGAGAGGGTAAGGTCCCTTATACCTAGGGGAGGATGGCACCACCACCCTAGAGCATGGATTCACTTGGAGGTGAGAGGCTCAGTTTTTGTCATAGGGACAAAAGGTAAAAAAACATGTAGAGGGAAGCATGGAGCTTGTGGACAGAGGTAATTTTGAAGATCTGTAGGACTGCTTAAGGTATATTGGGAATTGTAAACTCTTCTTTAGGAGCAAAAAGTGAACCTGAGAAAGTTTAGGGAGTTCTTCTGGTCAGATCACTTTTTTCTTTCCTGGGAACCAGGATGTAGTGTTGCCTGCTGAATGTAATGGCGGGGGAGGTGGGAGGGAAGCAAGTTAGAAATCTGAGGAAAGTGAAGGCTTGAGATCGCCACTGTGGACGAAGTGCTTGAAAGGGCTAAGGCAGTGGTCGGCAAACTCAGTAGTCAACAGAGCCAAATATCAACAGTACAACGATTGAAATTTCTTTTGAGAGCCAAATTTTTTAAACTTAAGCTATATAGGTAGGTAAATTGTTATTAACTTAATTAGGGTACTCCTAAGGCTTAGGAAGAGCCACATTCAAGGGGCCAAAGAGCCACATGTGGCTTGCGAGCCGCAGTTTGCTGACCAATGTTGCTGAGGCAACATTATAGGATTGTGAGGCAGCATTGAGGGCCTAATTGAGATTGAAAACTGTGAATCTCTTAATCTGAGAGTCAGAATACCTTGATTTTGAAAGAACTATTGATTTCTGATTGTGCTACATTAGGCTGGTTTGGTGGTGTTTTGTAAGACATCATAGGTATGTGATTTGATTTGAAATTGTTTTCTGGGCCTTCTGCCTACCCTGCTTGTACAGATCCCAATTAAATCTCTTGTATTTGAGCAATACTTTAAAGGCTTGGGTCCCAAACAAGGTGTCATTCTCTGCTATGGTTTTTTAAATTATCTTATTTCTAAAATGTATAGGAGCACTAGTTGGTATGGCTCAGTTGGTTGGGCATTGTCTTGTGCACCAAGGAGCTGCCAGGTCTATTCCTGGTCAACAGCATATGCCTGGATCATGGGCTTGATCCCCAGTAGAGAGTGTGCAGGGGGCAGCTGATCGATGTTTCTCTGTCTCCCTCCCCTCCTTCCCCTCCCTCTCCCTTTCTCTCTCTCTAAAAATCAATATACTATTCTTTAAAAAAAATGTTATAGGATCAATAGTGGTATATTATGTAGGAATATTAAGGTCCTATTTTATTTAGCCTGTTAAAACCCTCCTACAACATTTTAGTCAGCTTTGCAGTCTGCTCATTTAGAAGGTTCAGAGGAGAGCTATGAAGGCGATTAAAGGGAGAGGGCAAAGGGATAAGATAATTTAACTTCAAGGAAAGCTGAGGACATGCTTGCTAATTCTTTAGGTTGTTATTTTTGATATTCTTTCATTCATCCGTCATAGGGTAGCTGTGGAGGAGGAAGTGGTTACTGACGGGAAAGGCTATGTGACAGCCATGGTTGTTTATACCGGAGCAGTGGTCGGCAAACTGGCCCCTTGAGGGTGGCTCTTTCACAAAATACAACGTGCGGGCGCGCACTTCAGCTCGATTGAAACTTCGTGGCCCATGCCACGGGGCCAAAGAGCCGCATGTGGCTCGCGAGCCGCGGTTTGCCGACCACTGTATTAGAGTGGTGTAACTGAGGAACATCTCAGAATTCATTTGCAGTGGGATCTTTGAGTAGTATTTATGTTCATTTGCCCATTTGACTGAGATGTCAGAGGTTGGATCGAATGATCTCTTGCCTCCCCAAAAGAAGACAACAGAATGATGCAAAAATCTGAGCTTCTTGCAAGTTTCAGGATTCAATGTTTGCTTTGATATTTAGATAAAAAGTATAGATTAGAGAGAGAATATTTAATTCACCCTTGTTTCCATCCAGGGTGGGCCTTTGAGGGAATTCAGTTTCTCACCAGTCCTAAGTTTCTTAGTGTTTCAGATAATTTCAGACTTGCCACTGTTTCAGCAAGTAAGAAATTTGACTGCTACTTGCCATCATTATCTGTGTTCTGGCCCTTAGTCTTATTTCTTTCCAGCCTTTATTTGTTGGGAATGTGTCAGGTCCAGGTTTCTTTTTATTTATTATTTATTGTGAAGTATAACGCATGTACAGAAAAGTACATAATGTGGAGAAATGCTTAATGAATGATTACAAAATGACCACTTATGTAACCATCATCCTGATCAAGAAATACTACATTACTAGAACCTCAGTAGCCCCCTACCCACCTCTCCTTCCTAAAGATCCATTCCCCTGACTTTTAACACTATAGCTTGTTTCTGCCTGTTTTTAAACTTTACGTATGTGGAACTATATAGTATGCATTATTTTGCATCTGGCCAATTTGGCTTAACATTATATTTGTGACATTTAATATGTTGTTGTGTATAGCTGTTCCCTGTTTATTTACACTGTTGTATAATATTTTCTTGTATTGCACATACTGCTATTGCAATTTGGATAGTTTCCAGTCTTGGCTGTTCTGAGTATTGCTGCTCTGAGCATTAATGACATGGTGCTCCAAGTACATACAGCATTTCTGCTGGAAGTGGGATTGCTGAATCATAGGATGTGTGTAGCTTCAGTTTTTAAAGAGAATGCTAAACTGCAAAGTGGTGGTATTTCCATCCAAAGTGGTGGTATTTCACCTTCATCTATTGTTGTTCAATTTGTTGGCAGGTAGTTGTTTGTAATATTTTCTTATAATCCTTTGCATTTCTGTGGTGTCAGTTGTTACTTTTCTCCTTTCATTTCTGATTTCATTTATTTGGGTCCTCTTTTTCTTAATGAGTCTGGTTAAAGGTTTATCAATCTTGATTATCTTTTCAAAGAAACAGCTCTTGGTTTCATTGTCATTTTGAATTGTTTATTAGACTTTATTTCATTTATGCTCTGATCTTTATTATTTTCTTCTTTCTACTCACTTTGGGCTTTGTTTTTTGTTCTTTTTCTAGTTTCTTTAGATGTACATTTATTTATTTATTTATTTTAAAATATATTTTATTGATTTTTCACAGAGAGGAAGGGAGAGAGATAGAGAGTTAGAAACATTGATGAGAGAGAAACATCGACCAGCTGCCTCCTGCACATCTCCCACTGGGAATGTGCCCGCAACCCAGGTACATGCCCCTGACCGGAATCGAATCTGGGACCTTTCAGTCCGCAGGCCGACGCTCTACCCACTGAGCCAAACCAGTTTCGGCTTTAGATGTACATTTAGATTATTTATTTGAGGTTTTTCTTTTTTCTTCAGGCATGCATGTATTGCTATAAATTTCCCTCTTAGGACTGCGTTCACTGTGTTCCATAGATTTTGTGTTGTGTTTTCATTTTCATTTGTCTCAAGGTATCTTTTGATTTCTTCCCTGATCTCATTTTTAACCTATTAATTGTTTAGTAACATGTTATTTAGTCTCCATGTGTTGGTGTTTTTTTCAGTTTTATTCTTTTAATTGATTTCTAGTTTCATACCATTATGGTTAAAGAAGATGTCTGATGAGATTTTAATCTTCTTAAATTTATTGAGACTTGCTCTGTGGCCTTTTGATTTGAAGTGGGTCTCTTGTAGACAGAACATATGTGGACCGTGTTTTCTCATTCATTCAGCTATCCTATGTCTTTTGATTAGAGTATTCAATTAGCTTATGTTTAAAGTGATTATTGATAGGTACGTATTTATTACCATTTTGTTATACATATTTATGTTTTTCCTTTTTTCTTTTCTTCTTCTTAAAGAAGTTTCTTTAACATTTCTTATAATACTAGTTTGGTGGTGATGAACTCTTTCAGCTTTTTCTTGTCTAAGAAGCTCTTTATTTCTCCTTCAATTTTAACTGTTAGTCTTGTTGGGAAGGGTATTCTTGGTTGTAGGCCCATGCTTTTTATTTCACTGAGCCACTCTGGCCTGGAACTCCTAACTCTTGTCTAAAAAATCCATTCAGCTATCCTGTACTTTCAAAGTTAATCCTTCTATTTTAGAAATGAAATCATAAAGTCAATTAGAAAACTCATCTAGTGAGTTAGAACCTTCACTTATTGAAATAGAATCTTCAACAGTAGAAAAAATTGGAAATTAAAAAATTTAAAATTCGAACTGCTTGACTTACATATTTAGGTTCTTAGATATTACACCTATATTTACTTTTAGACACTAATATACTTTGTGGGGCTGTTTAAACTATTTCTAATCTTGTGAAAAGACATATATTAAGTTTTGCTGTAAGTATGTGTTACTTGAGAGTCTTTTCAAAAATCCTCTTTGAGAGACCATTATTTTCTCAGAAGTAAAATACCTGTTATAGAGGAAGGCTTTTATGTTCCCTCTCAAGACTGCCTAGAGATATGCAGAATTACTGACACTAATCATAGACCCAACACCTTTAAGCTATCAAGGAATGCCCAGAGGGAGAGGTGGCTGGAATTACTGCCTCTTCTTTGAGGCACTGTCAGGTGGTTTAGGGTTTACTTTGACCTGGGTTATAAAATTGTTATTGTAAGAGTTGGGAGACAGAAATAGCTGTCTTTGTATGTGAATATTTGCACAGAAAAGAAAAAAAACATGTTGGAAAATGTGTTTTAATAGTAATACTATGTGTAACATTAATAAAAAAAATTAAAGGGTTCTATTTTCTAGATTAGTGATTCTCAAATTCTTTTGGAATCAGAATTACTTTACATTTGTAAAAATTATTAAGAACCCTAAAGTTCTTAATAAGAACTTTATGTGAGCTTTTGTTTATGTGAGTAAATGTTAAAGCTTATAATGAAATATTTTTCATTGCAAATTATGTTAAAAAAAAACCCTATCACATGTTACTCTATGAGTTATTTTATATAAATACTAGGAACCCAGAGCATGACTTGAAATCTTGCAGCGCCATCCTGCCTTGACACCCGAACCTCTCCACACAGAGCTCCAGCCCCCAAACCCTCTGGCCTTCTCTGGCCACTTCAAGCCCCGCCCTCAGTCCCTCGAGTCGCCTGAGGCTGGTCCCGCCTTCTCTGGGCGCCTCCCTGCCATATTAATACGGTCAAGGGCAAGAAAATGGAAGAATGGTGGACACTTATTACATGGAATACATTGATTAATTCATTTACATTTTTAATTTGAGAAGAAATGCATGATCTTGGTTCAGGGCTTGCCTTTATTGATGTAGAACCATGTTGCTCATTCCTTGGTCCAGTTTATGATGGGAAAGAATGAAGATTTGGATAAGAACATCAATCTGCTCTACCTAGGGTCTTGCTGCTCATGCTGCTGAGGGAAACCAGGGTAGGCTTTTCACAGGGACAGAGGTCTCAGCTTCCTCTCCTGTAGCAATGGTGATATTGGGGTATGTGCTCCTATCTAGTCTTTTAATTGGAACACTGCCTACATTTCCACTTCCATACCAGAGCTCTCTCACACACTGAGTTTAATGTGATAATTAGCTAGGATTAAATTGCCTATTAAAGTGATCTTAATCAATAATGTGCTATTATAATTGGAAAGATGTTAAGTTATTAAATACCTTGTGCTATATTTCTTTGATCTTAAGTGTACATTTTGACATATTTTAACAATACTGAAATGAGAATGTGTTTTTCAATCAAAGATGTGGCAGTTTAACTGATGGACATTTCTCCATCCCCTCATCCCCTCTCCCCCCACAACTTTGTAAAATAGTATCAGTTTTTGTTTTAATTTTGAAATGTTATCTTTAAATACATTTTTTAAAAAAATTTATTTTATTGTTTAAAGTATTACAGATAGTAGTAAATATGTCTCCTCCCCCTCACCCCCCCCATTGACCTTCCCCCGGCCTCCCTTACCAAATACATTTTTGTTGTTGTTATAATTACAAATGTCTATTTCATGAGGAAGACTACAATATATTTTTCCTATTTATTTCTGTTCATAATAGGTTTTTTTTAGGACAGTGGAACTGATACAAGAGCCCATAAAAGGTTCTCCTGGTCTGAGTTTCTACTTCAAAATTAATGGATTTCCCATATTTCTGAAAGGATCAAACTGGATCCCAGCAGATTCGTTTCAGGATCGAGTAACCTCTGACTTGTAAGTTATCATCTTTCTTTTCTTGTTTCTCTTTTATTAACAGAGCCACAAAGCTTAAGAGGTGCTCATTCTTACTTTCGTTAGTTCCAGTCGAAGGAATTGAGGGGCAATACAGAATTCTAGGATAAAAATTTTTCTAAAAGATGATTAAACTTTCCCTCCCTCTGCTACTGTTTTGAAGAGCACCTTAAATATTTTTGTTCATCCTTTTAAATATTTATCTCTTCATGCTAAGATATTTGCAGATTCCTTTATTTTTACCTTAATAAAAAGAACTAAAACAATCTTTAAAATTTTAGATCTAGGAAAAAAATTAAAGTATTTTTCTGAAGCTGTGAGAACAATATAAGAAAATAATTTTTTAAATTGGGTTTGTAAACTACTGTCTTTGTGATAGTGAAGTTAAGCCTTGTGAAGTGAAAATAAACACTGTTAACGTATTTATAAATGTATAAATATGCATGGCAGTATATTACTAGATGTTTAGAATGTAGATGTGGTTGGTAACTAAACTCTAATTTTGCCCAAGCTTGTAGTAATTTCCTTTTACATATATATATATATAGTTTTGAATTTTATATTAAAATGAAATTATTCTCCAGGCATAGGCCCAGATAATTAGCTGTCTCTCTCTTTTAAATGCTCCTCTCTTATCTGGCTGGTTTTGGTGGCAGCTGTTCAGCGCAGCTGGGCCAATTAGTAAACCTGCCCGTGGGCACCTTTGCTCAGAGTCAGTGCTCTGGGTCCCGGGCTAGCCTGTTACTGGTCTTTTTCGTTCCTTTCTGGGCATGGCTCTGGAGATAGAAGGTACATGCATGTCTCTCAAAGTGGCCGTAAATTTCTAGACTTTTCTTTTTCAATTTTTATTGATTTTAGAGAGAAAGGGAGAGGGAGAGAGAGATAGAAACATCAATGATGAGAGAGAATCATTAATCGGCTACCTCCTACACGCCCACATTGGGGATCAAGCCTGCAACCCTGGCATGTGCCCTTGACCGGAATTGAACCTGGGGCCTTTCAGTCTGCAGGCCGATGCTCTAGTCACTGAGCCAAACCAGCTAGGGCCAAACCATCATCATTTTAAAATGTGTTTTTCTAGCAGAGATTTTAAGTGTGTTTATCACCCACAATGTGTTTCTTAAAATCTTTTTTTTTTAGCATCCCCAGGTTTTCAGATTAGTGTTTGTTTTTAAAATTTCTCTATAGGTTATCACTCCTTTTGCAGTCTGTTGTGGATGCTAACATGAATACTCTTCGGGTGTGGGGAGGAGGTATTTATGAGCAAGATGAATTCTATGAACTCTGTGATGAACTAGGAATAATGGTGAGTAGTTGACAGCACTTTTTTTTTTGACTAGAGGCCCAGTGCATAAATTTGTACATGGGTGGGGTCTGGCTGGCCGGTCCTGATCAGGGCCGACGGAGTTGGGCTGGCTGGGGCTAGGGGATACAGGAGATTGGCCAGCTGCCCCGTCTCTGATTGGGGTGGGAGGGGCCAATAGGGGACGGGGCCAGCTGGGGGGAGGGGCCCCACCCCTGGTCGAACTCCCGGTCGAACTCCCAGTCAAGGGA
>NW_006297224.1:1049190-1059194 GCF_000327345.1 Myotis davidii
CTCCTAACTGCTTGCCTGCCTGCTTTCCTGATTGCGCCTAACTTCCTCTGCCTGCCTGATCACCCCTAACCACCTCTGCCTTGGCCTTACACCCAGAACCCAGGCTTTCCTCCTCCAGCCAGCCACAGGAACCCAGGATTGGGGCCGGCTTTGCCCAGGCCGGCTGCAGGCACAGGTGCCTGGGACCATGGGTGGGCAGCTTCTCCTGGGCCCAGCTTTGTCAGGAAGGATGTCCAGAAGACATCTGGCCTAATTAGCATATTACCCTTTTATTAGTATAGATATGTTACTTTTTCAGCATTCTGAGAGGGTGATATTGCTCATTCCTACTTTTCTCAGAGTCAGGAATGATGTTCCTTTTTTTTTGCAAAAGGTTAAATGGCATCTTAAGAACCAAGAGCCAGAGTTGATAGCAAGTATCACAAATTATTTAATTGTTTTTGAATGATAGGCATTCTCTATAATAGTTATATCAGTATGTATCTATCTACATTTTCTTTGTGATTTGAGAGTATGCATAAAAAAGAAAATAAGATATTTAAAAACTTTAAGGAGCACCAACAAGCCCTAGAGAGAAGAAAAATAAAAAAATTAAAGGTTGTGCTAGCACTCCCAACATGTTTTACATTAGTGAGGGTTACACAAAGAAAATATATTTTTAGTTTTAGTATTACAATTCTAAAATTTAAAGCTCTCCATAGAAGAGTTGTAATTATAATATTGATAATGCTGATGGTCATGATGATGTGACAATATTTTGCAATATTCATTGAGTGCCAGGCATTGTTCTCCGTGCTCTGCATCTATTATTTTGTTTGAAC
The DNA here is from genome assembly GCF_000327345.1 of Myotis davidii. Taxonomy (NCBI): domain Eukaryota; kingdom Metazoa; phylum Chordata; class Mammalia; order Chiroptera; family Vespertilionidae; genus Myotis; species Myotis davidii. The sequence continues at coordinate 1,050,012 of NW_006297224.1, forward strand.
TTCATGCCCACTCTATGGGGTGGTGGTTGTTGCTCTATATCCACATTTCACAGAGAAGGAAACTGACACGTGCAGGGTTAAATAACTCGCCCACAGCACATGGTGGGGCTCTGGTGGAGTCAGGGTTCCCACTCAGGCCCAGTGAACTGAGGCCCTGCTTTCAACCACTTAGCATGACAGCCTCCCCAGGAATGAGCTTACGTGGTGTCAGTACTAAAATGTCCATGTAGTAATTATTTTTGGCTATGAAAATGTATTCCTTCATAAACAATGTATATTTCTTTCTTTCTTTCTTTTTCTGTTTTAATTAAATTTATCTTTATTGTTGAGAGTATTACAAATGTCCCCCCCTCTTATTGTCTCCTCCACCAAGTTCCTGCCCCACCCCAGGTCTTCACCACCCTATGTTGTCTGTGCCCATGGGCTATGCATATATGCATATAAGTTCTTTGGTTAATTTCTTCCCACCTCCCCGCTCCTCCCTTCTCTCTGAAAAATGTATGTTTTTAATAGTCTGGTCCATCTCTCAATACCAAATTCCCAGTGACAATTAGAATGAGTTAGGAGTAAGGAGGGGCTGGGGTAGGAAGCTTCATTTAGAATTTTATTTCCCCCTCAACACACTCACTATTTCCTTACTTGAATTCTCAGTCTTTCCTGCTTCCCTTGCATTTTATCTTCTTGGGTTTTCCTACGGCTATGTGCAGTTCTGGGAAGTCAGGGGACCCTGAGTGCCTCGCACATAGTAGGGCTCTAATGATCACACTCATCGGACGAACTTGATTTTTCATCTGCATGAAAGATAATCCCCACAGTTCAGAGTGAGGAATTTGTTTCTGTGTGGTAAACCCATGGCAGTGCTTTATCACCTTTTATTTGGTTTGCTAGGTATGGCAGGATTTCATGTTTGCCTGTGCCCTTTATCCAACTGATGCGGACTTCATAAATTCAGTGAGAGCAGAAGTTGCTTACCAGGTACGTTACTACCATTTCAAGAAGGAAAAGGTTTACGTTTTAGTTTTGCCTTTTGTTAAACCACTCCATGTTTCTTTTTGTTGTTCTCTTTACTAAACCTCATGAAAAAAATCACAATCAGGTAATTGTTTTCCTAGGTGATTCCACCCAGTCTCATGGTTTTCCCATATTACCACTCTCATATTTATCTCTGGCACAACTTCTCTGCTGAATTCCTGGTTCTTATATCCAACTGCTAACTTGGTGCCTCCACTTATGGACATCCCAAATGTAACATGTCCAAAACGAAGTTATATTACTTCCCCTGAACTTGCTTTTCCTGCAGTTTTCAAAATTGGCAATGCCAGTCTGAATTTCTCAGGTCAAAAATTTAAAGTGATTCTTGACTCCTTGATTTCTTTTGCATTCCACATATACACACTTATATTTGTACTAGAGGCCCAGTGCATGGATTTGTGCACCAGTGGGGTCCCTTGGCCTGGCCTGCGGGGATCGGGCTGAAACCGGCTCTCCAACATCCCCCGAGGGGTCCCAGATTGCAAGAGGGTGGTTCTTGGGTTACACACCCCGGAATCTGGCTCCCTCCTCTCTGGTTCTGGATGCATCACCCAAGAACTGCCGCTGCCAAATGACAGCAGCTGGCAGCTCCTGTGTTGAGCATCTGCCCCCTGGTGGTCAGTGCACGTCCTAGCTACTGGCCAGTTGGCTGGTCAGCCGGTCGCTTAGGCTTTTATATATATAGATATAGATTTATACATCTGTAAATGCAAGGAAGTGATTATATCCTAGCTCCATCCCCTGAAGAGGCCCAGAAACAATGAACAACATAGTAATATTGAGACTCCTTATATTAAAATAATATTTCCCATTAAGAGAAGGTCTTTGGCTTAATCAATAAAGAAAAAAAGAGAGAGAGAGAAGGTCTTCTTAGAGACATGGCTGATTTCAGGTGTGGGGCAGGAAATATACTGGATTATCCTGGAAGATTCTGACAGATAACAAGAAGGCAATGAAAGATACGCCGAAAGGACTTTGGTGGGACTCTGACCAACCCAAAGTGGGACAGTTTGAGGTTCAATAAGGATAAGAATGTCAGTGGATCGAAATCCATCAACTGTGTTGAAATACATGAATTTATAGTTATAAACTGTGTATTTGCACGAAAAACCAAAACAAAAGCAAGGAGATGATTACTATAATGCTCAAGATAGCATCTATTTTGGAAAGAGGACAGGACCACGATTGGGAAGTGGTTGGTAAAGTTTTCTTCCTGGTCTGGGTGGTGGTTATAGACCGATTGCCTAATAATAGTTAACTGTGCCATAATTTATTTTCTTCACCTGTGTTTTATTTAAAAAATAAGGCTTTAAAGTAAAAATTGAGTCATCCCTTGCTGAAATCCCTCCAGATAGAGTTAAGGACCCTCAGCAGGCACTGTCCTGTCTCTGCCTGCCTCTCCACTTCAGCAAGCACCGCCTGCCCTACATGTATGCCCTGGCCCACCATCCCCATCACCTTCCCTTGTGGACCACCTCACTCATTCTCTCTGGCCCCTGTTAACCTTGAGCAAGACTTCCTCTGGTGAAGAAATCTTTCTGAATCTGCAAATCTAGATGAGGTCATGTGCCCTCTGTGAGCCATGTCACACTTTGAATTCCCCGTTCAGGCGTTGCCACCCCTGTAAAGTTGCAACCTCTCTGAGGCCAGGGCTTGTTCCCTTCTGTGTCCCTCCTCCCCGGCTGGATTATTCACCAGGTAGATGGATGGATGGATGAGTGAATAACTTTAAAGTATTGATTATAGTTATGTAGGTTGCAAACATTTCAGCTTTTTTTTTAATCCTCACCCGCGGATATGTTTTTTCATTGATTTTTTTTTTTTTTGAGAGAGAAAGGGAATGGGGGGAGAGAAATATCAATGTGAGAGTTTCTAGAAACATTGATTGGTTGCCTCCTGTTCACACCTTGGCCAGAGACTGAACCCGCAGCCTAAGATATGTGCCCTGACTGGGAATTGAACCTGCAAGCTTTTGATGTATAGCATGATGCTCCAACCCACTGAACCACCTGACCAGGATGCAAACATTTCAGTTTTATCTTTACTTTTCTTTCATATAAATAATTTAATATGATATCTGTGTGCCTTCCAGAACAGGAGAACTTTTAGTGCAGAGTTCGTTAACATTTTAAATTGAAGCTTACCATGAAATCTCAGTCAGTTTGAAGGGTATCACAGAGTCATTGAAGTTTTCTTGCCTCTTCAGTGTTTGTATCACCAGCACCACAAACATGCCAGTCATTGCTGGTAGCAGTCTCACTTACTTGGGCATATGTAGAGGCAAATAAAGGAAATGCTGTTTATAATGATGATTTAGAAAAACACAGGATGTTATTTTTTTTTTAAATGAGCTATATCGCTTTAATGCATCTCTGTATCATGTGTGAATTACTTAGCATCTTGAATGGAGACCACAGTGGAAACAGAAGCTGGGATCCATCACTGTGATCATCCCTGACTGTGAAAGAGAAGGGGTGAATACCACAGAGGTTATATTTCTAAGCCATGTTCCAAAAGAATTTCTCGTGACCATTGACTCTCTTTGTTGTCCTCAAAGGTTTAATTGCCCTCTTCTATTGGGGTGCATCTCCCTGTGTGTCAGAAGACCTGACACAGGGCCGGCCCACAGTGAGCCCAGCTCATGCAGACCTCAATTTTTTCAATATTGTTAACTTTTTATTCCATATTCTTACAGTTTATTTTAATATATATCACACACAAAAAGATATTTTCCCCATGTCTTTTATTTTTTTATTGAATTTATTGGGGTGACATTGGTTAATAAAATTGTATAGGTTTCAGGTGTACAGTTCTATAATACATCTCTATATTGTGTTGTGTATTCACCACCCCAAGTCAAATCTCCTTCCATCACCATTTATCCTTCCTATACCCTCCTCCATCTCTCCCCACTTCGCTTTCCCTCTGGTAATCACCATACTATTGTCTGTGCCTGTGAATTTTGTTTATTTGTTTTCAGACCTCAGTTCTGGAGGCTGGCAGGGTTTTAGGTAGATTCAGTAACAGCCTTAGTTGATTTCTTAGGACATGACATTGATACTTCTTTCACGTGACATCCTCTTGATGCCCTAATCTATTTTTTTCTTTAGAATATTCCATATGTTTGTCTTCAACTTCCAGAGCATCTCTGGTACTCACTTGCTTTGTAAAACCCTCTCTAGTTCTTAAGGGTTTTGACCTTGGTGGATGGGAACCTCATACCTCTTTCAGCCTAAGTTCTGTCTCATTTGTATCTTCACTCAAAGCCCTAACTTGCTCTTGAGATGACTAACCCTGTAATTTAATGTAAGATGTCCTGCATTCTGTACTTCTTAGAACCTTGTTGTGGCTGAGTCAGATAATGCTGAGCTTGATTTATTTTTCATGTTTAATAAAAGAAATTGTATTTTCTTCAGTTTTTGTACAGCAGAGAAGAGCAGCCTTACCTTATCAGTATTTAGAAAACCTAGATAAAAAGAATCTCAGAGATTTTAAAAAATGTATTCCCACAGGTAAAGTTATAGCCATTTTCTAATGGGCTTTGCGGCATGTCAAAATTTATGTGCAGAGCTGGCCAGCCTGGCTCAGTGATTGAGCATTGAGCTATGAACCAGGAGGTCTTGTTTCGATTCCCGGTAGGGCACATGTGAAGGTTGTGGGCTCGATCCCCAATGTGGGGCATGTGGGAGGCAGCCAATCAGAGATTCTCTCCCATCATTGATGTTTCTATCTCTCCCTCTCCCTTCCTCTCTGAAATCAATAAAAATATATTTTTAAAAATTTATGTGCAGAAATTCAATGGCTATAATTTTATATTTATTATAGTTCTGAGTTTTTTTACATTGAGCATTTGAAAATTTGAAAATTATTTTATGTTTTCTTACATTTTAGATCAGGAGACTGAAATCTCATCCCTCCATCATCATATGGGCTGGAAATAATGAAAATGAAGCGGCGTTAATGATGAATTGGTATAGCATAGACTTCACATACCTTCCTACTTACATGAAAGATTATGTGAAACTGTATGTTGAAAACATCCGAGAGCTCGTTTTGGAAGTAAGTAATGGTTTTAATAAAGTAGAATTTAAGAACCTGTTTTAAAAATGGATCAGTTTGAAATTTGGTATAATATATTTTTATACCCTTTATTTTAGGGCAACCTTCAACAATATCATTTTAATGCAGAACAGTCCATTGTAATACTGCAGCCTGTGAAAGGATTCATGGGTTTTGGACTTCTTTAAGAATCAATGTATCTGTGGATCTCCCACACATACACCAATATTGTGTTTATAATTGAAGGTTGTCACAGACACTTTGGAGCCCATCCATGGATCCCCAATGGTTGTGAATCTATATATTAGATGATTATTGATATGCCACTTCTTTTCTTTTTAAAAAAATACATTAAGATAGTGAATTCTGTGAATGAATTTTCTAATGATAACCTGGTCCTGGTATAAGCATTATGTAGTTAATAATGCTTTCTTCTTTTCCTTTATGCCAGATATAATTTGCTGATATTAATTATAATTAAAAATATTCATATTCACAAGTGAAATTGGTCTCTGGTATTATAAACTCAAATGTTTTAAGGAGCCAAATTTGTTTTTAAAAATTGAGTAGAGTAGAGGAGGCTCACAAAGAGAGAAGAGGGGCTGCGGCAATAGGAGAATGGGTGTTGGATCTCATAACGTTTATATTCAGCAAGCTGCTTCCAGCAGCTTTTTCATACAAACATTTAGTCTCAGTTTGTGATACGGACTTTCCTAAAATCTCTCGAAGGTTCATAAACCCTTTGCAGTGACTAGCCTTGGGGTGCCGTGCCCTGGCCTAATGGCCCCTGGCCAGGCAGCTGGCCTCAGTTAGAAGCTTAGCCTTTCCCAGGTACCTCCAAACCCAGCACAAGTGCCAACCACTTGTAGATAACTTGGCTTATTCAAGGTGGCCTCAGGCTTGGTACAGGCAGTAGCCAGAGAGGCCCCAAGTAAACACATGTTATGGCCAGCTTCAGACCATATTAGAGCACCACCCAATCACCTCCACAAATGACACACCCAAAGGGCAGACTTGGTAGGCATGCTAGCCTAGCTAAAGCAAATTCTGGCTTGAGGGTCAGCCCCTGCACTCCTCTGTAGTCACAGCCATTTTTCACAACCAATAAATTAAGAGTCAGTTCTTCCCATTGGCGTGCCAACAGAAATCAAGGCTTTACTACAACTGGAGCTGTACCCACACAAGGGACACACCTGTAGCATCCAGATAAGGTGACCAGGGAGAGTGCACTACTGGGCCCCACCAAATACCTACTACATAAGGCCACTCTAGCAATACCAGGAAATGTAGCAGATGTACCTAACGGGGAGACAAAGAAACATCTCCCAAATGAGAGATTAGGAGAAATTGCCAGAGAAAGAGCTAAATAAAATGGAGACAAGCAAACTACCACATGTAGAGTTCAAAACACTGGTTATAAGATGCTCAATGAACTTAGGGGAAGAGTGGACAATTTCAGTGAGAACTTTAACAAAGAGATGGGAAACATAAAAATGGAGATAGAAAACATAAAAAAGAACCATTTGGAAATTAAGAATACAACAACTGAAATCAATAGTAGATTAGATTACCCAGAGGATCAAATCAGAGATTTGGAAGACAAGGTAGCAGAAAGCAATCAATCAGAACAGAAAAAAAAAAAGAGTAGTTTAAGGGGCCTCTGGGACAACATTAAGCATACCAACATTTGCAACAAAGTGGTACCAGAAGGAAAGATAGAGAGCAAGGAATTGAAAACCTATTTGAAGAAATAATGATGGAAAATTTCCCTAATCTGGCAAAGGAAAAAGACACCCAAGTCCAGGAAGTACATCTCAAACAAGATGTACCAAAAGAGGCCCACACCAAGGTACATTATAATTAAAATGGCAGTTGTTAAAGGCAAAGAGATAATCATAAAAGCAGCAAGAGAAAAGCAATTAGTTACTCACAAGGGAGCTCCTAAAAAAGACTGTCAGTTGATTTCTCAACAGAAACTTTGCAGGTCAGAAAGGATTGGCATGACATATTCCAAGTATTGAAAAGCAAGGACCTACAACCAAGATCACTCTACCCAACAAAGCTATTGTTTATAATCAGAGCACAGATAAAAAGCTTCCCAGACAAGAAAAAACTAAAGGAGTTGATCACCACCAAACCAGTATTATAAGAATTGTTAAAGGGTCTTCATTAAGAAGAAGAAAAAGACCAAAATGTGAATAATAAAATGGCAATAACTACATACCTATCAATAATTTAGATGCAAATGAATTAAATGTTTCAATCAAAAACATAGGGTGGATGAATGACAAGAAAACAAGACTCGTATATATGCTGCCTTCAAGAGACCCATTTCAAATCAAAAGACACACTCAGACTTAAAGTAAAGGGATGAAAAAGATATTTTATGCAAATGAAAACAAGATAAAAGCTGGGATAGCAATACATACATCAGGAAAAATATAAGACTTTAAAACAAAGGCTACAACAAAGGACAAGGAAGGACCCAGCAATCCCACTTCTATATATTTATCCAAAGAAACCCAAAACACTAAATTGAAAAGAAAATGCACCTATATCTTTTTAAATTTTTTTTTAATTTTTACACCCATATCTTTAATGAAACATTATTGACAATAGCCAAGGTATGGAAGCAACCTAAGTGTCCATTGATAGACGAATGGATAAAGAAGATATGGTACATATGTACATATATTCACCATGAAAAGAGTGAAATCTTGCTATTTGTGACAAAGTAGATGGATTTAGAGGGTATCATGCTAAGTGAAATAAGCCAGAAAGACAAATATATTACTTACATGTGGAATCCAAAATATAAAATAAATAAACAAACAGAAACAAACTCATCAATAGAGAACATTTTGATGGTTGCCAAATGAGAGTGGGTTGGGACGAGGAATAAAAAAGGGGCAAGGATTAAGATGTGCAAATTAAGGAAAGGAAGAAGAAGGAGAAGGAGAATAAAAAAATATGAACAACAAAACGGCAATATATACATATCTATTGATAATTGTATCTAAAAATCAAACTAAATGAACAAGGAATCTAATAAACAAAATAAACTGATGAATAAAATAGAACCAGAGGCATGGAAACATGGAACAGACCGACAAATCTCAGAGGGAAGGGGAGGTGGGGAGCTATTAATCGAAGATCTTATATGCATATATGATTACCTATGGACACAGATGATAGGGTGGTAAAGGCCTGGGGTGGGGCAGGAACCAGGTGGAGGGGGACAATGGGAGGAAAAAGGGGGACATCTGAAATATTTTCAACAATAAAGATTAAAAAAATGATGTGCAGTTTGCCAGTTATAAAAACTGTTACGGGGATGTAAAGTACAACATAAAGAATAGAGTCAATAATATTGTAATAATTAGTATTGTGTCAGATGGGTATTAGACTTATCAAGGTGATCAGTTTGTAAGTTGTATAAATATCTAGTCACTATATGGTAGACCTGGAACTAATATAATATTGTATATCAACTATAATTAAAACTTAAAAATTATTTAAAAAATAAAATTATGTAAGTAAATGCTAAAGTAGAATTTGCTATCTGTATAATATATGAATATGTTGGTGTATGATATGAGGGGTAAATGTAGAGGAAAGGGCTGGTTCCCAGCTCCACTTAGGGCAGTTCTCTTTGCACCACTCTTTGTTTGACAGGCATAGCATACTTGTATTTACTACATGCATATATAATCATATCTTAATACAAATTGGCCTTTTTTTGCAGGTAGAGGAAACAGCATTTTTGTTTGTTTTTGAAGTAATGCCTTAAAAAACTTAACTTTTTAGAAACTGTAATGTTTATCATGTGATTTAATCATCTGATTGTATTTACAGTTTTAATCTTAATTAGATGTTTTAAGTATTTGCCTATATCCTGAAGCAATTCTATACAGGATATATTTAAAAGAATACTATATGATTTTGGCACCCAAATATGCCCAGTTGATGGCACTTTTCTATTTATGTGAAGAAACTTCAGTGGGATTACTTGAAAAACATAGGCTTAAGTTTTAGCTTTTCTGATATGCTAAGTCATGTATCATGAAGAATTTTTCTTTTCACAAGGTATTG
>NW_006297224.1:1059239-1061732 GCF_000327345.1 Myotis davidii
CTTTTTTAAAAAAATATTTTTTTATTGATTTTTTTTTTTTTTACAGAGAGGAGGGGAGAGGGATAGAGAGTTAGAAACATCGATGAGAGAGAATCGTTGATTGGCTGCCTCCTGCACACCCCCTACAAGAGATTGAGCCCGCAACCCAGGCGTGTGCCCTGGTTCATAGGTCGATGCCCAACCACTGAGCCACGCCGGCCAGGCTAGAAACAAATCTTAAAAGGACTTTGAATGTTATGGAGTGGGGCTGTATTCAGGAGACAGTAAGAAGCTAGTGGATATTTTGGGGGAGGGGAGGACCTTTATCCAACCCATTCTGGAAGGTACCTTTAATAGCAAAGAATTAGGGAGGTGAGAGATTTGAGGTTAAGAAACCAGTTATAAAAACCAGCGATATCAAGTTATTGAGAATAATACATGCCAGACATTGATATATTAATTATGATTATTGTATTAATATTATTAATATATAGTAATGATATGTGTTTTATATAATTTGTTTATTTAATTTTTGTAACTATCCTGGAATGTAAGTAATATAATCTTTATTTTAGAGATGAAGGCATTGGAGGCTTACAATGATTAATTGCTCATGGTCATATTGGTATAGGTAATAGAGTCCAATCGGATGGGGCTGGAAATGAGGTGATGGGAAAAATATTTGAATTCAAAGTGACTGAATGCGGGGGCGGGGGGGGGTTAAATAGAGAGGGGGAGAAATTGAAGTGTGCAGTTTCCAGTTATAAAAACTGTTACGGGGATGTAAAGTACAACATAAAGAATAGAGTCAATAATATTGTAATAATTAGTATTGTGTCAGATGGGTATTAGACTTATCAAGGTGATCAGTTTGTAAGTTGTATAAATATCTAGTCACTATATGGTAGACCTGGAACTAATATAATATTGTATATCAACTATAATTAAAACTTAAAAATTATTTAAAAAATAAAATTATGTAAGTAAATGCTAAAGTAGAATTTGCTATCTGTATAATATATGAATATGTTGGTGTATGATATGAGGGGTAAATGTAGAGGAAAGGGCTGGTTCCCAGCTCCACTTAGGGCAGTTCTCTTTGCACCACTCTTTGTTTGACAGGCATAGCATACTTGTATTTACTACATGCATATATAATCATATCTTAATACAAATTGGCCTTTTTTTGCAGGTAGAGGAAACAGCATTTTTGTTTGTTTTTGAAGTAATGCCTTAAAAAACTTAACTTTTTAGAAACTGTAATGTTTATCATGTGATTTAATCATCTGATTGTATTTACAGTTTTAATCTAAATTAGATGTTTTAAGTATTTGCCTATATCCTGAAGCAATTCTATACAGGATATATTTAAAAGAATACTATATGATTTTGGCACCCAAATATGCCCAGTTGATGGCACTTTTCTATTTATGTGAAGAAACTTCAGTGGGATTACTTGAAAAACATAGGCTTAAGTTTTAGCTTTTCTGATATGCTAAGTCATGTATCATGAAGAATTTTTCTTTTCACAAAGTGTGGTGGTTTAAGCTTTAATTAATATTTATAGAACATTTGTTTTAGCCTTTTAACTCACAGTATTATGTTTTTCATAGCTGAGGGATTTAAGAAATAGATTTTTATATTTGATGATTTTCATTTCATAGCTTAATTATTAAGTGGTCATGACTTCAAGTCCTTGCTGGGCCACTACATGCCTATGTAATCTTAAGCAAGTTACTGAATCTCCACTTTATTATTTATAAAATTGGGTTAACAATAGGCACTAACTATTAAGAGTTGTTATGTGGATTGAGTGAGTTAATGAATGGAAGGTGCATTACACAGACTCGGGCACATAGTAGACTTTTAATTAATGCTAGTCATCATTCTCATTCTTTGTTGGTTTTACTAAGCAAGCTAGGTCTTCAGATAGTTACAAACTTTAATGTCTAATATTAACACTACATTCTTGAACTTAAATATATATTTGAAGATAGACAGGATTAAGTGCTATATAATCATTACTGTTATTTTTATGAAAGTATTAAGCATTTCAGGAAAAAGACCATGACTGATCCATTCGCACACTAATTGTAATCATTAGTTTCCTAATGATTTTTCCTAAAAAAATAGTAATTCTCTTGGTTTATCTTATGGTATCTCTTGGTCTGAATAAGCATTTATGGTCATGACCTAGAGAGGGGCCATTTGATAGAGTAAAAATCAGGCCTTAAGATTAACTGATACAAAAATGGAAAGAAATCATAGTGCATCATCAAGAGCAAATATTTTTAGGGAGAGACTCATTAGTGATTTTACTGACTGGCTCATCTTACCAAATTTTCAGGAATCTGGAATGGGATGGGGGGGGGGCAATCAGTCAAGCTTGATTGATTAAGGCCAATTGATTGGCCGTCTCCAATTTTACTTCAAAGCCATTATAACAGAATATTGTTTAAAATTTAAGAGTACCTACAATCTTACCATGTGTTTTTATGTTTTAAATTCAACTAC
>NW_006297224.1:1061767-1064058 GCF_000327345.1 Myotis davidii
CATTCACACACTAATTGTAATCATTAGTTTCCTAATTATTTTTCCTAAAAAAATAGTAATTCTCTTGGTTTATCTTATGGTATCTCTTGGTCTGAATAAGCATTTATGGTCATGACCTAGAGAGGGGCCATTTGATAGAGTAAAAATCAGGCCTTAAGATTAACTGATACAAAAATGGAAAGAAATCATAGTGCATCATCAAGAGCAAATATTTTTAGTAATGATATGTGTTTTATATAATTTGTTTATTTAATTTTTGTAACTATCCTGGAATGTAAGTAATATAATCTTTATTTTAGAGATGAAGGCATTGGAGGCTTACAATGATTAATTGCTCATGGTCATATTGGTATAGGTAATAGAGTCCAATCGGATGGGGCTGGAAATGAGGTGATGGGAAAAATATTTGAATTCAAAGTGACTGAATGCGGGGGCGGGGGGGGGTTAAATAGAGAGGGGGAGAAATTGAAGATGACTCTTACGTGGGTACCCTCAATGAAGGTAGGAAGCACGGTCAAATAATTTTGTGATTAATAAATAAGGACTTCTGCTTTGAATGGTTGGATTTGAAATGTTGGCAGGACAAGCCGGGTGGAAGTGTGGAGATGGTCAGTGGGAGTCGAGTGTGGAGGGGAAGTAGTCTGGGGGTAATCCGAACATTTGGTGAGAGGGAATGCCTTGGGATGAGCCCAGGGGAGCGGGTCTCGGAAACCCTTTTTATGAAAATGGCGCCGAACGCTAAGAAGGAAGGCCCTGCCCCTCCCGAAGCCGAAGCCAAAACAAAGGTTTTGAAGGCAAAGAAAGCAGTGTTGAAAGGCGTCCACAGCCACACACACACACAAAAAGATCCGCACGTCACCCACCTTTCCACGGCCAAAGACACTAAGGCTCCGGAGGCAGCCTAAATACCCTCGGAGGAGCGCACCCAGGAGAAACAAGCTTGACCACTACGCCATCATCAAATTCCCCCTGACGACCGAGTCAGCCATGAAGCAGACAGAAGACAACAAGACACTGGTGTTCATCGTGGATGTCAAGGCCAACAAGCACCAGGTCAAACAGGCTGTGAAGAAGCTCTATGACACTGATGTGGCCACGGTCAGCACCCTGATCAGGCCTGTTGGCGAGAAGAAGGCATCCGTTCGACTGGCTCCTGACTGTGATGCTTTGGTGACTGGCTCATCTTACCAAATTTTCAGGAATCTGGAATGGGATGGGGGGGGGGGCAATCAGTCAAGCTTGATTGATTAAGGCCAATTGATTGGCCGTCTCCAATTTTACTTCAAAGCCATTATAACAGAATATTGTTTAAAATTTAAGAGTACCTACAATCTTACCATGTGTTTTTATGTTTTAAATTCAACTACCATCTGCTGCATATGTATTATGAGGAGCAAAGCCTCCTTCCTTCCCAATGCTGTGGGGAAACTCTTCCTCCTGGGCTTCCAGTCTGTGCTCAGGGGAAACATGGGAAGAATTACAGGGCAGAATGAAAGAAGTGCTGTCAAAAATGTAGTGCCCGCATGGTGGGAACTATGTGAAAGACCATCATTTATTTTTTTACTGGAGGCCTGGTGCACGAAAATTCATGCACTCAGGGGGAGGAATGCACCCAGGAGAAGCAAGTTTGCCCACTACGCCATCATCACATTCCCCCTGACTACCGAGTCAGCCATGAAGAAGATGGAAGATAATAATACACTGGTGTTCATTGTGGATGTCCAGGCCAACAAGCACCAGATCCAGCAGGCTGTGAAGAAGCCCTATGACATTGACGTGGCCAAGGGCAGCACCCTCATCAGGCCTGATGGCGGGAAGAAGGCATATGTTCGACTGGCTCCTGACGACGATGCTTTGGATGTTGCCAACAAAATTGGAATCATCTAAACTGAGGCCAGCTGCCTGATTCTAAATATAAAAATTTTACACTGTAAAAAAAAATAAGGAATGACTTGGGAGAGGGGACTGACAAGGAGAGGCTGAAGAGAGAGCTCTGTCCCTCGGAGAAGGAGAGGGGAACTGGGGAAAGAAGAATCAGAAAGGTCTGGGGGAACCAGAAGGTGAAAGAGTAGTGAATGAGCCCCAGGGTGGAGAGAACTTCAGAAACAGTGGGTGGTAAACCAGAGAGGGATGAGTGTGGGGTTTTTGCTTTATTTGGTAAGTAGAAGTCCATGGATAGTTTTTGAAAAACCAAACGAAAACCAAAAACAATTTTAATTAAGTGGAATGATGGAGAACTTAGGGGCTGAGGAGTGAGTTGGTGTAAAGAAATCTGCTGGACTGCAGGGGCC
>NW_006297224.1:1065450-1066061 GCF_000327345.1 Myotis davidii
AGAGCACCCAGGAGAAGCAAGTTTGCCCACTACGCCATCATCACATTCCCCCTGACTACCGGGTCAGCCATGAAGAAGATGGAAGATAATAATACACTGGTGTTCATTGTGGATGTCCAGGCCAACAAGCACCAGATCCAGCAGGCTGTGAAGAAGCCCTATGACATTGACGTGGCCAAGGGCAGCACCCTCATCAGGCCTGATGGCGGGAAGAAGGCATATGTTCGACTGGCTCCTGACGACGATGCTTTGGATGTTGCCAACAAAATTGGAATCATCTAAACTGAGGCCAGCTGCCTGATTCTAAATATAAAAATTTTACACTGTAAAAAAAAATAAGGAATGACTTGGGAGAGGGGACTGACAAGGAGAGGCTGAAGAGAGAGCTCTGTCCCTCGGAGAAGGAGAGGGGAACTGGGGAAAGAAGAATCAGAAAGGTCTGGGGGAACCAGAAGGTGAAAGAGTAGTGAATGAGCCCCAGGGTGGAGAGAACTTCAGAAACAGTGGGTGGTAAACCAGAGAGGGATGAGTGTGGGGTTTTTGCTTTATTTGGTAAGTAGAAGTCCATGGATAGTTTTTGAAAAACCAAACGAAAACCAAAAACAATTTTA
>NW_006297224.1:1066105-1066588 GCF_000327345.1 Myotis davidii
GCTTTTAAGTAAAAGGTGACATTCAAACCAAGCCTTTAGGTGGAGTAGAATGTGAGGCAAAGGCTTATTCAGTAGGTGTTTTAGGCCATAAAACAATGTGAATAAAAGTAAAAAGATGTAGGAAGCAGCAAGCAGTGCCCAGTGCTTGAAGCAAAGGATTCCTGATTTGGTGTTGGAAAGTCAAAGATAGAAAAGTCAGCTTGGAAACAAATCTTTTTTTTTAAAAAAATGTATATTTATTTATTTCAGAGAGGAAGGGAGAGGGAGAGGTAGAAACATCAATGGTGAGAATCGCTGATCGGCTGCCTTCTGCACGCCCCCTCCCCCCGCCCTTCCTCCTCCCCCCAAGTAGGGATCCAGCCTATGACCCAGGAATGGGCCCTGACCAGGAATCGAATCATGACCTCCTGGTTCATAGGTCAACGCTCAACCACTGAGTCACACTACACAGGCTAAACTCACTCCTGAACCAAAGCTGGTGTG
>NW_006297224.1:1067267-1071297 GCF_000327345.1 Myotis davidii
AGAGCACCCAGGAGAAGCAAGTTTGCCCACTACGCCATCATCACATTCCCCCTGACTACCGGGTCAGCCATGAAGAAGATGGAAGATAATAATACACTGGTGTTCATTGTGGATGTCCAGGCCAACAAGCACCAGATCCAGCAGGCTGTGAAGAAGCCCTATGACATTGACGTGGCCAAGGGCAGCACCCTCATCAGGCCTGATGGCGGGAAGAAGGCATATGTTCGACTGGCTCCTGACGACGATGCTTTGGATGTTGCCAACAAAATTGGAATCATCTAAACTGAGGCCAGCTGCCTGATTCTAAATATAAAAATTTTACACTGTAAAAAAAAATAAGGAATGACTTGGGAGAGGGGACTGACAAGGAGAGGCTGAAGAGAGAGCTCTGTCCCTCGGAGAAGGAGAGGGGAACTGGGGAAAGAAGAATCAGAAAGGTCTGGGGGAACCAGAAGGTGAAAGAGTAGTGAATGAGCCCCAGGGTGGAGAGAACTTCAGAAACAGTGGGTGGTAAACCAGAGAGGGATGGGTGTGGGGTTTTTGCTTTATTTGGTAAGTAGAAGTCCATGGATAGTTTTTGAAAAACCAAACGAAAACCAAAAACAATTTTAATTAAGTGGAATGATGGAGAACTTAGGGGCTGAGGAGTGAGTTGGTGTAAAGAAATCTGCTGGACTGCAGGGGACAGAGGGAACTGTTGGTCAGGATGAGAGGAATCCTTAGGCTGAGGGAAGGGGGCAGTAGACAGAGATTTCTTTAAAGACTGGAGGATAGTTGATTGGCTATAGTTCCAGAGTAAAAAAAAAAACAAAATATGGCCAGAACACAGACAGGAAGGCTGGTAAAGAAAAGAAATAAGAGTGTTGTTGTTTTTTTTCTATGACAGAAGAGAAACAAGAAAAAATGGATATAACAAAAAAAGTGAAACTTAATGGAAAAAACTATTTTCTGATAATCTATTTCTCAGGGAGGCCTCAGTGGCCTTCTATAATATATTTTGTTTCCAAAGAGCCCTATACTTTTCCTTCAAAACATTCATCACTTTTACCCCACACTTGTTCAGCATCTGGTTTCACCACTAGATTTCAATCTATTCTTTTAAGAGGTCAACCAGATGTCTGTCCTGTTCCCTGCTGACTCTTCCATACATAAAGCTGCATGCCTGGCCCATCGCCAGCACTCTAGAGATTTGATGTATTAATACTGGACAACGTCACAGGTTTTCTCTATTTTAGCATTGCGGCAAAATGCCCGAAACTCAATCGACACTTGATACATACTTGCTAAATGAATGATTCTTCTCAGCGCGATAGGAAGTGAGTTCATCTGTTGAGGTGATAATAACCAAAACCTTTTGCGTTCTCCCTGTGTGCTGGGCACTACATTAAGTATGTATTTGCTGGCTGCTGGCAGAGTTGCACTAGTTTGCATAATAAACATTTCTTACTCAGTAACTCTACTACTGGCTGCTCCTGACAGACAGGCAGCTGTCCTCCTTTCCGAGACACAGGCTCTTTCCACCTTCTAGCTCTGCCATCTCCTAGGCCAGTGATGACGAACCTTTTGAGCTCGGCGTGTCAGCATTTTGAAAAACCCTAACTTAACTCTGGTGCCGTATCACATATAGAAATGTTTTGATATTTGCAACCACAATAAAACGAAGGTTTATATTTTTGATATTTATTTTATATATTTAAATGCCATTTAACAAAGAAAAATCAACCAAAAAAATGAGTTCGCGTGTCACCTCTGACATGCCATATCATAGGTTCCCCATCACTGTCCTAGGCCCTGCACATGGGGGAAGAGGATGAGAACAAGGCACCTGGCCCCGCAGAGGTGCAGAAGCTAGGAAGCCACTTCCTGGGGACAATTCTATATGTTTTGTTAATGGGAACATGGATTTTGGTGGACACTTAGCTACCTCTTCCACACATAAGTTCCTTACCATTCACGATAGCCCTATGAAGGAGGTACTGTTATCCCCATTTTACAGATAGGCTACTGAGGCTTACACCTATCCAAAACCAATAAGGTTCTGATTTAGGATTTAAACTTAGGTCCCACCTGACTCAGTAGCCTCTATTCTTAACCGCTAGACTAGTGTTTCTCAAGTGGAGGTGATTTTTGTCCCCAAGGGACAGGGGACAGACATTTGGCAACATTATTGATCTTTTTTTTTGGTGGTCGGGGAGGAAGGTACTACTGGCATCTAGTGGGTAGAAGCCTGGAATGCTACTAGACATGCTAGAATGCATAGGACACCCCCAACACACACACACACACACACACACACACACACACACACACACAAATTATCAGGCCCCAAATGTCATTAGTGCCAAGGTTGAGATTCTGCACTAACCTGTACATTACCCATCAAGGCAGAAGGTAAGGTTGGGGAAGACATGATAGAAAAAGATTAGGAACACCTGCTGTGAGGAACAAGCTAAGTGCCAATTATGAAAGGACTAGAGGCCCTTGTTGTGGCCTGTGGGGATCAGGGGAGGAGCAGATCCCGCTCATCCGGTCAGCTTAGGAGCGCTCTGGCTGTGGGAGCGCACTGACCACCAGGGGGACACTCCTGCGTTGAGCGTCTGCCTCCTGGTGGTCAGTGCACGTCATAGCGACTGGTTGCTTAGGCTTTTATATATATAGATAGAAAGGATTGGCAAATAGTAGAGAGGTGCTGGGGGTTGTTTAATGTGGAAGAAGGTAAGTGGTTCTATTACTTTGCTATTAGCTGCTTGCATTTCTGGGTCTTGATAGTATATTTGAAGAAGTAAATTGTACCTTATCCTTTAAACCATTTTGTTTCTGAACTCAGGCAGACAAGACTCGTCCTTTTATCACTTCCAGTCCTACAAATGGGGTCCAATCCATTGCAGAAGGCTGGCTCTCTGCCGACCCATATAACAATAATTTTGGGGACGTACATTTTTATGACTATACCAGGGATTGCTGGGATTGGAACATTTTCCCAAAAGCTCGATTTGCATCTGAATATGGATATCAGTCCTGGCCTTCCTTCAGTACGTTAGAAAAGGTAAGCCATCTTTGATTTCCCAGTGGCTCAGAATGGTGGGCTAGGGCATGTGTCATTTCAATAGTGGTTCAGAAAACTAAATGAAATCTATTTATTTTAAATCACATTTTAGGAAGAGGATAATAGAAGATAACTTTTATTTTCTTTAACCTCTTGTAGTCATCATTTTGGGGGTAGCTTTTCCATATTGCTTTTAATTGTAAAATGGGAGCCAGTAGCTGCTTAAGCCTGACTTATTATTACACATGAAAATAACTCCCACTTGCTACTTCTATATGTCATACAACTTAAAAATTTATTTACAGATATTCAGAACTGGAAAGTTTATCACATTAAGAGACATGAATGTGATAAATAAGTCTTTGTCTAACGTTATCACATCAGGTCATTCACTTCTTTTCTTTCCTCTTTCATTTCCTATTTCCTCCTCTTCTTCCTCCTCCTTTTTCTTCGTGTTTGTGTATTTGATTATCAGTATGGCATTTCACTTTCTCTGTTCCTAATGATTCAGTTTCACAGATGGATTCAGTTTTAGAGTTATATGTGTTATTTTCTTTTATTTACTTTATTTTTTTCAAGTTCCTATTTTATTTTTATTTTTCAATTACAGTTGACATTCAATACTGTTTTATAAAAAAGCAAAGCTCTCTTGACCCAACCCCATCTCCTTCTAGGTATCACCCTATTTCTCAGCTCCCGATGTGGCCAGACTTTCTGAAAGAGCAGATTTCACGCTCTGTCCTCAGTTCTCCACTTCTTATTCAGACTTCACCCCACCCTGTCTTAGCTGCCACCCCTCAATGACTACCTGATGTATTCAGATACCATATCCAAATGCACCTTTCTTTTCTTTTTTTAAATAAATCTTTATTGTTCAGATTATTACAGTTGTTTTTCTTTTTCTCCAAATAGCTCCCCTCCACCCAGTTCCTACCCTACCGCCTGCCCTTACAACCCCCACTGTCCTCATCCATAGGTGTACAA
>NW_006297224.1:1072220-1076297 GCF_000327345.1 Myotis davidii
CCCTGGGAGGAAATTACCTCCAGGCCAAATGACTACAAGGACCCGCTATGTCTATAGTGGGAGAACTTCTGTGCTAGAGACAACCTTATGGGGCAAGACTTGTGTCAGTGGGGCTTTGATACTCACTGAGTCTGCCCCTGAGTGTGTCCCTTATGGATTTGAGGAGTTGTAATCTGGATGGTTTCACTCTGACCACTGGGTACATGGGCTCTTGGATATCTAAGGAGGTGCTAATTTAGCCTCTGTCTGAGGCTATCCAGCAGGAGCTACGAGAGATCTGCAGATTCATCTTCTTTGTTTGGGATTTGGAGGTGCCCAGAGGAGGCCCAGCTGTGAAGCAATGCAAGCTACTGTAGGGCCTTGGGCCTTCTTTTGGATGTTCTGGGTCTCTCTGACCCAGCTTCAGTTTATTAGGTAATTTTAGATCTCAAAGGGCCAGCCCATTCATATGCAAAAAACTCTGCTAGCAGCTTGTGTGGGGCGGGGTCTCAGGGAATCAACAGGGCAGAGCAAACAGCTATGGCTGATCCTCAGCCCTGTCCTCAGAGGCCCCCGGATCTCAGTGTCCCGCAGTAATCACTGCAAACACCTCTGAGAGAAACTGCCCTCGAGTTCTGACCAATGCCAGACAGTCCAGTTTCTCCCCGAATGAGCCTGGGTCCCCAGAGATTCACCCGGAACTGGAGGTCAAAGCTGTTAAGAGCATGTGACTCCCTCCCGATTGAAAAAGACACAATCGTCCTCCGTTGCCAGCCCTTGCCACATGCGCCTCCATACCTCCTCTGAGTCTCAGTGTGCTTTTCTCTTTCCTTCTAGTTGTAGAATTTCCACTCAGCCAGCCTTCCTGTGGTTCTGGATGATGCCCGTTTTGTCTTTTAGTTGTAGTTTTGAAGTGGTTGTGCGAGGCAGCAATTTCAGGTGTTTACCTATGCTGCCATCTTGGTTTCTCCCAAATGCGCCTTTCTTTATTGTAGTCATCTTACTGCCCTCAGCAGCATTCCTCACAGTGAGGCACTCTGTCCTTCTGGAAGCACGTTTCTCTCTAGGCTTCCCTGGTCCCCATTCTCCTAATTAGATCCTAGTCTACCACCTGCTCCTTCCCATCCCAGGTGTCGGTTCCTCCTACTTTACCCAACATGAAATGTCAATGGTCTTCGGTGCTCAATCTTTTTTTTTTTCTACCTAGAGAATCTCGTTCATGCCCTTGGTTTTAAATATTGTGTATCAACCACTAAATTTATATTTTTCCTATTTTTTCTTTCTCCATTTTCTTCTCTATTCTGTGTCCAATATATAGAGCCATCATCTTGAGTGAGTGACTCTAGAGACAGCTCAATCCTCATCTCCAAGTGCTGCCCTAGGAGCAGTGGGGATGGTGGTCATGTTGGTCCCAAAGTTAAGGCACTAGAATTCTCATAATTGCTCTGCCACTAACTTGCTACATGATCTTAACAAAATCATGTAACCCCCTCTGTGCCTCAGTTTCTTCTTCTGTAAAATAAGGGTCTGTAAACTGTTTCTGAAGTCCTGACTTCTGAAATCCAGACTTCTTCAGGTCTTCAGGTCTTAAACCTAAATTCTACCTGAGGGTTAGGTTGTGTGTTCTTTTAAAAACGACATTAGTGAGATGTAATTCTCTGACCATTTAATGTGTGCAGTTTAATGGTTTTCAGTATATTTCCGGAGTTATGCAGCCATCAACATGATCTAATTTTAGAATGTTTTCATCACCTCCAAGGAAACTCTGTATGTAGCAGTCACTCCCAACTCTCTCTGACACTCCCATCCCAGCTGTAGACACCACTACTCACTTTTGAATTTCTATATATTTGCTTATTCTGCACATTTCATATAATTGGAATCATAAAATATGTGATCATTTGAGACTGGCTTCTTTCACCTAGCAAAAATTCTCAGTCCATCCGTGTTGTATCATTTATTAGTATGTCACTCTTTTTTATTGCTGAATAATATTCCATTGCATGAATATATATTATATTCTGTGTATCCACTTATTATTTAATGTATATTTGTGTTAGTCCCACTTTTGTGCTATTATGAATAATGCTGCTATGAACATTTGAATACCTGTATTTGTGTGACCATCTATTAAGTTATACCAAGGAGTGGAGTTTCTGGGTCATATGTTAACAGTTTAACATTCCAAGGAATTACCAAACTGTTTTCCATAGCAGTTCCACCATTTTATATTCCTACCAACACTGTATGAGGGTGTCAGTTTCTCCATATTCTTGCCAATACATACTTGTTATTTCCCATTTCCTCCTTTTTTTTTGAATTTCCCTGGACATTTATATTTATAGAAAATTTGCATTTCTTTGGCTAATCATTTGATAATGTTTTCAAGTGCTTGGTGTTTATTTAAATATCTTCCTGTGAGAAATGTATACTCAAATATTTGGCCCATTTTTAAATTGGGTTGTCTTTTTATTATTGAGTTGTAAAATATATATTTTTTAGATATGTTCTTTATCAGGTATATGATTTACAAATATTTTCTCCCAATTTATGGGTTGTCTTTCTACTTTTTTGATAGGATCCTTGAAAGTACAAACATTTTTAATTTTGATGAAGTTCTACTTAGCAATCTTCTCTTTTGTCTTTTGTGCTTTTAGTGTTGAACCTAAGAAATCATTGCCTAATGTAGATCACAAAGGATTATTTCAATGTTGTCTTCTAGTTTTAGATTTTAAATTTAGGCCTGTGACTTATTGTCCTGATGGTGTGAGGTAGGTGTCTAGGTTCATTCTTTGGATGTGGATGGCCAATTGACCCAATACTGTTTATTGACAAAACTATTCCTTCCCTCACTGAATTCTCCTGACCCCTTTGTCAAAAATCAATTGGCTCAAATGTTAAGATTTCTTTTTGGATTTTCAGTTTTGTTCCATTGATTTGTGGACATTTTATGGCAGTATGCACTGTCATGATTACTGCAGCTTTGTAGTTAGTTTTGAAAGCAGGAAGTATGAGTCTACCAACTTTGTTCTTTCAAGATGTTTTGATTTTTGTGCGTGTTTTGCATTTCTATATGAATTTTAGGATCACCTTGACAGTTTCTGCAAAAAGGCAGCTGGGATTTTGATAGGGATTGGGTTGAGTCTGTAGATCACTTTGCAAAGTATTGCCATCATAACAATATTGTCTTCTGATTCAGGAACATGTGCTATCTTCTTTAATTTTGTAGGTTTTTAAAAAAATCTTCATCTGAGGACATGCTTAGAGAGAGGAAGGGAAAGACAGAGAGAGAGATGGATCGAGAGAGAGAGAGAGAGAGAGAGAGAGAGAGAGAGAGAGAGATGGATTAGTTGCCTTTTGTATGTGCCCCGACTGGGGATCGAATCCGCAACCCAAGTATATGCTCTGACTGGGAATTGAACTGGCAACTTTTTGGTGCACAGGATGATGCTCAACCAACTGAGCCACTCCTGCTGGGCTAATTTTGTAGTTTTTAGTGTACAAGTCTTATACTTTGGTTAAATTTATTCCTAACTATTTTATTCTTTTTTTGGTGCTATTGTAAATGAAATTGTTTAGTGTTATAAAGATATAATTGATTTTTTTTGTTTACTGAACTTATGTTCTGCAACCTTACAGAACTCATTAACTCTAATAGTTTTTTTTTCTAAAAATTTTTAGAGGTTTCTATATAAAAGAACATGTCATCTGCAGATAGAAATAGTTGTATTTCTTCCTTTGCAATCTGGATGCCTTTTATTTATTTTTCTTGCCTAATTGCTCTGGCTGGGACCTCTAGTACAATGTAGAATAGAAGTGGTAAGACCAGACATCCTTGCTCCATTCCTTTCCCAGGGAGAAAGTTTTCAGTCTTCACCATTTAGTATGATGCTAACTGTAGGTGTTTCACAGGTGCCCTTTATCAGGTTGAGACAGTTCCCTTTTACTCCTACTTTTTTTTTATTTATTTATTACAAAGGGTATTACATCTGTGTCCATTTTTTCCCCCCGCCCAAGACAGTCCCCTAGCCTCCCCCATCCCCCAGTGTCTTATGTCCATTGGTTATGCTTATATGCATGCATACAAGTCCTTTGGGG
>NW_006297224.1:1077239-1101926 GCF_000327345.1 Myotis davidii
ATGCCTATTCTTGTGCCAGTACCAGGCAGTTTTGAGAACAGTGGCTTTGTAATACATCTTGATGTCTGGTATTGAGATCCCACCTACTTTGTTCTTTTTCAGGATTGCTGCAGCAATTCTGGGTCTTTTTTTATTCCAGATGAATTTTTGGAGAGTTCGTTCTATACTCCTACTTTGTTGAATGTTTATGTCATGAAAAGGTTTTGGATTTTGTCTAATGCTTTCTGTTCATATATTGAAATGGTCAGGTAGTTCTTTACCCCCTCCCCCATCACTTGTGTAACGTAACCACAAAGTTTTAAAACAATTTCAAAATCTTCCTCAATTTCACCGCCTGAACACAACTATATTTGCTTCTAGATATCAAAGTAATATTGTATTTGTAGCGTTCATAGTAGTGTTATAAACTTAGTTTTATTACTCTCATTAGGGGGGCTGGTCTCTTGGGAATGATATTATTTCAAAATGAAGGAAGAGGAAGTACAGTATCCCAGTATTCTGACTTAGTCAGAAACAATTACTGAGAATGGGAAAGAAGGAATGAAATGTTGATTTCAGGTACTTACTGTTTTATTTAACAGTAATTCACCCTCTTCTGCTTTCACTGAGGCCCAGGAGGAAACCAAGGCAGTGGAGAGTGAAAGTTCTAACTCTATCCCTACATAGTAATTCAAACTTAATATCAGACCCAAATCTGATCACTTACTTTCCAGTACATTTCAGAAAGGTGAGATTTAGAAATTGCTAAACCTTTTTCTTTATTTTTTATTGATTTTTTTTTTAGAGAAAAAGGGAGAAGGATAGAGAGGTAGAAACATCAATGAGAGAGGAAAATCATCTATCAGCTGCCTCCTCCTTCCACTAGGGTTTGAGCTTGCAAGCCGGTCTTATGCCCTGAACGGGAATTGAACCAGTGACCTCTTGTTTTCTGGGTTGATGCCCAACCACTGAGCCACACCAGCTGGGCTAACCCTTCCTTTCAAACATATAAGCATTTCTATTCCACCTCCGGAAAATAATGGAAATACCATGTTTTTGTGATGTCTGATGATGTTCAAAGATACTCAACACTGTATTTTAAAATAGGGAAAGTGGAGAAGTTCTGTTCATTAAGATTCCTTTATTTAGTCATTGCCTCTTTTCAAGTGACATTGCTTAGTGGAGGATTTGAATAGGTAATTGTGAAAATAAAAGAAACCAAAAGAATAACTTTACATAAAAAGTTGGTTCTTTTACTTAGATCTTTTCTGGTGTATCCAAGACAAATATTAAAATGTCTCTCTCTCTAGTTTGGGATACATTAATTCTTTGTAAAATAATCATGTTTTTAACCAGCAGTTATCAATATTGCACAGTGATTAAAAGCTTGAGCTTTGTAATAAGCAGATCTGGATCTGAATCTTAGCACTGCCCACACTAGTTGCATTGCCTTGGGAAAATTATTTAATCATGTTCTTATTGGTAAATTGGGGTTAGTAGTAGTAAATAACCTATTAGGAGTGTGTGTGTGTGTGTGTGTGTGTGTGTGTGTGCGTGTGTGCATATGTGCATGCTATCATATGAAAAGATTAAGTTAATTAATAATTAAAGCCTTAGTTCTTGCCACATAGTGAGAACCCATAAAATGTAAGCTATTGTTAACTATTCATCATGGCCAGTCTGGCCACATGATTGTTTTATTTTCTTCAGATGCATCGAGGTTTAAAAAACTAGAGGCTAGAACTAGACTGCACAAATTAGCTTTGGATCTTGGGCAAATTAGGTAACCTTTCTGTGCTTGATTTTCTCATCTGTTTAATAGGGTGATAATAGTGTCTACTCGTATGGTTGTTATGAGGATTAAATGAATTAATATTCTTAAAAGCAATTAGTACCTTACCTGGCACTTTCTAATTTTTTCTGGTAACATTGTTATAGATGACGTTTATAAGACTTCCAAAACACAACTATCAGAAGGTAGGCAGTTTCCTACATAACAGAATAGGGTTATGATTATGGGATACATTCAAATCATTACCCATCAGAGAGAGGGTTGGGAGGTCCAGAGGTGTGTTTCAGACTTTAAAAAGGAAGAAACATTAAAAAAAGAAATATTATTGATATGTGCATCTCAGATGTGTACAGATGACTGTAATACTAATATCTCTATTTTAAATAAATTACAGGAGTAATTCATGTTCTCTAAACTGTCTCTAAACTATATAAATTTGGAAAAACTTCCACATTAAATATGGCTAATGTACATTACTTAAGTTTGGTATAAATAAACGCCTAAAGAATAACTTTTTCCTCTTAAGGTGATTGGTCTGAACAATCCCTGATTACTGGGAATTATAAGTCATATTTTATTTATTTATTTATTTATTTAATATATATTTTATTGATTTTTTACAGAGAGGAAAGGAGAGGGATAGAGAGTTAGAAACATTGATGAGAGAGAAACATCGATCATCCTTCTCCCGCACACTCCCCACTGGGTATGTGCCCACAACCAAGGCACATGCCCCCGACTGGAATCGAACCCGGGACCCTTTAGTCCACAGGCCGATACTCTATCCACTGAGCCAAACCGGTTAGAGCAAGTCAGATTTTATTTAAAAATGATTTTTAAATTGCTGTATTCTTTTTTAAATGTTTTTATTGATTTCAGAGAAAAGAAGGGAGAGACATAGAAACATCAATGATGAGAGAGAATCATTGATTAGCTCGACTGACCAAAATTAAACATTTCAAATATATTTAGTAATCACTGAGAAACAGATGAGCAAGTGCTAAAGCATTTGCCATCTTAATAGTGATATTTCATTCCTGTTAAAGAATTGACAGTTTTAACAAAATGTTGATTTCAGTTCATTATTCAGTTTTGACAATTTGCTTACTTAAATAGATAAAATGACATTTAAAAATACACATAACTAGCCGTCACCAGTGTGACTCAGTTGGTTGGAGCATCATCCCATACATCGAAAGGTTGTGTGTTTGATTCTGGGTCAGTGCACATACTCAGGTTGCAGGTTTGATCCCCAATTAGGGTGTGTGTGAGAGACAACCAATCGATGCTTCACTCTCAAGTGGATGTTTCTCTCTCTCTCTCTCTCTCTCTCTCTCTCTCTCTCTCTCTCTCTCTCCATCTCTAAAATCAACAAAAACATATCCTCATGTGAGGATTAAATTTTTTTAGGTAAAAAATACACATAACTAATGTTTATAAAAGGAACAATATTTTGATAGGACCTTCAATGGAAATATCACATTGTAATTTCCTAGGTTTGAATAAGGAAGGGTATAGGTACCAAATCCTGGTTTTGTGATTCAATTTTGTACAAGGCTGGTCTTTCACCACCAACAAATGTGATGTAAAAAAATCTGTGATATTATTCCAGTGTATAGAGTTTATCAGAAATGTGTAGAAAAGTACTCCTGATTTCTCAATTTGTACCTCTTATTCTTTACTCAAAAGGTTTCATCTAAAGTGGACTGGTTTTACAATAGCAGCTTTTCAAGTCATCGACAGCATCATGAAAATGGTAATGAAGAAATGCTTTCTCAGGTTGGACTTCATTTCAAACTCCCGCATAGCACAGATCCATTACGTGAATTCAAAGATACCATTTACCTTACCCAGGTAAGGCATTCTCATCTGGAGTTCAAAAGGCTCCTGCAATTAACATAAGAGATCATATAAGTTTGGAAACCTATGTGGTGAAAACTGTTTTTCATTTTACTGATTAAGTAATTGATCTTCAAAATTGATGTATGATGCCATGTAAGACTTGAAATAGTTAATTTTTGGCATTTGTCTCTCTTACAAGAATAGCTCCGAAAGTTCTACAAAAATGTATGCATTAAAATGTTTCCCAGCTCAGGATTACTATAACGTTCTAGGAATTAAGACAGTAGCATTTGCCAAGGATAAAATGGAACAATGGGACATAATAGAGTCAAGAAACAGACTCATGTTAAAGATAGTCTCCTGACTTATGAACACGAAACCACTGCAATCTTGTGGGAAGGGATAGTCTTATCAGTAAACAGTGCTATAGATGGTGGGTATCTTTAGGGGAAAATAAATGAACTGTGACACTATAGACAAAAAGTAATTTGATCAGTGATTAAAGATTCCACTGTGAAAGGTAGTGCAATAAGGCTTCTAGGAGAAAACATAAGAGAATACTTCATTATATTGGCATAGGAAAAGATTTCTTAAGCAGGACATCTACACTAATAAAAGAAATATGTAAATTAACCATCACTCCGCCACTCCATTACACCCACCAGCCAATCAGGAGCGAGTATGCAAATTAACCCAACTAAGATGGTGGTGGCCATGGAGCTGGAGTGAGCAGGAGGCTTGGGTTGCCCCTGGCGATAGAGGAAGCCAAGCTTCCTGCCTTCCCTGGCTGGCCCTGGGCTCCATTCAAGGAGGCGCTGAAAAAAAAAGAAAAAAAGGAGAGGCTGGGAGCTTGAGTCACCAGGGTGTGGCCAGCCTGAAAACCACCATCAGCCCCTCACCCAGGCTGGCCAGGCACCCCAGCAGGGACCTCCATCCTGAAGGGAGTGTGGTCAGCCTGAAAACAGCCCTCAGCCCCTCACCCAGACTGGCCAGGCACCCCAGTGGGGATCCCCCACCCTAAAGAGGATGTGGCCAGCCTGCAAACAACCATCAGCCCCTCACCCAGGCTGGCCAGGCACCCCAGGGGACCCCCCCCCTGAGGGGGGAGTGGCCAGCTGCAAACTGCCATCATACCAATGTTTTTGGGCTCCTGGGCTGCCAGAGGGATGTCTGACTGCCAGCTTAGGCCCGATCCCCCCAGGGAGCGGGCCTAAGCCAGCAGGTGGACATTGCCTGAGGGGTCCCAGACTGTGAGAGGGCACAGCTCGGGCTGAGGGACCCCCGAGTGCACAAATTTTTGTGCACTAGGCCTCTAGTAACAATTATAACTGCGAAAGGAAGTAATGATAAATTGTACTTCATTAACATGGACATTTGTATATCAATAGCACCATTAAGATAGAGAAAAGGTTAGCCACGAATTGGGGAACAATATTTGTAATACATATACCTGATAAAAGATTTGTATATTACCCAATAAAGAACTTCTATAAAGCAATAAGAAAAAGACAGATGACCTATTAAAAAATGGACAAAAGCTTCAAATAGGCACTTCACCAAAGACGATATCCAAATAGTCAGAAAGTATAGGAAAGTCTGCTCAATTCCATTCTTAATCAAGGAAATGCAAATTAAAGCCATGCCAGGATACCTCTACTCGCAGTGTAATTTTAGCACAATGGCTAAAATTAAAAAAGATTGACATTACCAACTGTTGGTGAGGAGGTAGGACAGCTGAAACTTTTTTTTTTAAACTTGTAGACATTGTTAGTAGGAGTGGAAATTTGTTTAACCACTTTGGGAAATGCTATGGCAATTTCTACCCAAGCTAAACATTTGCTTACTTTTGAGTCAGCATTTCTACTTCTAGCTATCTACCCTAGAAAGTTGAGTGCATACCTCTGTCAACAGACATCTAAAACAAGTGTTCATAGCAACTTTATTCATAATACCCCCAAACTGGAAACAACCTAAATATTCTTTAACAGGAGAATTTATAAGCAAATAGTGGTATATTTATACTACAGCGAATACTCCACAGCTAATACTCCACTACTAATATTAGCATCAACTTGGATGAATCTCACAGGCATTATATTGAGCAGAAGAAACACTGAAGTTTCAATATAGTCAAAATGAGTCCAGATGATAGAGAACAAATTAGTGGTGTCCACTCTTGTGGAGGGGGATGGTGAACTATGAATAAGAAAGGGTACAAGGAAACTGTCCTGAGTACTAAAACTGTTATATCTTGATCTGGGTGCTGGTTCCATGGTGTAAACATATGTTAAAAGTCACTGGATTGTACACTTATGATCTGTGTATGTTACATTTTGCACCTTCCTAGACTTTTTCTAAAACAGCTCTACTGAAATATAATTGACAGACCATAAAATTCACTCATGTTAAGTGTACAATGATGTGGTTTTTACTATATTTATCAAGTCTTGTAACTGTCCCAGGTTCCAATTTTAGAGCAGTTCTTATATCTCAAAAGGATTCCTTTTGCCTCTTTGCACTCACTCTCTTTTCTCCCCTTCAGCCGCAGGCAAACATTAATCTGCTTTCTATTTCTACAGATTTTACTTTTTTCAGCATTCCATGTAACTGGAATCGTGTAATATGCGATCTTTTTGCATTTGGCTTTTTTTTCTTCTGACTATAATGTTTTTGAAATTCTACCATGATACAGTATATAGCTATACCTCATTCCTCCTTCTTGCTAAATGGTATTCTCTTGAATGAATATGCCATCTTTTATTCATCTACTCATCAGTTGAGGGACATTTGGATCATTGCTAACTTTTGACTGTTATGATAATACTGCTATGAATACTTACATACAGATCTTTGTGCATGTATTTTAATGTCTCTAACATAGAAATATATGAGTGAAATTCCTGAGTTATGTAGGAAATTTATGCTTAACTTTTTATGAAAATATTGAACTGAATTTTGGATAATAATTTCATTTGAATGTTTCCATTTTACTTTTTTTATTTGCTAAAATTTCATGAAACTGTGAACTATGTGAAACTATATTAAAGCCACTGCTTAATTATTTGTTGTTTTGCCATTTCAAGTTCTGAGAAAAAAGTTAAGAGCCTAATCCCAGTCATGTGAGTTGATCTGAGATAGATCACAAGTTTTTTTTTTTTTTTTATATATTTTATTGATTTTTTACAGAGAGGAAGGGAGAGAGATAGAGAGTTAGAAACATTGATGAGAGAGGAACATCGATCAGCTGCCTCCTGCACATCTCCTACTGGGGATGTGCCCGCAACCCAGGTACATGCCCTTGACCGGAATCGAACCTGGGACCTTTCAGTCCGCAAGCTGACGCTCTATCCACTGAGCCAAACCCGTTTCGGCAGATCACAAGTTTTTTGTCAAACATGATCACATTTACATTTTTGCATCTTAGCGCCTAAAAATGTACCAGTTTCTATCTAAACTCATGCTCACCCTCATCAGTTTTTCCCTGTATGAAAATGCAAAGCCTCAGATAGAAGCTGAAGCAGAAAACGGTAAGCCAAAAGAATACCCTTTGTTAAAAGGCAAAAAAACTGGTTAAGAGAATTTCAAATTTTCAATAATAATCTTATCAGTTAGGGAAGTTTTGCTATTGTGATGTGTAATTTATGAAATTACCTCACAGAACACAAGTGTAAAGATAAGTTGATATCTGACCCTTTGAAAGTGTTACATTTCATTTTTATTAGCTTTTTGTAATGAATATTTTGTAAAAGTCTCTCAATTTTAATATATGAAACAAGATTATCCGTGTGTGTGTGTGTGTGTGTGTGTGTGTGTGTGTGTGAGAGAGAGAGAGAGAGAGAGAGAGAGAGAGAGAGAGAACCTTTTCAGCTGTTGTTTTTCATGCTGGCTTCCCTCCTCCCAGCTGTTCACTTTATGACTGATATTTTATTCTGTTTCCTCAAAACCATATTCAGAGAACTGACAGAAAGAATTCTTTCTGAACTCGTTAGCATTTGAGGTAGTTAGGAACTGGGTGGGCAAGTGTACTTCTATGTTGTTGGTTTTTGTTGGTGATGGTTTTGTCTGACAATTGAGTACTAATGTTCCATCAGGCCTTGGCTCACAACTGTACCTGTCTTTGCTGGTTCCACCTTGGGACTTTCTGCTATATTAGATGGGATGTAAGATGAAAAAAAATGCAAATTAGGATTTTTTTGTTTTTTTAGTGCTGGATTTTCTTGACTGAAAGACAAACAGAGAAGGCTGGGGTAAAAAGTGTTTCCCCCTCTTACTACCTTGATTTTAGAACAGTCACCTTTAACCGTGTAAAACCTTCTGTGGTCCATTTTCTTTGTTACCACTGCCCCCGTTGTTGTTTTTCTCACAGACTGCCATACTGTTCTCAAGAACAGGGAACTGGCCTATGTGCCACTTTTTCAAAACATTCTATTAAGCATTATTTTTCATAACTTTCTTTTATTTAAAAATTTTTTTTTTATTGATTTCAGAGAGGATGGAAGAGGGAGAGATAGAAACATCAATGATGAGAGAGAATCATTGACCAGCTGCCTCCTGCATGCCCCCCACTGGGGATCAAGCCCAAAACTCAGGCATAGGCCCTGACGAGGAATCGAACCTGGGACCCTTCAGTCCACAGATCAACGCTCTATCCACTGAGCCAAACCTTAGCTGAGGAAGCTTTGCAGTAAGTTTCTTCACATGTAGATGCTTCCGTATCTTCTCTTTATCTTATAAACTGCACAGGTATGCCGGGAAACTCTTACCTCTTCAATTAATTCTTCTAATATTCCAAACGAATCTTTCCTTACCTTTCATTCTTCTACCACATGCTATTGTACTGTGTTCCGCATAGCCTACATACCCAGGCACACCCTCGTCAGCTGTGTCACACATACCTCACTGCTTAGCTGAGGACTGGTTAGCTACACCGACACATCTGAACTAACTGTTAGGTGACTTACTCTGCAGCTTGGCCTCTTACTAGACTCTTAGAGAGGAAGCTGGTTTAGTGACAGTCTTTAAGAACCCCTTAGCTCATATCCCCTCTAGTGATTTTATTTATTCTTTCACATACTTACTGAGTGTGTAATGGGGGCTAGATGCTTGAGGATGTCCTTGAGAGATTCATATTCTTTAGGGGTCCATTTTATCTCCCCATGTTGCAAGTAACTTGATCACAAGAAGAAGAAAGGGCAGGCTGTGCCTCAGTGGGCCCAGGTGTTGATGACAGTTGCTACCCTAGAATAGTTATTTGTTTGGTAAACATCACTGAGTCATGATGGAAGATCCAGGCCATGCTGAGCTTTGAGAGGAATGAAAGTGAGATTACTAACATAGTCTATTACATACTAGTATATTATATTTATATGCATCATGTAATTTAGCAGTCAGGCAGATGATCAGCATTCTTTGAGTGTCTACTAAATGACTGGCCCCAGGCGATGAGGTGCTTTGTATATGCCTTCTCATGTAATTCTAACATCTCCAGACATCTGTGTTACTATTTCCATTTATTATGTGAGAAAACAGAGGCTCAGAAAGACTAAGTAGTATTTTTGTCAAAATTCTCAGGGCAATATATGGAGCAGGTTTCTACTTTTAAAATTATATCCCATCACAATTGTGATAAGAGGAATTCTATAACTACTGAGGTATTTGGTTGAATTAAAACATCTATTTTCAACAGATAAGTAAAATAGACATCAGAAATTTGGTACATTAAAAAAAAAGGCCTTATGGAATAATAGAGAAAATCAACAAAACCAAAAGTTAGTTCTTTGAAAAGATGAGCAAAATAAAAAACTTTTAGCCAGACTGGCCCAGGGGGGAAAAAAAAGAGAGAAGACTCAAGTTACTAAAGCAGGAATTAAAAAGGAAGCATTACTATTGACCTTACAGAACTAAAAAGGGCAATAAAGGAATACTATAAACAATTGTATGACAATAAGTCATATCACCTAGATGAAATGGACAAATCCCTAGACACAAGCTATGAAATCTAACTCAAGAAGAAATAGAAAATCTGAAAAAAAAACTATAATTAAAGAGATTGAGTCAGTAATAAAAATAAAAATGTCCTTTTATAAAGATGACTTCACTAGTGAATTCTAAAAAACGTAAGAATTAACACCAATCCTTCACAAACGCTTCCAAAAAATAGAAGAGGGGAAACCACCTCCTAACTTATTTTTAAGCCATTATTACCCTGGTATCAAAACTAGATAAAGACATATCAAGAAAAGCAAACTATAGGTAAATATTCCTTATAAATATAGACAGGAAAAATCTTCAACAAAATACTAGCAATCCAAATCTAGCAGCATATAAAAAATTATGTATCATAATCAACTGCAATTCATCCCAGGAATGCAACAATGGCTCATCATATGAAAGTCAAACACCTGTTAATAGAATAAAGGAAAAAATAACCATATAATCATCTCAATAGATGAAGAAAAATCATTTAAAAATCCAGCACAATAATGAAAAAGATACCCCAATTAAAAATGGGTAAGAGATTTGAATAGGTATTGCTCCAAAGAAAATGACCAGTAAGTACATGAAATGATGCTCAATATCATTAGTCACTAAGGAAATGCAAATCAAAACAGCAGTGAGATACACAGATAGTGAGATATCTATAACAAAAAAAGAGAGTAAAAATAGTAGTATATATGGAGATTTATTATAGTTATTGACTCACATGGTTATGGAGGCTAAGAAGTGCTAAAATCTGCCATGTGCAAGATGGGAAACCAGGAAAGCCAGTGATGTAATTCAGTTTGAGTCTGAAGGCCTGAGATCTGAGAGGCCATTGGTGCAAGTCCTGGAATTTGAAGGCCTGAGAACCAGGAGCTACAATGTCCGAGGGCAGGAGAAGTTGGATGCCCCAATTCAACAAGAGAGAGAGAGAATTCGCCCTTTCTCTGCCTATTCAGGCCCTCAACTGATTGGATGATGCCCACTGACATCGGTGAGGGTGGATTTTCTTTACTCAATCTACCGAATCACCAGAAACATCTTCACGGTCACACCCAGAAATAATGTTTTACCAGCTATTTGGTCATTCTTTAATTCAGTCATGTTTACACAGAAAGTTAACCATCACAGTAAGGATGTGGAGAAATTGGACCCTATACGTATGTTGCTGGTGGGAATGTAAAACGGTACAACTGCTGTGGAAAAGTTTTTCAAAGAGTTAAATAGTGAAATATCATAGGACCCAGAAATTGTACTCTTAGGTGTATATCCAAGAAAATGGAAAACACGTGTTGACACAAAAGCTTGTACATAAATGTTCATAGCATTTTTCATAGTAGCCAAAAAGCTAAAACAGTCCAAACATGTATCAACTGATGAATGGATAAGAAAAATGTGGTACATATCCATACAATGAAATGTTATTCAGCAATAAAAAGGAATAAAATACTGATACATACACCATGGATGAACTTTGAAAACATGGTAAGTGAAGGAAGCCAGTCACAAAAGGCCACATATTGCATTATTCCACTTATATGAAATGTTCAGAATAGGCAAATCCATAGAAACAAAGTGGATTAGTGTTTTCAGAAGCAAAGAAGAGGGAAGAGAGAGGAGTGACTGTTAGCCATTACGGTATTTGTTTTTGGGGATAGTGAAAATATGCTGGAATTAGGTGATGTACAACCAGTAACTATACAGAGGCCAATACATGGAAACAACCAGTGTCCCTTGATAGATCATTGGATGAAGAAGATGTGGTAGATATAAATACTGGGATACTACTCAGCCATAAGAAAAGATGAAATACTTCTATTTGCGACAGCATGAATAGAGCTTGCGAGTATCACGCTAAGCGAAATAAGTCAGACAGAAAGTCAAGAACCATATGATTTCACTCACATGTGGGATATAAAACTGAAAGCAACACATGAACAAACAAGACAGACAGAAACTCATAGATGGATGCAGACAACAGTGGGGGCAGGTAGTAAAGGGTAAAGGGGGTCAAATATATGGTGATGGAGGGAGATTTGACTTTGGGTGGTAAACACACAATGCAGTGCACAGATGGTATATATTGTACACTTGAAACCTATATAATTTTATTAACTAATGTCACTCCAATAAACTTAATATAGAAAAAACCCCCAATGAATCATAAACTCAAAGGATGAATTATATCTTAGTTTAGGACAATGGCTTTCTGGGAAGATTCTTATTGTCAAGATAACTTTAAGTAATTATATAAAGGATATAAATCATATCTGTCAGGAGAACTTAGCCACATGGCTACTCCTAGTTCCAAGGCTTGGAGTGTGATTCTGGAACATGCAGGTCACCTACAAATCTGTCACCCAGAAGGAAGGGGAGGATGGGTTTTTGTAGACAGCTGGTAACCTCCATCACAGAGCAGAACTGGAATTGGAACCTTAGATCTTGGTGTCCTGGTCCAATTTCTTTTTACCATACCATCTGTTTCTCTAAGGAGACCGATTTCATGAGTGTAATCAGGCAAGCTGCTGAATATAGGCATATTTTTGAAACTAAAATAAGATTTGTCTGCTAACACTGGGACTGAGTAACCTTGGAAATGACTAAGCATTTATCTTTAAATATGTGAAGATTGCCCTCTTTAGGAAAGTGTGCATGGGTGTACAAATATAGGTACAATTTTAAAGGGAAAGAGTCAGTTCCAGAGAGAGTCCAGAGATCTAGGATTGTACAACTTCCCTTAGAAGAATAGTGGGAAGTGGCCTCCTGCATTTTCTTTTGAACAAACATGCCATTCATTAGTCCTGAAAGGCACCCATTGGTTTGGGTAAATCCAGGTCCATGTTATTGGCACAGCACATCTGTCTGTTGAGTGTACTTCACCATGCAGAGCCCGGAGTACTCAAGAGTCTTGATTTCTCCCCTTCACACTAAGTTACGGTATGATAGGCGACCACTTAGAGCTTGCAAGGGTTAGAAGCTCTGCTTGCATTAAAAATTTTTTAATTTAAAAATATAAAGCATTATTAATATTTACCTATTAAATTACAAAAGGTAAATTACAGCAAGGAACTTGGGAACAGAAATAAATAATTATTGCAGCGAGTTCTAAAAATTGGAATAGTTTAGCGATTGAAAACTCAAATGTTTATAGGCAGGTAATTTTGAATGGATGAGATTATGATTATTGGGAATCGTGGCAAAATAGAGTGTAGAGGCCCTGCCTTAAGACATTAAACAATGACAACATCAACAACAAGAAACATAAAACACCTGCATGTGGGCCAATTAAAACCCATGTGGGCCTAAGTTTAGCCTGGAGGCTACCAGTTTATGGCAACCTCTCGCCTGGATCATAATATAGGAATATGAAACAAGGACTTTAAAATTTGTCATGTTATCAAAAGAGGCAATGAAGGAAGTCAAGAAATTAATTGGGATATAAAATGTTCTTTGCTTTTTTATTTAAAGAAAAAAAACTGGCTTAATATTTGGAGAATGATTCAAATTATGATATAACTACATAACTGTTTAAAGCACAGAAATATATAGAAAGTGCCAGTGCATGGAAACATATCTATGTGAAAATTAAGTGAGAGTAGAATGTAAATTATAAATGTAAATGAGTTATAATATATGTTAACAAAGATTGGGGAAAAAATGTGAGCGATGTAAATAATTTGACGGTCATCGGATTTCTTTTTCCTAAAAAGAAGCTTAAATTCACCAGGAAGAAAAAGACAATGCAGGCCATCTCTATGAAGCACATCGGTAAAATATCTAATTGTCCTTTGGATTCCATCTAACTAAGCAGGAGTATGACTGTTTCAATAGGTTATAGCTTTGGCCTGTGAAAGAGTGGTCATTTTTACCTGAAAGAGATGACTTGATTACTTTCTCTGTTATACACTGATATTTTGTTCAAGCCTCAGAATTCTGTGTTTTACTTTTTTCCTATTCACTCTACTTTATAAATATGGATCCAAGGAAAGTGATTCCTGTCCCAAACTTCTTGAGTGAACCCCTCCTTTTATGCCATTCATGAGGAGGCACCGAGCCAAGTCCCTGGGTGTAATGTCAGGATGTTCCAGGTTCTTTGGCTTCAGAAATGGCCCAGACTTTGCTTCAGGTCCTGAGGTTTCCAGAATGTGGCCGCCACCCAGAGTGGAGTGTCCATGGTGGTTGCCACTCGATGCTTGTGCTTGGCCAGCAGCTCCTGAAATGTCTGGGGGCGACCAGGACCCCACGCCCCCTGTTGTTACTCATTGGTGTTATGAGGGCCTCCTCAGTCTCCCTCTTGTGCTCCCTTCTCACACAGCCCATAAAGCAGTGGCTGCTTTTGCAGGAATCTTGGGATGAAGACAGAGATTTCTTGTCTTTCTGGGCCTCAGATGTATTGCTACAGGGACAGAGACTGGATGTTGTGTCACAGGCCAATTATAGCTGGGTTGGTGGGGCAGTATTTGGAAGCTCAGGGTGATTTAAAAGAGTTCAGATTCAGCAACTCTTTGAAACAAACATAAAGGTTACTTCCCGTGCTGATGGGGGGCGTGGACTGATCATTGGTGTTGCTGTCAGATTAGTTTCTACTGAGATTTCACTTCTTGGTTGCTTCATCGTTACTGAGCTTTTTAGAAGTTGCTCCACAACACTAATTTTGTACAATAACTCAACATATCTGTGAATGCTTACTCAAACGACTTAATTCCTCTGTGCCCAGCAATCTAGGCCTAGAGGTAGATAAATCGCTTTCTTCAGTTGAGACAATGATGTTTTTGCAAGGATCTTGGCTGGAGATCCTGAACCTAATTGCAGATAGCTTGACTCACATAAAGCACAGTTCTCCGGTCTGTTTGTCTATTGCACCCCCTCTGGCTTAGTGTTAGACTGCTGCATTCAGACGGTATTTTGTGATCATTTTGAGTTGGCCCCATTGCTGCTTTTGTGTGAGATTCTTAGTTTCTTAGCGTATTTGCCTGTGGTCCTCCCTGTGGTCCTCCCTGTGATCCCGGTGGTCTGTTCCTGAATGAGAAGCACATTTCTTTATCTGCTCACAGCTAATGGCGTCTCTTGCTTGGAAGATTATAATAGCTGTCTGCATGGTGTCCCTGAATCCGTTCTGGCCCCCTGCAATCCGTTCTCCTTTCTGTAGCCAGAGTTGTCTTTGGAAATACAACTCTGGTCCCGTCACCCTTTAGCTTAAAAGCTTCTGTACCTTCCAGTGGCCTTTAGGCTGCACAGGAAAACCTTTCCAGGTCCCGCCTCTCCCCAGTCTCTCTCCTGGGGCTCCCAGTTCTCTGTGCTCTGGGCACCTGAGCCTTCTTATGGTTCTTCACTCGGGCCTTCTCCTCAACCACATCTTGTCCTCTCTGCAGCCAGGTTCTGCCTCTTTCCTTTCCTCTTTCCTCTTCTTTGAGAACAGTCCTCATCCCTCAGCTGCGCCCTAACATCCAAGCTCCTAACGTTGCATACCTCTCCTCCTTAGCACTCATTCCTGTTTAAAGTTCACCTTTATTTGTGTGACTCTTGGATTAAGACCTGTTTCTACATAAACCAATAAGCTCCACAAGGGTGGGCTGTATCTTTTTGGCTGAGAGAGGGGCTTACCATTGCCAGCTTGTAACACATGCTGTAGGTGCTTATAAATATTTATTGAATGGCCACGATTTCTTCTTGGATTACCCTTCTGGAAATTTATGGCTCTGCCTCATGTAAGTTGTCACTTCATCTATGACTTCTTCCCTAGCCAGCCTACTTCTATCTAAAGGCTCTATCTTTATCTAGTTTTCCCGGCTTTATAAGAAGGCATCTGGGCTTAGTCTTCTAGTGACCAGATATGCAAACCTTCTTTCTTCCTCTAAGGCCATCCTTTCCTCTGACTGAGGAGTCCTTGCAGCCCTGACCATCTCTCCGGGTTCCCCTTGGCGACGTCCCCTAATGAGCTCCCATTTATGAGCCTTTCCGAGCTACAACTCCAAGCTGGGAGCATGTGACACCCACAGTCTCAGCAACAGCAGCAATAAAAGAGATTGATTTTCAATGATAATGGCAGTAATTAAGGATCCTACATGAATTTGTTATTGCCTCTTAAACAACAACTAAACTCGCTTGTCTCATTGCTGCAGTTTACCATCTCTGCTGCCATGATGAAGGAATTGCATTCTTAAGAAATTTTACATTCTCAAAAGTCATGATATAAAAACAATTGCTCGACTAGGAAAAAGGGGGATAGGGATTGGTCAGGATCAGACTCAAAATAAAGGTATTTTTCCTACAGAATTTTTTCTAATAAAGCTTTAAAAAAACAACTCTGCAAATGTTAGTAAAGCCCATCACTGCAAAAACTGTAGTGTTTCATTACATATAGCATTTGCTCCGGAGTAAGTCTTTGTTTCCCATCATTGCCTACACTACCGTTAGCAAAGAACCTTTACACCGTCCTGCTTCTTTGATTACCCAATTGTTATAATGAATCAAACACCAAGCCTCCCGAACCAGCCAGCTTTTACAGACAATATCTTCTCTCATGCTAAGGGGGTAGTTCCAGATCTAGTATAATATGTAATGCTAATCAAATTCTCTGATTTATTCCATTTGCTTTAAAAACAAACAGTCTGTAGTTTTCTCAGATCTGGACAGCCTACATCAAACAATCACACCCATGTTTTAATGTTCTCCCCGACTCAGGTGATGCAGGCCCAGTGTGTCAAAACAGAAACTGAATTCTACCGCCGCAGTCGCAGCGAGATAGTGGACGGGAAAGGGCACACCATGGGGGCACTGTACTGGCAGCTGAATGACATCTGGCAGGCTCCTTCCTGGGCCTCTCTAGGCAAGTGTTTCAGCGTTCCTTGTGTGTGAGAGAGAAAGCAATACTGTGGGGAGAGGCGCTGAGAAAACCTAGAGGCTGAGGTAAGGAGATTCTCCAGCAGCTGGTCAATGAACTGGACCCCCACCCACTACCTTCACAGTCTCTCCAGGAGCCCGAGAGGCAGCCTCGCTATAAGTTCTGTGCTGTGCAATGCCACAAAAGCGGGCTATTGAGGTGGGTAGATGCATGCACGGAGATCTCAGTTACGCATCATAATCATTGCTTTGATTTGAATTTATTTAAGAGGACTTTCCAAGGCAAAGGAGCATTTACTTAAGCATCTCTTCTTCCATTTAGGAGACTTCAACCAGGTGGAAGGTTGGCTCCACTAAGTGTTAAAATGTCCCTTTGCTTGACTCCCGTTTATAACCATGAAATCATCTTTATTCTGCCCTGTTTATCTCTTGAAAGGGGAGGTCGTAGTCAGAAGTCCAAGTAGGAAGGGTTCTCAATTGAAGCGGTCCAACTAGCAATAGGTGAGATGACTGGCATGGCACTTGCAGTTTGAATTATTCTTCTTTGGCACATGAAAAACCACCCAGAAGTAATGATAAATCTTTTGCCTTCACCCGAGGTGGTTTGAAGCAAAGTTCAGTTAATACCAACAAAAGTTTGGGGTCAAAAATGAGGCAAAGCCGTGAAGTAAAAAGGCCATGTTACTGGGTAAGGCCTTAAACCAGCTATGGATACAAATGTAAAATCCATTCTCCACAGGCTTTGATTAGTGCCAGGTCACCTCTCGAGGGACACTGGAGTTTTGATCAAGTTAATCTGGCTAAACTCTCTATCAACACCAACCAGACGAAAGGGTATTGGATGAGAATCACAGGTAGAGCATGGGGGGAATAGCCCTTAACACAGGATGAAGAGATACTGTTTAGAGACACTTGGGCCGTATTTACTTATTTATTTATAGAGGAAGGGAGAGGGGGAGGGAGAGAAACATCCATGTGAGAGCGAAACATCAATCGACTGCCTTCACCATGTACCTACCAGGGATTGAGCTTGCAACCTTGACATATGCCGTGACCAGGAATCAAACTGGCAACCTTTCGGCACATGGGACGACCAACTGAGCCACACCGGCCAGGGCGAAATATTTTTCAGTTTGTGGGGTTAGCATACTAGACTTGCCAACAGGGCACAGCATTCTGC
Source organism: Myotis davidii (assembly GCF_000327345.1). Taxonomy (NCBI): domain Eukaryota; kingdom Metazoa; phylum Chordata; class Mammalia; order Chiroptera; family Vespertilionidae; genus Myotis; species Myotis davidii. The sequence goes on from NW_006297224.1 coordinate 1,094,855, forward strand.
AGGTTCTCGGCACCTTGTAGCTGTATGTGAGGCACTGTCATTAATTGCTGTCGGCTGGGTGTTCTGCCGTCGGAACTTGCCGGCCACATTAGTGACAGAGCTTGTTTTGCCTCCCTCAGGGGACTGTGCTCATGGGAACAGGAGACGGAGCCCCAAGTCACTCTTACAAAGGACTATTCGTAACCGGTGCTCCCTGCCGGTGCTGCTGGCTCCCTTCTTCACATGGGTATAGTGAAAAGGAGCAGGGGTGCCTTGAGCTCCCAGAAGCAAGGAGTCAGCTCTGGGCCCAAAAGACGGGCCTGTGGCATGTTTGACTTAACTATTGAGCCCCTGGTTCCTCATTTGAAAATGGAGGTTGATGTGTGCCTCCCCAGATGTGAGGAGAATACGTGGTAACGTCCGAAATGCTCAGAGCCCTCGGCAAACGTGGGTTCCCGAGCTTTCTGGGTCTCCCTTCCACTGTCAGTCCCTAGGGTCCTGACAGATTCATACTCACTGGGCCGTGTGGGTGATGATCTGACTGACGGCTTGGCCCTGCCACCTCCTAACTTTCCTGACTGTTTTTTTAGAATACGGAGGAAAGTGGAAAATGCTTCATTACTTCGCTCAGCACTTCTTCGCGCCACTGTGGCCAGTGGGTTTTGAGGATAAAGGAGTGTTTTTTATCTACGGGGTGTCAGACCTTCACTCGGACCGCATGGTGACGCTCACTGTAAGTCGATTGGCTTTTCTCTCTGTGATGGAGAGTTTTAGGTTATTTCTTTCGTCATTCGGTGCCTTTTCTTTTGGGAAACAGAAAAGAGAAATTAATTTGTACCAAAATGCTTCCAGCGCCTGGAGTAGAAAATGGGCTGTCCCCGAGTCAGCATATCTCTTTTCAGGGTAAAACTGTTGTTTATTCTGTGACCTTAAGCCTAATGTCTGAGTGATTCAGTTTCCTCATCTGTAAAATGATACCAGCCTATCTTCTTTTAAAAAAATATATTTTTATTGATTTCAGAGAAGAAGGGAGGAGGAGAGAGAAATAGAAACATCAATGATGAGAGAGAATCATTGATGGGCTGCCTCCTCCATGCCCCCCACTGGGGACTGAGCCTGAAACCTGGGCATGTGCCCTGACCAGGAATTGAACCCTGACCTCCTTGTTCATAGGTTGACACAACCACTGAGCAACGTCAGGCGGGCCAGCCTATTTTCTAAAAGGCTTCCTATGGGTAGTGGATAAAAGAATTAGATGCAACTGAATTATAAAGTGCCACTTAAATGTAAGCTTATTGATAATCGTGGAAAGCAGGAAATAGCTTTATGGAGAATGCATACGTGGAAAAGTAGACTTGGATCGAAAACGATGCTAGGTGAAAAGAAAGGGTAGAAACTCGTCTTGGGCGGCAGCAGTTTGGAGGACATTGAGCATAGGTCATGCTTATGGAGTAATGGCGGTGCCTGGGTACTGTGCCTCCCATGGATCGCTTCACTGAATTCTCACAACAGCCCGCAGCGTCAATGCTGCTATTATTCTCATGCTACAAAGGAAGAAACAGAGACGCTGAGAACCTGATTAACTTGCTCAGTTACACAGCTAATGCTTGGGGGTGGGGGGGGGCGGAGGTTAAACCCGGATTTCATAGTCTCTTAACCATTCCCGCTGTTCTGCCTTTCGTCAATGATTACTACTATTTTCCTCTTAAAAAAGTAGTGACCCAGGAACATTTGCTTTTGTTCTGTGTTGTTTCTCCACAGGTGAGAGTGCACAGGTGGAGTTCCCTGGAGCCTGTGTGCTCTCACAGGACCCCGGATCTTGTGATGAGAGCAGGGAAGGCTGTCCTCCTCTATCAGGAGCCGGTGTCTGCAATGCTGCAGAGATGTGGGCATTGTACACGGCAAAGCTGTGTGGTTTCCTTTTACCTGTCAGCCAACAGCAAACCCTTGAGCTCAACCAACTATCACTTCCTGTCCTCACCGAAGAAAGCCGAGGGGCTCCAGAAGGCAGACATCACTGTAAGCACCGGTCGGTGGGGTCACCGTGGCCTCGGGAGCTGCCCTGCTCCTGGGCAGGCACACTGCATCTTGCTGTTTGCAAACTTTTCCCTTGGAACAGAGTTTCCCCAAGGCCTGGGAATTTTGGCTCCTTCCCACTGGAAGCAAAGGCCAAATGATTTTTATTTCTAAGTCAGCATTTGTCAAAGTTTTTGGTTCCTGCTACTCCTACTGTCCCATCAGCCCTTCCTCATGGGACAGTGGAGGGAGAGGCACCAGTGTCATCAGGGATTCCCTCTCTCCCCCCTAGAGTGCCAAACTCAGTCCTGGGGCTTTAGTGCACCAACCCCGAAGTATTATTGTTGATGTAACAGGGGTCCTCAAACTTTTTAAACAGGGGGCCAATTCACTGTCCCTCAGACCGTTGGAGGGCCAGACTATAGTTTTAAAAAAAAACTATGAACAAATTCCTATGCACACTGCACATATCTTATTTTGAAGTAAAAAAACAAAACGGGAACAAATACAATATTTGTATTTGCATGTGGCCCACGGGCCATAGTTTGAGGACCCCTGATAAGAAATGGTCAAACCTGTAGAGAATTTTCATAAGAGTTTATTTGAGCCAAATTGATGGTACATGCTGAGGAGTAAGATCTTAAAACCTCCAGAGAATAATAGCTTTGCAGCTTCTTTTATGCATATGAAATTAAGGAGGGAACAAGGAAGATTGCATGAAGGTGGGAGGAAGCAACACAGGGATTGTATTACAGGATAGTTAACAAGATTGTGTGCTGTCTGGAGTGTTAATACCCCTTCCAGGTTATTACTTCTGGACTTTCTTTCAGTATTTATTTTTTATTTTAATCTGATCTATGTACCTATAGATAGATACTGGTTAACAAAATTATACAGGTTTCAGGTGCATACTAGTAATTCTACAACATAACATCTGTGTACTGTATGGTGTGTTCACCACCCCAAGTTGAGTCTCCTTCTATCACTTCTGGTTTTTCAAAGGTGTGTTAACCTAGATACACGGCAACGATGGGCAGGGTTTACTTAAGGCAAAGATAAACCTTTTACTAAAGAAGTTATAGGTGTGGGCGTGACCACCCACCATGACCTGCCCAGTTAGGAATTTACAATCAGAGCACCCTATGAAGTTACTATCCATAGAACCCCATTTTTCATCCACTTTATCATCTGTGTTTACAAGTGAGCAAGCTAGTCTAGAGGGACTGACACGCTCAAGGAACGTGCTCAGGGAAGCATCGGAGCCAGGGGGAGCACTCTAGTTTTGAGATTTTAAGTAGAGTCTATTAATCTTTAAAATTTTCATTCTACGCTCCTTGATTTCTTGCTGCAAAGTAGCTTAATTATCAAATCTCTTTTTAATTGCCAAGAGAAACAATGGCATGATCAGGCTGTGTTGTTATGAAAACTGTGCAGCTGGAGAATTTGGAATCTCTTTAGTCGATTGAAACCCTGTCCTTCCTTTTCTTCCTACACATAGTGATTGAAAATATTTTTCTAGAAAGGTCCATTCTCTAGTTTTAGCGAATTTTTAAAAAAATATATCCATTGGGTTTTTACAGAGAGGAAGGGAGAGGGATAGAGAGTTAGAAACATCAATGAGAGAGAAACATTGATTTAGCTGCCTCCTGCACTCCCTCTACTGGGGATGTGCCTGCAACCAAAGTACATGCCCTTGACCGGAATCAAACCTGGGACCATCCAGTCTGCAGGCCGACGCTCTATCCACTGAGCCAAACCGGTTAGGGCTAGTTTGAGCAAATTTTAAATGTGTCTTCATTGAGAAGCCTTAAGTGGGAGGATTTTTTACATTTACTTTATAAGTAATGATATAGAAATTCTTAATCCTTGATTTTAAAAACATGTATCTTCTTTCCCAGTAATGAAAGATTCATGTAATGAAATCTAAGTTATCTGTAACAACAGATAAGAAGGAAATGACATATATTTAAGTAGTTTCTTTCCAGAAAAGAAAAAAAAAACACCCCACTATGTAGTAGACTAGACCTCGGATTTTGAAAACAATTCTTTCTCTTTCCTTAGCTAAGCCTTCATTATCTTGGGATAATTCAGGGTTGGAGAGAAGTAGGACTTCTTTATTTTTTCGACCACATTTGAATTTCAGTGAGACTTGCCTTTCCTAATGGGATACAATAACAACAACAATAAAGCTTTATTGCTGGCTTAACATAGGCCAGCCACTTGGGTGTCCTGTCCTCAGGTGGATACCAGAAATTTGTTTTCTCTGCCTCCCTGAAGCCAGGGTGCAAGCTCGAGCCCCAGGCTCCGTAGTCAGATGCATTGAAATGAGATTCCAGTTGGAAGAAGGCAACAAGAGTGAGCAGGTACCAGAGTCACTTTGGGCCTTGGCCTTGGCGTAGCAGTGACGGGGCCTCTGTAGCAGCCGTGCGGGCTGGCCAGGGCCAGCTGTGTGAATCGCGTGCTGTGACTGCTTTACCGGAACAGGTGGACGATTGATTTGGGAATCTGACATCTAGCTTCAAGCCTGAATCTCTGACCGCCTGCGAGCTACCTAATGTACTTAATTTTTCATTTCTGCTTCTGCCACAGTAGGTTTGTTTTATTGTTTGTAGCTCAGAACTCTGAATGGCAGACAAGTGTGTAAGGCTAAAGTTATGTATAGTAAAAATTCTCCTTGGAAATTCTTGATGCCACACATAACATATAATGTCAAACCTATGGTGTGGCATGTACCCGTGCTAAGGACTCGTTTTTCATGATGAAGGCCGAGCTTTGACGACCGGGTCACACTCATCCATACTCTCTCAGAGAGGCTCTCGAACCCCCACCTCTAGGGCTGAGCTCAGCCTCACGGTGCACGTGCTGCTCGGTGACAAATGACAAGATTTAAACTGTGCTTTTGTTTGCTGATACTGTGTGGGGTTCATACATCTTACAAGTGCTCATGATTGTGGCTTTGCAGTTCTATGTAATGAAGAAGAGAAAGCTCTCATGCTAGACCTGCTGCACATGCCTGGCAGGCTGCTGTCTAGATTTCTGGATCTTTACGGAGGACCAGGAGGCGAGCTCCGGGGTTGTGCTCTGCGGCTGGCTCCAGATATAAACCGAGAAAGTCATTAAACGACCCGGCAGTTATGCAAAGACGTTCCTCTCTTGATGATACCCTGAGGAACACTGTAAATGATAGAAAGCTTTGAGCTTCTCGTGAAATAGTCTCTCACATTTCTGCACTTGGTTTGAGTTACAATTTGGTCATTTCCCAGAGCCTTAACACATTCCCATGTATTTCTCAGTGTCTGACACAGTGCATGGAATATATGACTGTAGTGGCCGCTGAACCAAAGTTGTAGGAAACAGACTCCCTGGTAGGGCCACAGAAACACGCTCTGATAGGCATCGGCTATGGAACGGAGAGCTCGTCCCTCATCCTTCACTTCATTTATCTTTTCCTTTCAGGCCATCATCTCTCAGCACAAGGACACCTTTGTGTTTGATCTGGAAACGAAGGCCGTGGCGCCCTTTGTGTGGTTGGATGTAGGGAGCGTCCTGGGGAGATTCAGTGACAACGGTTTCCTCATGACGGAGAAGACGCGAACTATATTATTTTACCCCTGGAGGCCCACCAGCAAGAGTGAATTGGAGCAATCTCTTCATGTGACTTCCTTGGCTGATATTTACTAAGGGAATCCAGCTGCTTTCGAAAGCACTTCTAAGCCACCCGTGAGATCTGCAGGCAGCCAGAGACCAGGGATGGAGCCGGAAGGTCCACCTGTGCCAGGCATCTGGTGCATCGCTCCCCCGGCGGTGTGCACAGCCCCTCTCAGGGCAGCTGTGTGCTCGGGGCCCCTCCAGCGAGCTGTGCCAGGTCGGTGCTGTTGGATTTCCCCTCCTAGCTTCACCACCACATGAGCCAGTTATAACCCAACTGCCCCTCCCTCCCCAGAGAAGGATGTGGGCACAGGTCAGCCTCTGGGGATCCACAGGGACATGACCACAGGGCTTCCGATTTGGCTCAATCCAAGGAGCTTTTCCGTTCAGAGGAGTTAGATTTAGACTGCTCACTCTGGCGGAAAATTGGCGTTCTTTTTAGTTTGGGTTTAAATCATTTTACATCGATTGATTAATTATAAGAGGCCACAGATTACTTTATTACACATGATCATGTTCATAAAATTACATTGATAAAGCAAATGGGGAAAATTGTTAATAAATTGTAATAATTTTGGTAAAGGTTTGTAGGGATTTTTTGTACTCTTTTGCAACTTCCTGTAAGTTTGAAATCATATCAAAAATTAAAATGTACATAAATTGCATCAAGTGGCTTATTTTATCTCTGGCTTATTTTATCATTCCATAAACATTCCATGGTGCCCAATACTGTGCTGACCATTAATTTCCACTTAGCTCTGGCCAAGTTTTTATTCTAGTTGATAAATTGGGAGAGTTTGGAGAATCTGACCGAGATATTTGAGTGTTTTTCTCTGTGAAGAATCATGTAGTTTTTTACAAAATGGACCACCATTGAGAGTTTGGCTTTAAAATCAAGACTGATTAGGTAATAGATTTGGTTTTAATACTGAGAAGTTTGAGATATGGTTCAGTAACCAAAAAGAAAATAAATGCAGACAATCCAGGCCTTTCATTCAATATCCAAGAATTTCCTCATATTATGTGTTATTTACATATATATATATAAATAAGAAGACTTACAGTGAATGTGAATACATATGAATATATATATATATAAATATGTGTATGTATATATATATACACACACACACATATATACATCCTATATAATAAAAGCCTAATACTCTAAGTGTCCAACCATTCGTTTGACCGGTCCATCATTTGCTTATGTGCACTGACCACCAGGGGGGAGACGCTTTGACCAGTAGGTTAGCTTGCTGCTGGGGTCCAGCCAATTGGGACTGGGCAAGACGGGCTGGACATCCCTCCTTGGCCTCTAAAATATTTTTTCTAATTAATTTCCTTTGAATATGCACAAATCTATGCATCGGGCCTCTAGTGTGTGTGTGTGTGTGTGTGTGTGTGTGTGTGTGTGTGTGTATAGACA
>NW_006297224.1:1102049-1106199 GCF_000327345.1 Myotis davidii
TGTTTTGCTATTCAGACGTTGTTCCACACAAATTAAAGGGCCCAAATCATGCCAGGAAAACATGCCCCAAACCATAACACTGCCCCCACCACCTTGAAGGGTTGTACTCATGCAAGTGGGGTGCATGCTTTCATGCTGTTTCCGCCAAATTCTCACTCTGCCATCTGCATGATGCAACTGGAAATGTGATTCATAGGACCACATGACTTTTTCCAATGCTCGACAGTCCAATCCTTGTGTCCCTGTGCGAATTGGAGACGTTTTATCTTGGTAACTGCAGACAGCAAAGGTGTTCGAACAGGCCTTCAGCTAATTTGCCTACAAACGTCAGGTGGTCATAATAATCTGGCCACTCAGTGTATGAACCTTATGAGGGACTGGGACTTTGGGATATAACGCAGAGGATTCTTACTTGGTAAATATTACTGGTACATCATTTTCTTGTCACTGTTGAAATCCTGTTTTATCACACTGCTGCTGGGGGACAGGAGGACACTCCTCTCCATAAAACTAGAGAATATTCTCTGTCAGGTACCCTGTGAGGCTTTGAAGTTGTTAGGCCAGAATTTACATCACAATTCTGCCCTTTCTAGTTCTGTGAGCTTGATCAAGTTATTTCACTTCTATGTTCAGCTTTCTCCTGGTAAAATGGGAATATGCTCACCTTGTAAGTTTGTTTTAAGGGATAAATAAAAACATTTAGCTGAAGGAATGTGAATGGAAGCGGCATACTGGACTGTGACCTTGTTGCCCTAGAGATTGCAGGGCTTCTGACCACACTTCCCTGGATCAGAATCCAGGGTCTGAGGCTTGTTGTCTGTGTGACCTTGGGCAAGCCCTTGACCTTCTGGACTTTAGTTTTCTCATCTGTAAAATGGAGCTAATAATCTCTAACCATCAAAGGGAGGACTAAACAGAGTCTGGAACCAAGTAAGTGCTAAGTACATGGTGGTAGTACTTTTTAAACATAATAGTCATTGTCACTCAATCAGTCCATGAAGCTATAGCAAAAATGAAGCGAAAAAGGCAAATGTCTTTAAAAAAAATTTTTAAGAGTGGAAAAGGATATCAGAGAAGAATGAATTTTTAAATGAAGAATACATTAATGAGTGGGCATAAATATATGCTGGCTACAACTTATAAAAGGAGAGAGATGTGCTATATACCCATTATTTCTGCAAGAGAATAGTAACTTTCAGCACATTCTCCCACAGTTCATGTGTGGCACCATGGTTAGTCATATCTGCCATGTTAATAGATTCCTTTTTACCACATTTTCTGCAACAGTCTGATGTACTTACTCTTGGGTTTGGATTTCTGAGAAGGCTTTCCTGTTAGCAGTTATGCAAACGTTTATAGAGCAATTGGGAAGACGGGGTTGAGAGAGAGAGAGAGAGAGAGAGACTAATTCACAGGATTACATCTTCCCATTTTAGAATGAAGAAGACAATAGAAATGGTAATATTCTCATTCATATTCACCGTAACTTCTTATTTTTTTCTCTTACTTGACTTTTCATTGTGAGAGGTTTTCAAACCATGGGAAGTCACTTGGAAATAAATAGGAAGGCTTTGTCCTCAGTTGGAATGAAAGGGAACTGGAGAGCAGGAGAAATAAAGATATGTTTTCCAAGCATTCCTGAAGTGACAGGAGGAACATTCTCTTGGGCTACCGCTGGCTCTCAGATATGAAACTTATTCCCCAACTGGGTAAGATTTAGGGAGAAAGACAAGTAGGTATTGTTTGCGGGAAATTCAAAGCGTTAAAAAATATCCCTAGAGTCTACATTGACTGTGAATGCAATCTTATCAATTCAGCAAGCACATAAAATGAGAAGGGTCATGCAGAAAAAGTATTTAGAAATATTTCCAAGTCAGTGGGGGCAACTCTTTTCTTCTAACTGACGCATAGGAAGCTATGAACCGAGTGATGCTGTGCAAAACCCTAAAAGTCACAGACAGAACCAGTGTTCTGAGTCTGAAGACTTTAACTTAAGGACGTATTCATTCATTTACCAAGCATTGACTGAGGGCCACTGTCCTGTCCCTGGGGTCTCTCAGTGAAGAAAGACCGGCCCACCTCTGCTCTCACGGACTGCCTGTTAAAGCTGGCGGCGAGTCCTGTAGGCGTAGGTGACAGTGAAGGGGCGCAATGTTAGATAAAGCCATCTTTTTCAACACTTTGGGGAAAAATGTTTGAAAGCTTGTGATAAAAAAATAAATGAAAAAGTGTTTTCAGCTGTGGAAGGAGCTGTGAAGGACCTTGGCTGTAATTCGCACAGAGGGAAGGAAAGGCACAAGACCGACCCGTCAGCGAGGCTGGGCTCTGAGCTTGGGACCGATAAGCTGCGTGTGGGCCAACCTGCCGAGACACCTTGGAGCCCTCGAATAGGGGCCAGACAGTAAACGGGCTTTGCAGAAGGAAGGGCATTGCCTCCTCGAGCCGTGTGTTGTCACCACCTCTCCTTATCTCTGGCCACGCGGGTTACTGAATCCTGCCACGAAAGAAATGTTTGTGACAGCAACACAGCTGAACCCCTTAGGTCAGGCCTCAAGCCTTACAGAGGATCTATGTGAGCACTAACTTCTCTCACATGATGCCCTGCAGTGGGCGTGAAGCATCCATCTTATATAAAAACTGCTGTTTGAAATTTTAACCCTGATAGTATGGCTTCTGTAAATGCCTGCTTGCTTAAATAAAAAGGAAAATAAGACTACTCCCATTCCAGGGAGGCCGTAAACTATGCTCCAGACAGGGTTGTCAGTACTGACACCAGGCCAGGCCTTGAGATATGGTCTCATGGCCCCTTCCCAGCACATAGGCCTTCTTTCTCAGAAGGCCCGGAAGTCTCATTCCAAATTTGGGAGACAAAGGACTGGAAAAAGTATAAATAGAGACGTTTTCTCCATGTTGGGGGGCCCAGAATTTGAAAGACACATTTTTCTCTGGGCCTGCACAGAATTTAATAATAAAATGTAACTCCCTTTCTCTAAGCATGTCTTGGTTTTTCTCCGGTCTTCTGCAGCAAGCGAGTACCAAGAATGACAGCAACACCCAGTGATTCAGAATTCCTGGGAAAGGGGATGTCAGGACCATGGAAATTTCTGGTTGAGAACCAGTACTCATCTCTGCCTCAGAGTGTGTGTGGGAACAACCCTCTCTTCTTATTCTTTGTGTTATGGTGTTTGTACAACTTACTGGCTCCTGGGAGACAATTCCCACGTTCCCAGCACTTGGAGCAGACGGTATTGGCCAGCCACTCCACAGCCATGTGCTCCTCTGCTCAGTTAATAGAGGTGGCTCTGTGTCCAGCCTCCGGCACTAAATCATAATCGGCTGTACGAATTCTATTCTGCTTCGCAAGTGATTGGTCTAGGGCCGTGGTCGGCAAACTGTGGCTTAGGAGCCACATGTGGCTTTTTGGCCCCTTGAGTGTGGCTCTTCCTAAGCCTTAGGAGTACCCTCATTAAGTTAATAACAATGTACCTACCTATATAGTTTAAGTTTGGCTCTCAAAAGAAATTTCAATCATTGTACTGTTGATAGTTGGCTCTGTTGACTAATGAGTTTGCCGACCACTGGTCTAGAGCAGTGGTTCCCAACCTTTTTTTGGCCATGCCCCACCTCAGCATCTCTAAAATCCTGATGCCCCTCTATGACATACAATTCTTATTATTCAAAAAGTGAACTCCTATTTGTGTGGAGGAAGCCTAAAGGGCCATTAAGTTGATCTAAACAAGCTTCCAAAAGAACATGGCATCCATGAAAGAGAAAAATGAAAGAACAAAAGCATAGTTGAAGTACTGAGGAAGAAATCACTAGGAAATTGTTAAAAAAAATAATAATATGAAGAAATATGAAAAATACTAAATAAAGTTTCAAAACAGGTGTACCCGTTACTAATGCAGATTTTTTTTTCAATAGATGGGGATACACATATGTTGATATATGTGCACTTTGATAGCATACATTTTGATATGTATGCTATGTTGTTGTATTGACAACAAGATTTAAAACCTCATATGTCAAATTTTCTGAAGGTGTTAACATCATAGATATTTTTACTCTTGAAAATGTCAAATTTTGTGCCAAAAGAGCATTTGTGAGAAGGTTGAATTCATTATTGTATTTTGAAGAAAAATGCTGCTAA
>NW_006297224.1:1106351-1111597 GCF_000327345.1 Myotis davidii
TAGCTGCTGAAAGAAGACAATGCTCTGCGTTTGGTGGGATCAGGAAGGTGTGGTGGATTATGAGCTTCTAAAACCAGGTGAAACCGTTAATTCTGATCGCTACCAACAAAAAATAATCAATTTGAACCATGCTTTGATCATAAAATGACCAAAATGGGCCAGAAGACACGGCAAAGTAATTTTGCTTCATGATAACACACCATCACACACTTCAAAACCAGTTAAAGACACGTTAAAAGATCTTGCCTGGAAAGTATTAACCCACCCGCTGTATTCACCAGACCTTGCTCCTTCAGATTAGCACTTGTTCCAACTGATGGCACACTCACTTTCTGAGCAACACTTCAAAACTTACAAAGAAGTGGAAGATTGGGTCTCTGAATGGATTGCCTCAAAACAAGAAATGTTCTATTGGGATGTTATCCACAAATTACCTGAAAAATGGGGGAAATGTGTAGCTAGTACTATTAACCGGTTGACAATTAATCTGCATTATTAACCGGTAAATGTAAATCTGAATTATTTACCGGTAAATGGTAAATCCGCCTTAAACGTTAATAATGCGGATTTATCACCAACCGGTTAATAATGAAGTGCAGCTCAGAAAGTGAGTGTGCCATCAGTTGGAACAAGCGGTAATCTGAAGGAGCAAGGTCTGTTGAATACGGCAGGTGGGTTAATACTTCCCAGGCAAGATCTTTTAACGTGTCTTCAACTGGTTTTGAAGTGTGTGATGGTGCGTCGTCATGAAGCAAAATTACTTTGCCGTGTCTTCTGGCACATTCTGGTCACTTCACGATCAAAGCGTGGTTCAAATTGATTATTTGTTGTCGTTCGCCATCAGTATTAACGGTTTCACCTGGTTTTAGAAGCTCATAATACACCACACCTTTCTGATCCCACCAAACGCAGAGCATTGTCTTCTTGCCGAAGCGATTTGGCCTTGCAGTCGATGTTGACGGTTGACCTGGATCAACCCATGATTTTGTGCGTTTGGGATTTTTAAAATAAATCCACTTTTCATGGCCAGTCACAACTCGATGCAGAAAAGACTTTCTTTCGTGCCGTGTGAAGCAACATTTTACTGATGACTTTTTGGTTTTCCATTTGTCTTTCATTCAGTTGATGTGGCACCCATTTTCCTTCCCTTAAAATCTTTCTCATTCCTTGTAAACGATCTGAAATAGTTTGCCGAGCAACATTTAATCTTTCTGCAAGTTATTTTTGACTTTGACATGCATCTTCATCCAGTAATGCTTGTAACTGTTGGTCTTCAAACTTTTTCGGTTGACCAGGGCGTTCTTTGTCTTTCACATTGAAATCTTCACTTTTAAAGTGTTTAAACCAGCATTCACAAGTATCTTGAGATGGCGCATGTTCACTATAACCTTCCCAAAGTATATGATAACTTTAGCAGCATTTTTCTTCAAAATACAATAATGAATTCAAACTTCCCACAAATGCTCTTTTGGCACGAAATTTGACATTTTCAAGAGTAAAAATATCTATGATGTTAACAAGTTCAGAAAATTTGACATATGAAGTTTTGAAGCTTGTTGTCAATACAACAAAATAGCATACATATCAAATCGCACATATATCAACATTTGTGTAATCCCATCTATTGAAAAAAAAATTCTTATTAGTAACCGGTACACCTAGTATCTTTATATACTGTATATGAGGCCATCGGAAATGCAAAAAATTCACTGTTAATAACTCATTCTCGAATTGCCCCCCTTAAAAATCAAATTGCCTCCTGTGGGGCATGTGCCCCATATTATTAGGCATATTATTCAATTCTGGCAAATGAAACACAAGTTGACAATGTGGGGTTGTCGGGATGGGTTTAGCTGCCTGATATGAAAGAGCAGGATCCTCTCCTCTTGGGTGAAGTTGAGAAGGTTCTGTGTGAGGACCTGATATTTGGAGCTGCTGTAGCCTTTCACGACCTTGAGGAAACATTGTTGATGTGGAGGAATGTCAGAGATGCTGAGCAGTTGAACTAACCCTATAATTATCTGACTCTGGGCTTCTTATAAAAAATACTCTGGCCCTATCATGTCATCCAGTGGTAGTCAGGTATTCTGATTTTATAACCTAAAGCACCCCGATTGATACAGCAGTTAAAGGTATGGGCATTGAAATCAGATACACTTATGTTGGCATTTCAGAGTCACCGCTAGTAGGCTGTTGGGCTTCGCTATATATACTAGTAAGTTGTTGAGTCTTTTTGTGCCTTGGTTTCTTTATCTTTAAAACGGGGCAATAATAACATAGATTAGTTGTGAGCACTAAATGAGACAATACTTATTAGATACTGATAGCACACAATAACTAGTCAACAAATGGTAGCTAGTGTGGTTATCATTGCTTCTGTGTTAAGTCTTCAAAAAATGCCCAAGGATGTGGGCAGAACTGGAACCGGCTGAGGCATTGGTGATGGGGGCAGTGTCAGCTAGGGGAGCTGGTGGGAATGAGGTGGGGAGGCGTGAGGACATTGATTCACAGGCTCATCACGCTGCCTGGTCATCCTGAAGGTGCAGTTGTAGAAAAAGTGTGGGTCAGGTCATATTTGGCCAACAGATGATCTGTTTGTTGGCCAAAACAGTGTTTTAAGAAGTTGAATTACTTGCTTACATCAAAAAAGAAAGATTCCATACAGAAACTAGATCTAACTATCTCTGATCTTCTTGTAATTATATTAAAAAAGAGCCCGGCTGGCGTGGTTCAGTGGTTGAGCACTGATCCATGAACCAGGAGATCACAGTTCAGTTCCTGGTCAGGGCACATGCCCGGGCTACAGGCTTGATCCCCAGTGTGGGGCATGCAGGAGGCAGCCAATCAATGATTTTCTCTCATTATTGATGTTTCTATCTCTCTCCCTCTCCATTCCTCTCTGAAATCAATAAAAATATATTTAAAAAATAAAAAATAAAAGAAAGCCCCTATTTGTTTAATCCACTCATAGTCAGGTGTCCTGACTGAGTGGATTAAGGTGTGGCTTGGAGCTCAGGCACAGCTGGGCCTTTGAGGGGGCAGTGTGGTGCCTGGGTTTTCTTTCAGCCCAGGATGCTGGGCCGTCCACTTCACTGACCTTGGATGTCTCAGGTGTGTCTAGTGAGAAAGGCTCTGGAGGCCTGACTTGCCCAGGTGGGTGAAGGAGGAAAGCTTCTCTTTTATATGGGAAACCAGTCAATGTTGGGTGATTGGCATGCTTCCCTATCTGTTACCACACCCCATTCTCCCGTGGGAATCTTAGAAAATCCATTTTTTAAAGCTGTCTTAAGAACCCCACTTCCAGGAGCAGTGGAGAAGTTTGATTCTCTGGTAGAGAGAGAGAGAGAGAAAGAGAAAGGGGGAAAGAGAAGGAAAGAGAAAGGGAGTGAGAGAGAAAGAGGAGGGAAACATCAAGGAAGAGAAACAGAAAGGGAGATGGGGAAAGAGAAAGGAAGACAAAAAGAAGAGAAAGAAAGGAGGAGAGAAAAAGAAAGGGACAGAGAGAACAAGAAAGAGAATGAGGGGAGAGCGAGCGAGCATTGTAGGTGCTTAAACCAAAAGATTTTTAACCAGTCAACCTTGTAAATACAATGAACTAGATTGTGTCAAAGTTCCCAATTGTGTGTGTGTGTGTGTGTGTGTGTGTGTGTGTACATGAAAGCCACATGTAGTCTAGTGGCCACAGACTCATGCTCTGACATTGAACTTCCAATATGCAAGTTTGGCTCTAACACTTACAGAACTTGGACAAATCAGTCTGTAAGCCTCAGTTTCCTTATCTTTAAGATGGGTTGATAGAACTATCTTATAGGGTTGTCAGGATTAAATTAAGGAAGAACAATGCCTAGGGTGGGTAAATGGGTAGTAAACGCTGGCTTATGATGATTTTTTCTCAAAGAATGAGGTAGGCGGCTAGAATGATCAGGCCTAGGAATCGTCCATTTTCTTTGCCAACCTGAATTGAAGGAGGAAAATTCAGGCAGACTTCAAGCTGAAGTTTCTAACTCCCTTTTTTTCTAAGCCTCTTTCCAATTTTATTAAAGCAAAAAAAATTGAGTGGCAAGGCATGCCAGCTGTTGGGTGATGGTGTAAAGTTCTGCTTCTTCCAGCAGAGGCCTCCTGCGCACAGGAAAT
Organism: Myotis davidii; assembly: GCF_000327345.1. Taxonomy (NCBI): domain Eukaryota; kingdom Metazoa; phylum Chordata; class Mammalia; order Chiroptera; family Vespertilionidae; genus Myotis; species Myotis davidii. The sequence continues at coordinate 1,110,486 of NW_006297224.1, forward strand.
GAGGCTGGTGTCTGGTGCAGGGGCTGCCCGGGGCCAGGGCCCTGGTTCCAGGAGGCTTCCGCAGCATAAGGCAGGGAGGCTAAGCCTAAGGAAGAGCTTGCAGGGCCTCCACTCCCACTCCACCCCTTCTCGGGGCTTCAGAGAGCTGGGTGCCACTGCGCTGGAATGCAGGAGTCTTTCTTGAAAGAAAGGGAAGGCTGAGAGAGGGGTGGGGGGAGAGAGAGAGAGGGAGAGAGAGAGAGAGAGAGAGAGAGAGAGAGAGAGAGAGAGAGAGAGAGAGAAAGGGAAAGAAAAAGGAAGACAAAGAGAAAGAGAAAGGGAGAAAATGATACCGTTGTAATAATCTGGTTATTATTTAAGAGGAAAGGAGTAAAGGGAGGACTAGATAACATAGGCATGCCATTTATACAGCTTTGCTGATTTAACACTCTCCAAGTCTTTCCCCGGGGGAAAGAACTGGACAAAGGCAGTGTAGACGCATGCCTAGTGAGGTCCGAGTGAGGGGGAAGATGCATAGCTGTCAGTCACACCTGGAAGTGTGTCAGTGGCCAGAATAGGTGTGGCCACTGCAGGTGCACGTAACCTGAATATTTAAACTCCTGGACAAAGGAGCCGATCTCTCTTTGACACACCAGGTTCCTGGGTCTCCTGTTGCAGGGGGCACATTCCCCTGCAATTTGCCCGCGTGGCCCACAGCCATGTGGACTCCGCACAATGGACTAATGGACTTTAGCCTGATGCTGGACTTTGACTGCAACATGGAACGGAAGCTCTGAACCCTGGCCCGTCGTTTGGCTCTGCTGGAACTCCAGCTTTCAGGACTGGTTTAAGGGACACGGGACTTTGGAACCTGAGGAATGGAACTCCACACAGTTAAAGCCTGTTACCACACCCCATTCTCCCGTGGGAATCTTAGAAAATCCATTTTCTAAAGCTGTCTTAAGAACCCCACTTCCAGGAGCAGTGGAGAAGTTTGATTCTCTGGTAGAGAGAGAAAGAGAAAGGGGGAAAGAGAAAGAAAGAGAAAGGGGGAGAGAGAGAGAAAGAAAGAGAAAGGGGGGGAGAGAGAGAAAGAAAGAGAAAGAGGGAGAGAGAGAGAAAGAGAGAGAAAC
>NW_006297224.1:1111623-1122283 GCF_000327345.1 Myotis davidii
AACTGCTTGTCTGTACTAGGTCTCTTTGATCTTTTAAGGATAAACCTACATTTGTCCCATATTTTTAGACAAGAAGCAATTTCCAGTCCAGCTACTGCTAAGAAGTCATTTTAAAGAAAAAAAAAATTCCCTTTCTTTGTCTTTCCAGCCCCCTGTTTTTCTTTTGAAAGTAACCTGCCTTTTCTTGACTACAATCATGCAAAGGCAACGTCTATGAAGCACACAACACACTCTCAAACGTGTCATTCTAGCTAAACAGCCTCTTTGGCCACTTAGAACCTGCTAACTCCTTGCTACACTGTCTATGTAAACCAATGCGGATATTGAAGGGTGTGTGGGGGGAGAAGCTCTTTCTAATATAAATTTATTTTACAGGGTATTTTTAGGCTTGTAGACATGTGGAACTATGATTCTGTAGACTATTTATTTCCTTTTGGGTGACAACTTAGATAATGTAATATAGATAATATAAAATTCACAAAATGAAGTACCTGAAATGCTTCAAGTAGGATACATTTCAGGTAAAAATGTACATCATTAGGTTTTATATGAAAAGACAGAGAAAAAAATAACTTTTTCAGGATTTGTCAGTGACAAAATGCAGGTTTTAATTTTACATTCTACTTATTGTCTATTTCTGAATTGGCCCTTTAAGCTTGTATTTGGGCATATTTTAAGATACTTACAAGTAAAAGAACTTTTAACATGAGTCATAGTTTAAATCTTCCCTAAGTTAGAATTGATAGAAGTGTATCTCTTAAATATCTTTTCCTAAAATTCATATTGAAAAAGCTAAGTGATTCCCAATGAGGAGAGGAGAGGAGAGGAGAGAAAGAGAGAGAGAGAGAGGAGAGAGAGAGAGAGAGAGAGAGAGAGAGAGAGAGAGAGAGAGAGGAAGGGATGGAGGGAGAGCAGGTGTGTAGGGAGCACTGATTTCCCCTCCAGCGACTGCGCACAGGGTCAGCCCTGCACAGCAACACTTCCCACTCTCTGCCTTCCGTTTACGTCCTTCCTTTCCGTGTTGCTACCTTGGCAAAGGGTGGCATCTGGATGATTTATAATCCTAATTTAATCACTATGGACCTTGAAAACAGCACAAAGCCTCTGGAATGGACGATTGACGGGGGAGGAGTCAGCTGAGCGCTTGGAAGGAGCCCTCACAGAGGGCAGTAGGGCTGAGGCCGAGTCATTCAAGGTTTAAGCCTGGAGTCTCTGCCTTTCAGAACCAACAAGGTCCCTGGCCCATCTGCTGTGTGCATATGCTCATCATCATTCCAGACCTGCCTCTGGCGAGGGAGGAAGGCAGTCAGGCCAGCTGCTGGCTGTGACCTTCCCAGCTCAGCACGGGCAGAGCGGACGGCAACGGCTGCCTTGGCATGGCGCCGAGGGCCGCTCCTCCAGGCACATAGGCCCTCCTGGGCACGCCCATCCCTCCCCCAGGCACATAGGCCCTCCTGGGCACGCCCATCCCTCCCCCAGGCACATAGGCCCTCCTGGGCACGCCCATCCCTCCCCCAGGCACATAGGCCCTCCTGGGCACGCCCATCCCTCCCCCAGGCACATAGGCCCTCCTGGGCACGCCCATCCCTCCCCCAGGCACATAGGCCCTCCTGGGCACGCCCATCCCTCCCCCAGGCACATAGGCCCTCCTGGGCACGCCCATCCCTCCCCCAGGCACATAGGCCCTCCTGGGCACGCCCATCCCTCCCCCAGGCACATAGGCCCTCCTGGGCACGCCCATCCCTCCCCCAGGCACATAGGCCCTCCTGGGCACGCCCATCCCTCCCCCAGGCACATAGGCCCTCCTGGGCACGCCCATCCCTCCCGGGGAGGCAAAGTGGCCGGGCTGTGGCCCAGGGCAGTGACAGGAGGGGGAGGGGGTTGCGCCTAAAGAAGACTGGAGCTGTCCTTTGGGGCTGTCCTGCCCCTTGAGGGACAGGGGGAGGCGGAGGGGTGGTTCCCGTGCACTGGGTTCTGGTTCTGTGATGTTGGGCCAGGCCGTTTCCGTTGGAGCAGGACTCTGCGGACACGCCGGGGAGAGGCGGGGAGCCCTGGCTGGAATTGCGGGGCAGAACCAGGCCGATGTGGGAAAACAGCGGCTGAGGCCCCAAAGCAAAGGAGGAACACGGGCAGAAGGAGAGGGGCGGGAAGAGAAAACCAGCAGATCCGCGGGGCTGCTCCCGGGAGCTCGCGGGGACAGGAGCCCAGGGCCATGTGTGCCCCGCCGCTCAGGCCACTTGCTGGTGGGGTGCTGGCTTCCTGCTGCTGAGCCAGCCACCAGACCTGTGCGGGCCCGCTGTGCAGCCCCTCTCCGGGGCACATCTGTGTGACCAACCCCTCCCGGCGGCGGACTGCAGAGCGAGGCCGGGAGCGCAGGGTGAGCACTGAAGGCCGAGTCCAGTCCTCACGCTCCACACTAGCCCAGGGACCTCGGGGCATCACCTGCTTGTCATTCCGCGGGTGAGGGCAGGAGTAAGACCGCTCCCTGTATAGCTCTCAGATTGTTGTGAGAATATTCAAAAATATTTTGTAAATGAAAACATCCATTTTTAAAGGTTTTGTTTTTTTCAAAAGTTTTTTTTTTAAATCAAAAGTTACAAAAGAACATTTATTTCAAAAGCAAAAGGGAACATTTGTATTTGAACACAGTGATAAACAGGTGTTCTGCAAAAGAAAAAAAAAAGTCCATGGCATGAAGCTTCTCACTTAAATTTTTCAAGCAAAAATAAGTGTGGATGCTTACCTAAGGAAAGGGAAGGGGAACAAAAACAGCTTTGAAATGGAAAAAAAAAACTCTCTCTCTTTTTGCCAGAGAATAAACCAAACCACCTGGTTGAATGGTACCCAGCATCAACTCATAACCATCCGAGTTGGACACCCGCCCCCTTTCCCCCCATGCATTGTATGCCTCCAGGTTCCATCACAGCAACTTCAGCACCAACTCTGCCTCCTGGATCCCAGGAAGGAATCCTGGGAGGAGGGGCTTCTAGAATTCTGTGTTATCTGCGAGTCTTCTGGTCTGGAGAATAGTATTTACCCAAGAACCAACTTCTGTCCCTCTCCCATTCATCTGAAAATTGGGAATCAAAGTCCTGCCCGTTCTCTGCAGATCACAGGAGGATGATCTGGCTTGCCCCTCGCCTGTGGGGGGATCTCAAGGTCCATGGCCCCTTGCAGACCTTAGCCTAGACACCAACAAGCCCGCGGCCCCTTGGAGGCTGCAGAGCAGGCGTGCTCCTTGAGTCAGTGCCAGGGCAACAAGTCTTCACTGTACTTCCGCATTTTACCTGACCTAATATCCTGGGTCACCTCTTACGGGAAACTGGCTTTGTCCTTACAACATAACTTCCATTCTTCATCCTGGGAAATGAACTTGCCTTTGGAGAGGGCCATTTACCATGATTGCAGACGGCTTTCAGAGTGAGTGGGTGTTTGCATACCAGTTGGAACCAGCAAGAACCTGCAGGTTCAGCCTCCATCATTCAGGTAAGGAATGTGGATCGGTGCAGAGACTGGAACCTGTTCACCAAAATCAACCCTCCTCCTAATAATGAGAACACAAGTAAACCTCATAGCCTGCCTGCTCTTAGTGTGGCCTGGGACTAAAGTTTTCCTCCAGGGCAGTGTGAGAGGAAGTGACCCCTATCTGCACTCCTCTGTGCTCCATTGTCCTTCCAGCTCACTGGGACCATGACCTCTAGCAAGGCCGTGGGAGCGAAGGGTGGGAGGAAGAGGGACTGCCAGCCCGGTTCCCTTCATGGCGAAGTGGAAGAGAGACACCCTACCCGCCCCGTCGCTTGCTGCAAGTGTGCTTCATTCGCACATGGTCCACTGGTGTCTGCAGATCCTGCAGCTAAATGTTTCATGTGTGCCTCCGTTTCCTCATCTGTAATATGGAGACACAATTCTTACTTCACAGGGGTTTTGAACAAGTAATATAAAATAATGAACGATGACCACCCACTGTAGTGCCTCACATGCAACAGATGCTTAAGAAATCTTGTTCTTGGAGGGCTGCTGTGATATTTCAATGGAATAATCATTTTGAAAAGAGATAGTGACATAGAAAAGCTAGTTGACAGAAGTGAGGAGCAGCCCCTATATCCCTCTCATTCTAAGACGCTGCAACCATTTGCACAACTGTTCCCTTGCCCAGGGTAATGGAAGCAGACTGTTGTAGACACACTGGAATCCATAATAATGGAGAATGACATTCGTTTAATTTTAAACCCCTCCTCAGTGTCTCCCCCAACCCCTAAGCCAACTGGTGACCTAGGACACCAGTGGACAGGAACTTGTTGTCGCTGGGACTGGTTTTTAAATAAAGCTGTAGGACTGCAGGGAGGGCTGTATGAGGAGATGCTTTCACACTGTGGGTGTTTAAAAAAGACGGCCACAGGGGTGAGTTATTTAGGTGATCTTTGAGATCCTGTCCAGCTCCAAGTTCTGTGATCCTCAAGAAAATAAACAGAATTTTAGTTTCATCTTCCCTTGACTCCTGTGCCTCCCCAAGTCTATTACCCGGGGAAGCACAAATCAGAAGGAAAATTCCACCAAAAGCACAAAATAAGGAGAAAGTGATGCAACCACGGGTGTCCAGTCTATGAAAAACTCATAGCCTCTTATTAGGGAAGAAAAGCAGGTCATGTTAACATGTAAGCAGCATATGCTTTTAGTAATACTCTCTTTTTGCCTTTTGGTTGGAGTATAAGTCCATCATCTTTGTACAGATTCGTATGGATTTTCTTTCTCTTTTAAATGCAGCATCTTTTCTTCAAAGGACTTCAGACATCATTAAAGAATAAACTACAGAATCAGATAGATCTGGATTTGAACCTTGGGTGAGTTAGTTACTATCTTGATGATGTTTCCTTATTGTAAAATTGGGGCTTACTGTGTACCTGATAAGGCTGTCTTGAGGATAGTAGAGATCATTCATGCAAAGGGAGTGGCCTGTAATAAACGCTCAGATCTTCCTGTCTCCTTCCCTCCCTTCCCCCTGCTAAGCTGCAGAAGGGCCTGCCCGTGGCGCTGCGCCCCCTGCTGGAGGCCAGGACATCCGCGCCACCTGTGACTCCTGCAGGGGACTCAGATGGGTGAATGGGCAGCCACAGGGCTTCCTTCTGCCAAAAAAGAAAGACGGCTGGTCCTGAAAAAGCCTAGGTTAGGCCTGCAGAGTACGGGGACATCACGAGGAGACGGAGGTTCTGAGGAAGCTATTTTTAAGTGGCTTCCTGCTGAGAGACGAACTTCCAGGGCAGGGTTAGTTCAGCCCATTGCAGCTTTCCACCTGAGCGGGGTGCCTCCTGGCACGCATCCCCATCTGCTGGTACAAAACGAAAGACTCCTGCCTCAGAGGCACAGCTGGCATCACCTGCCTTTTCTTTAGAGCAGCATGCAGAGGCTCAGGTCAGTACTGAGATCTGGGGGGGAAGAAGAGGAAGCTTCTGGAACTGAAGAGACATACGCTTCCTATTAAAAAGGGGGATGTTATTTTTAGTCTCAGCACGAGCTGCTTAGTTGTTCCTCCTGAAGTCAGCTTCTCTTTAAAGTGACCTTCTGGTGGGGGAACTGCCAGGTCAGAGACCTGGAGAGTGGTAACAATCCACTCTGCACCCAGGGTTTACAACGTCAACCATGACTTCACTTACTCATGATCTGCCATGTGGGTAGGGCTCGGGCGGGGCTGAGCAGCCTGACTCGACTCGGGCAAGGGCAAGGTCAGCTGAGGTAGCTGGAAGGCTAGTCAGGTGTGACTCAATGGCTGGAGGCTGGAATCATCTTACTTCTTCCCGCCCCACACATCTGCGGGTTGAATTTGGCTCTGGCTGTGACCTCAGTGAAGGCTGTTGGCTGACAGCTCCATGTGGCCACAGGGCTCCCTCAGAGCATGGTAACTGGGTTCCAAGAGGGAGTGACTCGGGGGGACGAGGCAGAAGTTGCGTTGAATTTTCCGACTTGAGCTTGGAAATCACTTCCATTCTTGCCCCAGGTCCTCCTGGGCTCACAGGGAGGCGGTGGGTCTCCTCCCGTCAGTGGGAGGAGTGTCAGCGTTGTACTGTGAGTCAGAAGTCCGTGGCCAGATGGGAAGGGACGACCTGACACACGGAGGAGCTATGGGGGAGTGGAGGCATGGGTTTGTTGGAGAATTAAAGTCAGATCTATTTCTTTTTTTTAATTTAAAGATACAACTTTCAAAAACTGGAATAATTAATTGGGATGAATGGAGAAATGGCAGCGTAATAGAAAATAAAAGAATTTTTAAAAAATTCACTCATTTGGGACACACTACAAGGTGAACTTTTTTACACCATTGAATAGTTTTGCTTAGAAAGGCCTTCTCTTTTTCAAGGTTATTTGTCCATGATTTTTAGTATTTCTAGTATTTTTTATTTTAATTTTTAAATATATCTTTATTGATTTCAGAGAGGAAGGGAGAGGGATAAAGAGTTAGAAATATCGATGAGAGAGAAACATCAATCAGCTGCTTCCTGCACCCCCCCCCAACTGGGAATGTGCCCGCAACCAAGGTACATGCCCTTGACCGGAATTGAACCTGGGACCCCTCAGTTCGCAGGCCAACGCTCCATCCAATGAGCCAAACCGGCGAAGGCGGTTTCTAGTATTTTTATGGTTTAATTTCTGATAGACTTGGAAATTATTTTGATGAAAGGAGGAACACCGGAGTTCAGATGGATTTTTTTTTCCAAACAATTTATGAGTTTGGAACATCCACTTACTGATTAATCATCTTTTCCTCATTGATTTGACATTTTACTTTATCATATACTAAATTCCTATATATTTTGGGATCTACTTTTGGACTCAATTATTTTGATCCACTTTCTAATCCTACCAAGATAATTCTCCAACCCATGAGCTCTGGAGCGAAGCGGACCTGGGTAAACTCAGAAGCAGCTTCGCCATTGCCTACTCGAACTTTTGAAGCCTCAATTTCCTTGTCTGCAAACTGATAACTGCACATACCTCACTGGGGTGCCTTCACACATAAATGACTTCACATGCTGTGAACAATTGGTCAGTGCTACTTCCTGGTGTCTGTGCAGGTTGCGGTCTCTGGGAAGCGAGCTCAGAGGGAGACCCACATGCAGGATGCTCATTTGGGAGTGCCCGGGGCTCTACCCTGTGGGAAGGAGGGGAACAAAAAGAGTACGGGGCAGAGGGCAGCCTTAAGCTGGGATGCAGACCCAAACAGCACCTCAGCCACCTGGAGGGAGCTCTGAGGTCCAACAGCCCTTCAACAGTGTCCTGGGTTGGATGGGCTTTCATGCACCACATCAATCAGTGTCATATGGAACCGCCATGGAAGCGGGTGTGCCCTGCGTGACCTCTGCGCAGCTGAGGCCGTCTGCCAAGTGCGCTCCCAGCGCCGGGCCGACAAGTCCCCCCGTGAAAGAAGGATCTTGGTTGCACATCCTAGTGGCCACCACAGCACCCCATTCACTTTTCATTTCTCCGCTCCCTCATTTCCAGTTCTTTGAGCGGAGAGCAGTGCAGCAGAGCGCCACCTGGCAGGTTCCTTGTACAAGACCCCCTGGGATGATGCAATTCCAATCCTCTGTGCACCACGAAGGCATGAGAGCACCCTGGGATGTGAGGAGGAAGGGCTGGGCATGAAATGGAGGAAGGGAGGCGATACAGCCTAAATGGAACCAGCCAAGCAAGGATTTAACAAACCCAGAGCTTTCATTGCCAGTTAGCACACTCTTCTCTTGATAGCTTTGTTTATTTCTAGATCAAAATATCAACTCTCCAGGGGGATGTGAATGTGAAAACCAGGCTGTGGAATGGTCTTGTGGTTACACAAACAGTATCTGTCTAGATCCAATAAGACGAGGCCATCCATTTGCTTTTCCTTTTATTATAAAAGTAAAATAAAAAATAGCATTTATAAATCCAACATTTTTTTCTTTTAAAGTATTTGATCTAAAAACATATTTACAATAGCAAAATGCAGAAAAGGGGAAAAATACCATTTTCAGCACTGATTATAACCATGTTTAAATATTGACACATCCCAGGTGCACGTTGTTTTTCAAATCACAGAGATAAACCCCATTAGAAAAAGCAGGAAGCATTTTTTAATTATACACTGACCCTCATTTCAAAATACCCCATTTAAAATATCCTTGATAAAATATTAAGAATTCTTTTAATTCTTAATCTGAAAGCACGACTGTGCCGTGGACAGCTAGGAAGAACACCGGGTGGGGACCGTTAGCCTTTCAGTGACAGCGGGTGTGCAGCAGAGGGGCAGCAGCGACACAGGGAAAGCAGCTGGTAAGGCCCCATAAGGCACCTCCCCTCCCAGAAGCACCAGCCCCACCAAAGGCCGTGGCTGTGGCTGCTACCTGCCAGTGAGCCGAACCGAAATTCTTTCAAGAACCATAAGAGGCAGCCAGGTTTCTTTCCGAGGCCTTGAGTCAAGTCCAGAACCACCCAGGCCGGCCAGTGTTCCTTGGAGCACCCCCGGACGCACTTCCCTTCCTTCTTTCGGCAAACCCAATGGAATTGCAGAACTTTGGTTACAGGGTGTTGGAAATTGCGAGGGCTAAATTTTGCCTTCGATAGGTCCTTCCTGCCCGTAATCATGGGGCATTTTGTTAAGCGTGAGCAGGGAGCTGCCGCCGGTCAGAGAGTCTGTGAAGCTGAGTTTGCGGAAGGACGTCTCCACGCCGCTGTCACAGATGCTGTCGTCTCGCAGCTCCTCTGAGGGGGAAAAGCAGGGAGTCATTAGGGCGCAGCTGGGAACCAGGCCAAGCCTTTCTTTTCATACCTTTCATTCCAGCCCCGCTCAAAGCTTCCACCGAAAAGGCATGTGGGCTATTTTTGCCCATTAGCTTCTACAAGTCACTACATTCCGCCTACACCGATGGCTTGTCACTGCCCTTCAGTGGGGTGAGGGGCCAAAAGCATCCAGAGTAAGAGAAAAACTGTGAAGATACCAAAACTGTGAGGATACCAAAATGAGCCAAACGTTTTCACGTCTCTCTTACAACCTAGTCTCATGTTTATCAGAATCCTTTTTTGAATTCTCTTGACTCAGCGTGTACCTTTCTCTCTTAGAAATCAGGTGCATTTCTCCAACCACTGTATTACCTATTTTATAGCTGAAGTAGGGGAAACTGCTCAAAGTAAATTGGTGAAAAAAGTAGGAACTAAAAAATAAGAGGCCCTTTCTGGACCTCATATGCTAGTAAGCACTATACACTGACTCAAAGAGATTTTGGTAGCAAAAAATAAAGTGATTTTGATGAAAACGAGTCTACACTGGACAATTAGGTCAAACTCTCCTTGTGGAGAAGTGTCTTTATGGATTTGAATGACAACGTGAATTATTTCCTGTATAGAGAGAGTGATCAAAGGAACAGAAGTCTAATATACCCGAATCAAAATGCCACCTTATATATTAAATTCCAAAAGTGAAGACTCTAATGGCAGTGACATGGCTATTGTCTTGTTACCGATTGATGTATCCAAGCATCCAATCTTTCTTGGGTTTCTCTTATGTGTTGGGAACTGTGAAGTATTTTAATAATAACTTCAAATCAAGGGCTTAAAGCTTTTTAATACATAGCACCCACTCCTTTGTGTGGAAGGAACATCAGGTCATAAGGCAGGAGTCGTGGGTGGTTTTCCTGGTGGTTACATTATTCCCGTCCCGACCCCCCCGGAAGGGCCCCTGACAAGGTGACACTGGTGCCAAAACTGAGCGGCAAGAAGGAGCAAGGCACGGAGGCTCTTTGCAGGGAAGGGGAAGAGCAGGTCCCATGGCCCTCAGGCTGGGTGGGCTAGTGAGCCAGGCGAGTGGAAGGAAAACGGAGCTGCAGGCAGAGGGGTGGGAGGAAGGGCAGAGGAAAGCCATGTGTAAAACAGAGAACGGATACAGAAGGGACCTGCCTTTATTGCTCGAAGCCTCCAACAGTGCTGTGTGCAGTGGATTTGTTGCATAGATGAATGAATTGGAGAGTATACAACAGGACTACTATAATCTCACTAAGGTTTTAAGAATAGGTTTCTATTGGTTTTAGAGAGGAAGGGAGAGGGAGAGAGAAAAATACAGATGCGAGAGAGAAACAGCGTTCAGCTGCCTCCTTCATGCCTCCTCCTGGGGATCGAGCCCCCAACCACGGCATGTGCCCTGGCGGGGAATCCAACTGGTGACCTTCTGGTCCATGGGACGACGCTCAATCAACTGAGCCACACCGGCCAGGGCTCTCACTGATGTTTAAAACTTCCTGTTGTGTGAAGAATGGACTGAGAGAAACAGGAGGCTGACCAGGAGCTGCTGCAGGAATGGAGACAAGCAGTGACAGGGGACTGGACGAGGGTGGTGGTTGCAGAGAGGAAGAAAGGAGACGGCTGGCCGTATGGAGGTTTGGGCCAGGGCGCATTCATAGGAACGCTTAGGCCTTTGTCTGGACCTCCAGGAGCCGCAGGGCTTCTGACTGACATGGCCAATACTCAGTTCAAGTGGGAACAACAGTCCCCTGTAAGGAAGGTGAGTAGGGAGGGCCCAGGACTGGGCTCTGCAGGGCTGTGAGTTCCAGAGAGGTGTGCAGAGGAGGCACCAGGGTGTGTGTGCTGTGGGAAAGCCAAGAGGGGGACTGTGAAGCTGGGGGTGGGGGTGTGGGGTGTG
>NW_006297224.1:1122438-1128208 GCF_000327345.1 Myotis davidii
CTGGCATGTGTGCTGAGACAGTGGAGAAGACGAGAAGGATGGTGAGCAGGTGACCAGATGCTGGGCATCACGAGAAGAGCAGACCTGGTGAAGGGGGGATGGGCCCCGACTGCAGGGGTCAAGGGGAGGCGAGAGGGCGGAAAGAACACCCCGGGAAATTCTCCTGAGCAGCTCTGCTGTGTGGAGAGCAGAGGGATGGTAGGTAAAGGGGAAGTGGGACACAAGGAGTGCTTTTGTTTTATTTTGAAAAGATGAGGGGAACCACAGCATGCTCCCTGGGTGATCCAGAGGGAGGGAGACACCAGGAGTGCAGGGGAAGGGATGCTGGGGGTTAGACAGAAAAAGCATGAAATGGCTGCTTAGAGAGTGGGAGAACAAAGGCAAACACAGGACTGCTGGGCTGTGAGAGTCCGTCACGTTACACATTTTATGTGGCTGACCGATGGAGCCAAGAGCGATGAGAGACGAGGCCCATGTCCTGAGCATGGGGGAGGCTGAGGGGTGGGGAGGGGTGGGAGATGAGCTCTGTGTCCTGAGCGTGGGGGAGGCTGAGGGGTGGAGAAGGGAGGGGTGGGAGCTCTGTGTCCTGAGCGTGGGGGAGGCTGAGGGGTGGGAGGGGGGAGAAGCAGTGTCGCCGCTGGGTGCCAGTACTGGTTCCCGTGCATTTCTCTCTCCGTCTCTTTTACATTTAAAAGACAAGAGAAATACTATTTACCTTAACCCCCCACATGTTGTTTTGAGGATTTGTTGTGAACCTAAGTAACTCACATGTAACTGCGACCACTCCTGGGGACAGCCCTTTTCCTGAGCAGCGGTGTCAGGAGGGCAGGAGGGAGAACTGTGAGCCCCCGGCGGGGAGGAGGCGGGGAGGAGCCGGACAGGGCGACAGTATATTCAGGAGAGAATGGTGGGGAGGACCGGCCATATCCCAAGTGACTGAACACACTGCACCGAGAGGCAGGAAAATATCTCAACGCCCTTTCTGTCTTTTTCTCTTTACCTATCTGCTGTCTTGTGGAGGCAGGCGAGAGAGGCCGGGAGTGGGCCTGCGTGGTGGTCTTCGCTGGGCCGGGGGCTGCCGTCCCCGAGGTGCAGAAGGCCGCCTGGATCACCTCGATGGCCTCAGTGTAGCCCATCTGTCTCAGGGCCTCCAGCAGCTCTCGTATTGTCCCTCCAGAGACCTGCAGGGAAGACAGGAAGAAAGAGTATGTTCTCGTGTGAAAACCGGTGCAGGGAACAGCCAGGCAGCTGTGAACACCACACCACACCCTTCCCTCTCCAAGCTGCTTCCTCCACCACCAGAGCCAGGTGGTCCTGGAGAGGTCGGTGCAGAGGGCGTCTAAGAAAACAGTGTCTCTGAGTCAAGTTTCCTGTTTCAGCTCAAAGCACTCAGGAAATTACAGAGCAGTGCTTTATAGTACGGGGGTGCAGGAGGGTGAGGGGGTGGAAAAGAGGAGGAGGGAAGGAGGGGGGGGCGAGAGAGAGAGAGAGAGAGAGAGAGAGCGAGAGAGAGAGAGAGAGAGAGAGAGGGGGGGGTGGGTGTGTGTGTGTGTGTGTGTGTGCGCTGAGGCAGGGAAACTACCTAGAGCTAAGTGTATGCAGTATCCCTGTGGAAACGGAAGCCCTGAAAACCACTGAGAAACAACAAGAGCTATCAACACAACTTTCAAAAGAAAATAATTTCTCCCCGTGTTTTTTGATCTTCTAGTTTTAGAAATGAAAATGTCACCAGATAATGGCTCCACTAGGAGTCACCTCACAGACAGCCTATTCCATGTCCTGGTAAGGGATCAGGCATTCTCTTGGGAGAGGAAAGGCGTAACTGTTGATTATAGTCTGTTGTGTTTATCTAGGGCAGTGGTTCTCAACCTTCTGGCCCTTTAAATACAGTTCCTCATGTTGTGACCCAACCATAAAATTATTTTCGTTGCTACTTCATAACTGTAATGTTGCTACTGTTATGAATCGTAATGTAAATATCTGATATGCAGGATGGTCTTAGGCGACCCCTGTGAAAGGGTCGTTCAACCGCCAAAGGGGTCACAACCCACGGGTTGAGAACCGCTGATCTAGGGACATCAAAGTTCTGTGACCATCCTGACCCTCTAGGTAGCATTTTAAAAAAATTCCTTTAAAAAATATTATTTTAGAGACGGGGAGAGAGAAACATTGATTTGCTGTTCTATGGATCCATGCATTCATTGGTGGTCTCCTGTATGTGCCCCGACCGGGGATTGAGCCCGCAACCCTGACTCATTGGGACGACGCTGCAACCCACTTAGCTACCTGGCCCAAGCCCTAGGTGTCATTTTTGCATAAAATCTCCAGGCATCTGAAAATAGCCTTCCAGGAAGGAGGGTTTTGATCTTGGCTGGGGCCACCCTCAGGACATGGGTAAGGATGGATTTTCTTCAGAATTAAGAGAAAGGGAAGGGGCTGTGCCCAATAGTGACATCAACAGAGCAAAGTCAAATGCACACGGTCAGCAAGGTCAGGCGAAGCGTTACCTCGTAATTGTCCATGAGAGTTTTGGAAGGAGCAGGACTCAGCCGGAAGGCATTATTGAGTATCCCCAGACCTAATTTCTGTGCCAGAGTGGCCCAGTTTTTGTCTGGATCGGGAAATTCTAGCAACTGGTAGAGCTGCAACTTTGCATCTTCATTCAGCTGCTTCATGTCTCCTGAAGGAAATGAAGAAGAAACCCGGCTGTCCTGGCTGGACCGAGACAGTCTGCAGGGCGTGGTGGCTGCCACACTGCTCACCCTCCAGTGCCCCCTGGAGGCCACCACGCTCCTTTACCTGAGAGTCAGCAGAAGCCCCGCTGAGTACCAGCAGCATGTGCTTTAGTGGATTACAACTGGCTATTCCCTTTCATACCTCCAGGACCTTCTGATTCTGAAATAACCTCTGTGCCTTTTACAGAACATCCCGGATAATGCCAGCTCTCCCCACCCCCTCCATGTCACGGTGTGGAGACAACACTGGGTAAGAGACCTCACCTTGTGCCAGTAAATCGTCAGCTGTAAACTCGGGCTCGTATGGTTTCCCATTTAATATGTCGAATACCTGGTGGGAGAAAAACACAGGGAACAATTGCACATTAAAGGGACCACAAGGGAATTTTTTTTTTTTTTAAACTAAGAACTCAGAGTGTCCTTCTTGGGAGGTTCTGGTACCCTGAAGATGGAAGTGTGGAGAGAGCAGTCAGTGCCATGGCCCAGGGGTACGCGGGCCCTTTGGGACTTTGGGGCTGGGGGGCTGTGTTCCACAGGAGCTGCCTGAGAAGGGTTGGAGGACTCAATCCAGCCTCACAGAGAGCAAGGGCCAGAGGCAGTGCAGGCTGCCAAGCCAGCCATGTCTTGGTCAGTCATTGGTCAGTGAGGTCTCCGCTAGAGCTGGGGGTGGGGGGGGGGAAGCGGGGCTGCCCTTCCTCAGAGCTGTGTACCTGTGTCCCCTCGCCGACCCCCTCCCTAGGAAAAGGCTACGTGAATGAGTTTCATGAACTTGCTCAAACAGAGGTACAGAAATGCTCATAAGGCCTGGTGTTAGTCTTCTAGCCTCTACATCCCAACTGAGGGGCCAGAAAAGTCTTAAGTTTAAACTAAAAAAATCCCACAGCGATGGAGGCCTTTCTGGGTCCTCTGCAGTCACATGGCTGCTGGCTGCCCCGGGGAAGGAAGGCTTGGGTCACTGAACTGGGTTATCTTTCTGCATTCTGTGGCGAGGCTTGTGGGAAAGCCAGGTGCTCTGTGTAAAAGGAGAACCGTGTGGTCTCTGCCGAGGTCCCTCAGCCCAGTCCACGTGGGCCACAGGAGCTGTTTTTGGAGGTGGAGCAGTGCCTCCCCTGAGGCAGCCGACTTCGTCGTGTTGGGGATCTGTGTGCTGCCCACCTCCTCCCTCTGGCTCTTCTCACCAGGAAGACCTAGTACCCGCTTTTCACCTTCAAAGCTCACTGGTGGTTTGAGGAAGGCTTTAAGTCTGTTTACTTTGTTCACGTTATTGAACTCCTCAGAAGAATCTCCAGTTTCCTTCTATGTTGGAGAAATCACTTACCAAAGTTCAAGCAAACCGTAGCATTTATTCCAGCTTCAGAAATGAAGACAAAGGCAATTCTGGTGTCAGTTCAGAATGGATAACCCCTGATGTGAATTTTGTGTTTTCTCTGGTCTAACCCTCTCTCACAACTGAACTCGGATCAGATTAGGCACACACTTCACACTCAGAACTCTGCTGACCTAGATCTCTCATGGATAAGCTTTTCAAGATAAGCACACAGATTGTTGTTGGGGGCATACAGATCTCCAAACAACAAAACCAGCTCGTAATAAGGAGACTTTCTTAAAAAATAAAAGGCAAAGGCTTTGGGGAATAAAGACCCAGGCAGAGCCTCTGTTCTTACATTCCCGAACCTTCAGCCCCCACCGGAGCTGCCAGAAACAGGCTAGAGCTACACTCACCTGCCAGTTGGTGGCCATATCGAGAGGTGTGGTTCCAGGCACAACCCCTTCGTCATCTCCATCCCTTTCCCACGAGTCATCTAGGTCATAGAGAGGCTCAAAGTTCTCCAGCAGGGGATCTGCTCCTGCAAAGTCAAGTTACAGAGCATTAGTAACCCTGCACCTCTTTAATTTCCAACTGCCTGCAGGGGTCAGATTATATACACATATAAAACATTTCTTATTGATATATATAAAAGCCTAAGCGACCGTTATGGCGGAACGACCAGAATGACCAGTCGCTATGATGCACACTGACAACCAGGGGGCAGACGCTCAACGCAGGAGCTGCCCCCTGGTGGTCAGTGCACTCCCACAGGGGGAGTGCCGCTCAGCCACAAGCCAGGCTCAGGGCTGGTGAGCGCAACCGCTACTGCGTCAGGAGCCTCTCCCAACACTGCGGCAGCACTACCATGCAGTGGCAGCACGTGCAGTGGGCCGGGATGAGCACGAGTGGCGTGGCCCCCGGCCCCGATTTGGGCTCCTCCCTGGCTGTCTGCTGCTTGGCTCACTGTGACATCCCTTGGGGAATGTCCAACTGCTGGCTTAGGCCCGATCCTGGTGCTATTCTCTGTAGAAGGCAATCAGTCTGAACAACTCAGTTTCTCAGGAAAGTGCAGGGAACTCAGGGTGAGCCTGTCTCCGCACTTGACTCACCCACACTCAAGTGTTCAGAGGACAGACTGTGATGGCCCAGCCCATGCGCGTGCAGCAACTGCTAAAGCTCAAACAGCAGCCTGTGCAGCAGCAGAAGGCCATCCAGCCACAAGCTGGCAGTCGGACATCCCCTGAGGGGTCCTGGACTGCGAGAGGGTGCAGGCCGGGCTGAGGGGACCCCCCCCAACCCCCGCCATGCACGAATTTCATTCACTGGGCCTCTAGTAAACATATAAACATTTCTACTGGAATATCCAGGGACCATCTCTTTTTTCCTTTTTTTAAATATATATTTTATTGGTTTTTTTACAGAGAGGAAGGGAGAGAGATAGTTAGAAACATTGATGAGAGAGAAACATCGATCAGCTGCCTCCTGCACACCTCCCACTGGGGATGTGCCCACAACCAATGTACATGCCCCTGACCGGAATCGAACACAGGACCCTTCAGTCCGAAGGCCGACGCTCTATCCACCGAGCCAAACCGGTTTTGGCGCCTTAGCATATTTTAAAAAATCAGGGACAGTTTTGTTTTGGAGGCAAAGAGAGTAGCTAATTCTCACTAACATGGCTAATTCAAAAGTACAGGTAAGGCACTCACAAGAACTCATTGACTTT
>NW_006297224.1:1132378-1133007 GCF_000327345.1 Myotis davidii
GTCAGTGCCCCCCCCCAGGGGGAGTGCCGCTCAGCCACAAGCCAGGCTCAGGGCTGGTGAGCGCAACCGCTACTGCGTCAGGAGCCTCTCCCAACACTGCGGCAGCACTACCATGCAGTGGCAGCACGTGCAGTGGGCCGGGATGAGCACGAGTGGCGTGGCCCCCGGCCCCGATTTGGGCTCCTCCCTGGCTGTCTGCTGCTTGGCTCACTGTGACATCCCTTGGGGAATGTCCAACTGCTGGCTTAGGCCCGATCCTGGTGCTATTCTCTGTAGAAGGCAATCAGTCTGAACAACTCAGTTTCTCAGGAAAGTGCAGGGAACTCAGGGTGAGCCTGTCTCCGCACTTGACTCACCCACTCAATAGTGTTCAGAGGACAGACTGTGATGGCCCAGCCCATGCGCGTGCAGCAACTGCTAAAGCTCAAACAGCAGCCTGTGCAGCAGCAGAAGGCCATCCAGCCACAAGCTGGCAGTCGGACATCCCCTGAGTGGTCCTGGACTGCGAGAGGGTGCAGGCCGGGCTGAGGGGACCCCCACCAACCCCCGCCATGCACGAATTTCATTCACTGGGCCTCTAGTAAACATATAAACATTTCTACTGGAATATCCAGGGACCATCTCTTTTT
>NW_006297224.1:1133048-1134895 GCF_000327345.1 Myotis davidii
AGAGAGGAAGGGAGAGAGATAGTTAGAAACATTGATGAGAGAGAAACATCGATCAGCTGCCTCCTGCACACCTCCCACTGGGGATGTGCCCACAACCAATGTACATGCCCCTGACCGGAATCGAACACAGGACCCTTCAGTCCGAAGGCCGATGCTCTATCCACTGAGCCAAACCCGTTACAGCAGAGAGGCCATCTCTTAAATTCTAATTTATTTTGGTTGTAAAGGTATCTGATGATACCCTATACATCCATGGACACTTTCAAAACAAAAGACTTGGAATACTCTGACTCTCAAACTGAACTCGATAGGATAGACTGAATGATGCATCTTTAATTTGGGGACCAACAATGGCAGTTTACAGGTGCTGGGGTGAACCCTCAGGATGAGGGTCCCAAGGTTCGCATTTATGTGCATGTCTCAACTTCCTCTCCTAGTTGCTCAAAAGAACAAAGACGCTTGCTGTCTAGTGACAACATGTTCAGTTTTATTCTTGGGTACAGCATGCCAGGGCCCTGACCACTGAACAAAAACACCAAAAAACACCT
This sequence comes from Myotis davidii, assembly GCF_000327345.1. Classification (NCBI taxonomy): domain Eukaryota; kingdom Metazoa; phylum Chordata; class Mammalia; order Chiroptera; family Vespertilionidae; genus Myotis; species Myotis davidii. The sequence continues at coordinate 1,133,597 of NW_006297224.1, forward strand.
CTGCTAGGATGGATTGTGATTGAGGAATTTAGGGTTGATCTTAGAAAATCTAGTCTGTTTCTTAGCCCATAGCAAGAAACACCAAGAGTAACTCAAAGATTAGAGCTCAAGTTATTTCTCAAAGGCTTAGCCACTCTTTTAATGGGAGTTTAGCTTAATGTCTAAGGACAGCAGCAAGTGAAGCACACCCTTATGGGAAGAGGAACTTGTTTTTATCTTGCTGGGAGAACATTTGACTTGTGCTAACGGTAATAATAGGGAGTGCTAGATCCAGAGACATAGAAGCATGGAACAGACTGTTGAACCTCAGAGGGAAGGCGGGGGTGGGTGGGGGTGTGGGAAGTGATTAACCAAAGAACTGTATGCACATATGCATAACCCATACATAACCCATGGGCACAGACAATAATGTGGCTAAGGCCTGGGGGGCGGGGAGGAACAGGTGAGGGCTAGAATGGGTCCATGGGGGAAAAGGGGACATCTGTAATACTTTCAATAAAGATTAAAAAAATAATAGGGAGTGTCTCATGAGAATCAAAGGAGAATCTTTTTCTTTTTTTAAATATATTTTATTGATTCTTTTACAGAGAGGAAGAAAGAGGGATAGAGAGTTAGAAACATCGATGAGAGAGAAACACTGATCAGCTGCCTCCTGCACATCTCCTACTGGGGATGTGCCCGCAACCAAGGTATATGCCCTTGACCAGAATCGAACCTGGGACCTTTCAGTCCGCAGGCCGACGCTCTATCCACCGAGCCAAACCGGTTAGGGCCAAAGGAGAATCTTGATGCTATTTCTTATTTCATTATCCCAGTCCTAGCCTGATGTATGAGGCAGTGTCATCTGACAATGAAAACAATGGAGAAATTCAGATGAACAATTATAGGACCAAAGACCAGAAGAGCTGAGCTATGTTGGTTCCTTAAGTAACCTGCTACATGACTTTGAGCCCAAGACTAAGTTTTCCTTTTTAAAAAATAATTCTTCATTGTTGAAAGTATTACATATGTCCCCCTTTACCCTCTAAATGCGCCCCCGCCTTCCCTCTGAGAGTCCACACTCTGTTCCATGCTTCCATATCACTGGATCCACTCCGTTCACCAGTCTATTTTGTTACTTAGATTCCACATGAGTGAGATCCTGTGATACTTGTCTTTCTCTGACTGACTTCTTTCACTTAGCATGATACTCTCCAGGTCCAGGACCAGGTTTTTCATCTGAGTTTCCTCATTTATCTACTAAAGACACAGTTACTTGCCATTCCTTCCATGGGATACTGAGAATTCAAGATAAAGCAT
>NW_006297224.1:1136394-1136670 GCF_000327345.1 Myotis davidii
TTCCAGAAAGTCTTTAAGTCAACTGTTCTGCATGGGAACCCACAGTCTCCCTTTATGTTCTCAGGAGACACCGTGGGCAAATAAACATTCTCAGAATAAATGATGCTTTCTCCAGTTCATGCCCAGTATTGTCAGCCTCTGCTCATTTCTTCTCCTGACTAACTCTCCCAAGTCATCTCTGAAGGAATCGGCTCTGGTGAGCAACAGAAATCCTCACAGAGATGATAACTCCAGGTGACTAAGGTTAAAAGCACTTCGGGTGCAAATCAAATAATA
>NW_006297224.1:1144577-1157309 GCF_000327345.1 Myotis davidii
AATGGAGAAATTCAGATGAACAATTATAGGACCAAAGACCAGAAGAGCTGAGCTATGTTGGTTCCTTAAGTAACCTGCTACATGACTTTGAGCCCAAGACTAAGTTTTCCTTTTTAAAAAATAATTCTTCATTGTTGAAAGTATTACATATGTCCCCCTTTACCCTCTAAATGCGCCCCCGCCTTCCCTCTGAGAGTCCACACTCTGTTCCATGCTTCCATATCACTGGATCCACTCCGTTCACCAGTCTATTTTGTTACTTAGATTCCACATGAGTGAGATCCTGTGATACTTGTCTTTCTCTGACTGACTTCTTTCACTTAGCATGATACTCTCCAGGTCCAGGACCAGGTTTTTCATCTGAGTTTCCTCATTTATCTACTAAAGACACAGTTACTTGCCATTCCTTCCATGGGATACTGAGAATTCAAGATAAAGCATTTTTGAAAGGGTTATAGCTCCTTGCCTGAAGGTATTTCTTAAATATAACCACTGACTTGCCAAACTAGAGGCTTATTCAAGAGAAAGGTGAACTAGACAAAGGAGAAAAGAAAAGGCTGCTGGGATGTTTGCTGCTGAAGCCAGAACATTTATTTGGGATATGATTTTACTTGTCAGAAAAATGTGGTGCCTCAAAGAAGTTCCTACATCTTTCTAGACTCAACTTTTTAAGAAGCTGTTTAACCTTCTGTTTTCTTGAATTAATAAAGCACTTACTTTCTAAAAATTTTTAATAACCTCTCAAGTAAATCAGAACTATCTGGGCAGATATGAAGTACAAATTTCATTAAACGGTATTGGAGATTCTAAGTATTCAAGGCAATAGAGATTCAGGAATGAGCAGGACTAATTTCTCTATACTTCATAGGAGTAGAGGATTAAATGGAATAACAGCTGCAGATCCTTGAGAAGGTAGGAGAGAGAAACACAGTAGGGAGAATAAAGTTTGGAAGTTCAGAATGACAAGGCATGAGTCAGAGCTCTGCCAGTTACTGGGACCCTGAGACTGAGATGAAAAAGTTTCTCTAGTCTGTTTCCTCGGCTATAAAATGGGGATAATACTAATGGGATTTGTCTCAAGGGGTTGTTGTGGGTTAACTAAGGTTAAATGAGACCGTGCAGGTGCGATGCCTGGTTCAGAGTCAATACACGCTACTAATTTTTAGTGCTTCACACATGGTAGTACCCAATATACCATCAATACCTGTCCCGTTTGTTTTGTCCTCTTACTTCAACTTCTAAGAGACCTTCCTTGTAAAAGGAAATCTCTAAATTCTTTTTTATACCAATATGTTTTTCCTTCTGGGGACTCCTCTCAGAATTCCATAAGGAATTACATTTGTGTTTAAGATCTCCTGTCATGGGAGTCCACTAAACCACCCACACCCACAACGAACGGGTGCGTCAGAGAGTAAAAACTGACACGACCCTCAGGACGAAGCCCAGGGTGACTAGTGCGAACAGCACTTCATGGCCGCTAGAGTGAGATTTGCCATAGAACCTCTCACCCGAGCCTTTCAGCAGCAGGGCTGTGGCTTAACGAAGGTGACAGGGCTGCTGGACTGCAGCTGGGTTTGCATTGCTGGTCCCATTTGCCACAGCTGACTGCCCGGCGGCCTTACCTGCTGCTTTGAGAAGAGCCGCCATGCGGGTGGAGCCTCTCCCGGCCGCTATGTGCAGGGGCGTTGTTCCATCGTAGGTGGTACTGTCTACGTCGGCATCACCCTACAGCCCGGCCCACACAGAAAATGGTTAGTTGAAGGTTCGCTTGCCCCCCTGACCCGTCTCATGGCTCCTTGAGTTGTATTCCTAGCACAGGTGCCCTGTGGGGCAGGCTCTGCCACTGAAATAATCCCCAGTGAGAGCTCCCGGGCAGGGGCGACAGGAATGTCTGAGGCTGCGGTCCTGAAGCCTTGCGTAGACGTGAAATAAGAGTGGAATGTAGGGAGAAAGGCTGTCACCAACACCGTTTTTTGAAAAGATTTTCCTAAATGGCCCTTGGAATTTAGGGCAAAGGCAAACAAGTGCATCCTTTACCTCCAGGAGCAGGCAGCCGGCCAAGGAGATGTTGTCCTGCTCCACAGCCAGGTGCAGCGCGGTGCGGCCCGACTTCTGCTCCTGCGCGTTGACATCCGCCCCTGCGGCCACCAGTAGCAGCAGACAGGGCATGCTGTTGCTCATCACGGCTACGTGGATGGCGTTCAGACCTGCGGCCCAAGCACAGGGACAGTTACAGGGCGGGAAGGCAGTCCCAGGACGGGGCCCCGTGCAGCTGAAGGAAATGACCAGACTGATCCATGGGGTTGGAGGTAGGGAGGGTGGGAGGAGACACCGTGGGCAAATAAACATTCTCAGAATAAATGATGCTTTCTCCAGTTCATGCCCAGTATTGTCAGCCTCTGCTCATTTCTTCTCCTGACTAACTCTCCCAAGTCATCTCTGAAGGAATCGGCTCTGGTGAGCAACAGAAATCCTCACAGAGATGATAACTCCAGGTGACTAAGGTTAAAAGCACTTCGGGTGCAAATCAAATAATAGAACACGTTTATCAAACACCGACTAACTGTTTAGAACACAGATAGCGACGGTTATACCATGATGTGTGGGTTTTCTCTTACCTTCCCCGTTGGGGTGGTTGATCAGCAGAGCTGCTTTCCTGTGCTTGAGTAAAATACCGAGGATCGTATCCTGTCCTTCTTTGGCAGCAAGGTGCAAAACAGAGTTTCCCAAGCGGTCCAGAAGGCTCAGGTCGGCCCCAGCCCTCAGCAAGTCCTCCACCATAGCCTCCTGCTTGGTGATCACGGCCAAGTGCAAGGGCGTCTGGGAAGGTGGAGGAGGGGCGGGAGATAACACTGTCAGCAGCAAGCACTTACAACCCACGGGCCTGGCAGCTGTCATGGCAGTGGGTCATTTTTCATTCCCAGATCAACTAACTCCTCACCTTTGCAAAGGAATTACTCCCTGTCCCATATCATATAGGAATGAAGTACATAAACTGGACTTTTAGCCATTTATTAAGATTATTTTTCCATTTACCATTCTCAATAGCTTTCCTGTTTCTCATTCCAGCTTACTGATTGCTGATCTATTAACTCATCTATTAGTAAATTTAGTATTCTTGAAATTCTAGTAGGATTCTATCTTAGCTTATAATTCCACGTGTTAACAAATCAAATCAAGGCTACATTTTACTGAAGTTTAAATGAACCACTCAACAGAAACCAATGAACAAAGGTGCTGTTATATTGATAAGGGAAATAAATTTAGTTACATTAAAAAATACTGTTCCATGGATTGGCCTCCATGAGATCAATCAACAGAACTTTCTAGACCCCATAAAAGGTACCAAAGGACTATCTACTTTATAACTTGGACAATAGCACCACCTCACTAAGAGGGCTCAGATGAACAAACAAGCTGACCTATTGACACCTAAGAGGTAGGTGAAGAATCTGTGTGATTCCGCTGCCCCTGAAGTAGGACCTCAGTGAATGCAAATATTTTGAAAACTGGGTGTTTTAAATATGCATAGGACAACAGAATTACAAAAGTATCTTTCATGGAATTGAGGTCACTGACAGAGAATAGCAATCTATCATCTATCTATCTATCTATCTATCTACCTACTTACTTACCTACCTATCTATCTATATAATTTAAAAATATATTTTTATTGATTTTAGAGAGGAAGGGGGAGGGAGAGATAGAAACATCAATGATGATCCCACTGGGGATCAAGCTGCAACCTGGACATGTACCCTGACTGGGAATTAAACTGTGACCTCCTGGTTCATAGGTCGATGCTCAACCACTGAGCAATACTGGCTGGGCAGCAATATATTTTTATACAAATCGGTCTATTTCACAGGAGCCTGTGAAATCCAGCCTGGCTAGTGACAATTCGCTTAATCTTCTCTCTCAGTAAGCAGCTACTGTAGCAGCGCCAGCTAAATGTCCTGGCTGGTGCAGGTGACCACAGCATGTGGGAACTTGGATGGAAGATCTCAGCTGTCTAAGTCTCAATTACACTGATTATTTAATACAGTAGAAACGAGACAGGATATTTTGACATATTTCAATTCCCTCCATTCTTTTGGTCTTTTAGGACTATGTCATGGCTTGAAATAGAATGATATCCTCAAAACTTTAGGTATGTAGGCTCTTGGCTAAAAGCCTTCCTCTTGAAAAATAAACAAGTAAATAAATAAAAGCTGTTCATTAATCAGAATGCTATTTGGGGAGACGGGAAAAGAAAATAGAATGAGAATAGAAGATCTGAAATGGTCAGATCTTATAGCATTCAGAGATTAGGAATTACTTGTAGTATCAATATAATTTTTTTTTCATATCATACAAATTTTTTTTTACCATAAGAGAGGAATTGTTTTGTTTTTTTCAATGTTTTCTCCCATGGTCCCACCAAAAGTTTTCTATGATATTTCAGGCTCTAGATCTTAAACCCAGGATTACCTCTTACACAATCACACAATATGGGAACCCAGAAATCACACAATATGGGGACCCATAAACAGAGAAGTGATGCTATGCCTGTTGGCATGTGGATGTATGCAAACATTCCTCAGAGCCAAGCAGACAAATGCCCCAGCAGCCCAACTCCTGCATGTATGTCTGAGTGATACAAATCCATAGGGGGGCCTGGGTGAGGATACTGATCACAGTATCGTCTACGGAGGTAGGAAGCAAGAAGCTGGCTAAGTGTCCACTGCTGGGAAACAGGTACATTACAGGTGGAAGGTGGACACTATGGGACTCTCCTCAGGAACTAGAAACAACAGACCAGCTCTGCACACAGGTGTATGAGTGAATCCCATAAACAGAGAGGGCAGAAATCTAGGGACATGTATAGCATAAAGTCAATTTTGCATTTAAAAAAGACATTCATGAAGAACTATGTGCGCGCGCGCGCACACACACACAAACACACACACACACACACACACACAAGTACACGTAAAACTGAAGCCCAAATAAGATCTGTGGATTGTATCAATGTCAGTTTCCTGGTTTTGATACTGAACTATAGTTATGCAAGATGTTACCACTGGGGAAACTGGGTGAAGGGTACATGGGACCTTCCGGTACATTTTTTGCAACCATGTATGAATCTATAATTACATCCAGTACAAATTAAAGGAAAAGGTTAATGCAGAGCAGGGTCTATATGTATAATATAATGTAGACTGTATATGAGAATATACTAAAATATCTACCTATTTAAGGAATTAAGGTATATACCTGCCAGTTTTAAAAACAGTCATGGGGATGTAAGTAAGTACAGCATAGAGAATATAGTCAATAATCTATATATATAAAAGCCTAAGCGACCGTTACAACCAGATGACCGGCTGGTAGCTATGATGTGCACTGACCACCAGGGGACAGATGGTCAACACAGGAGCAGAAACCACAGGCATGGAAACATGGAACAGACTGATGAATCTCAGAGGGAAAGGGGGAGGGTGGAGGGTGGGAAGAGATTTATCAAAGATCTTATATGCATACTAGAGGCCAGGTGCCCATGCAGCAGTGGGGTCCCTCGGCCTGGCCTGCGGAGATTGGGCGAAAACTGGCTCTCTGACATTCCTCAAGGGATCCCGGATTGCAAGAGGGCACAGGTCAGGTTGAGGGACCCCACCAGTCCATGAATTTATGCACCAGGCCTCTAGTCCTATGTAATAAAAGGGTAATATGCAAATTGACCCTAATTGTGGAACGACCAGATAACCGTTTGACCAGTCACTATGAGGTGCACTGACCACTTCTTGGTCCCTTTCCATGGCCAGTAGGCTCTGATTGCCCAATGGCAAATGGGGAACTGGGGGTGAGTGGCAGGGGGCGCAGATGGTGCCAGGGTAAGGCTCCCATCCCACCAGTTGCCCCACACACAGAGGGCAACGCGCAGCAGGGGCAGGGCAAGCAAGCAGGTGGAAATAGCCGACCTATCGGGTCCATCCCCCGGCTGTCAGGCTCTGATCACCCGATGGTGAACAGGGAACTGGTGGTGGGTGGCAGCAGTGGGCAGAGCTGGCTGTGGGTAGCCAGGGAAGATGGCCCTGATCGCAGGCCAGGCCTAGGGACTGTACCCATGCATAAATTTCGTGTGCCAGGCCTCTAGTGTTACAATAATGATGCATGGTGTTAGATGGGTACTAGAATTTTCAGGGTGATCATTTTGTAAATTATATAAATGTCTAATCACTATGTTGTACACCTGAAATAGTGTATGTCACTAGAATAGTGTATAATAGTATATGTCAACTGTAATTGAAAAATAAAAAAAATTAAGCTTATATGTTTATGTAGCTGATATATGGGAAAATACTTACAAACATAATAGTTCTATTTGGGAGTGGGGCTGGGAGACTTGCATGTTGCCAGGGAGGGCAACTTGGGATTCTCCAAGGAATGTACATCCTTCTGTGTCATTTTAAAAACTATAAATACATACTATATTTATCACAACTGAAAACAAAAAATACAGGCACAAAAAAACCCCACTAATGTTTTATAGGAACATATGCAAATAAAAGAACCCACATCAAACACACTGGAGTGGATGTCTACGTTGGAGTGAGAGGAAGGGGAGAGGAAGTAGAGTTGAAAGGGAATAGATTACAGAAATATTTTCAGAAAACCTTAGCTCTATGGACTTGGATTATTCTGCGTGTGTCTCTAGAGGGTGGGTGGGGAGAGAGATTTGATCATGACAGATGGCCACAGAAATGTACCAAGATTAGAGAAAGGTATTTTGGGAGAATGGTTAAGACGATTGCCAAATAATCCAAATACTTAAGAGAACTGCTCAATTTCTCATCAAGAATAGTTAATGGAGAACCTTTACAGTAGCTAAACAAGAGTCCAAGTCTCAGTGGTTTCTAGCTCTCAAATTGAAGTTGCTGCTGGGTGTGTGTCTGAGATGTAGACAGCATACAGGGGATCCAGAATCTTTGCCCACTAACAAGAGTAGTGGGAAGGGAGGGAAAAAATAGGCCTGCATTCTCCTGAGAGTCCCTGAATCAGAAGGCTCAGAAGTGGGATTGCTGGGTCAAATGGCAGTTCCATTTTTAAGTTTTTGAGGAAACTCCATACTGTTTTCCATGGTGGCTGCACCAGTCTGCATTCCTACCAGCAATGCACTTAGGGTTCCTTTTCCTTCATACCTTTGCCAGCACTTGTTTGTTGGTTTATTGGTGGTAGCCATTCTGGCAGGTGTGAGGTGATAACCTCATTGTCATCTTAGTTTGTATCTCTCTGATGATTAGTGATGTTGAGCATTTTTTCACGTCACTTAGCCATCTGTATGCCCTCTTTGGAGAAGTGTCTGTTCAAGTCCTTTGCCCATTTTAAAATTGGATTGTTTGTCTTCCTTTTGTTGAGTTGTATGACCTATTTATAGATTTGGGGAATTAACCCTTTATCAGATGTGGCATTGGTGAATATGTTCTCCCATACAGTGGGTTCCCTTTTCATTTTGATGATGATTTCTTTTGCTGTGCAGAAGCTTTTTAGTTTGGTGCAGACCAACAGATCTCAGAGGGGAAGGACGGGGAATGGGAAGAGATTATGTGAACTTATATGGATGCATGCAGAGCCCATAGACAAAGACAGTATTGTGGTGGGGCAGGGGCTGCGTGGAGTGGGGCAAAGGAGGGGGGGATGGGGGACATCTGTAATACTGGCAACAATAAAAAATATATATTAAAAATAATAAATACATATTTTTAAAAAAGGCTCAGAAGTGCCACAGGTGGTGGTTTCAAGGTTTTGTCTCTAGCACACTGGAGTCTCAATATCGGTAACCAAATGATCTAGTAAGGAGGTTAGCACATAATAAATCACAACTACGGATCTTGTTGTACTGTGTCCTCTGCAGGTCCTATTTATAAATAGAAAAACAAGTAATTTCTTGAATCTGACCTACAGGCAGTGAAGTTAGCAGTCTTTGAAAGGAGGACCGCAAAGTGAAAACGTCCTGTACCTAGTCTGACTTGTACAAGTGGATGGTGAAAAGGCACAGTCATTCCAAAAGCCTCAGAGACTCAAGCGTTATGGCCAAATGACTTTCCAAAATACTAACAACCCTCAAAACGGCATGAAAGATATCCTTTACATGTAGCGTATCCAAAATTAGACCTCACCCTAGTTATTTTATATCATGAGTCAGTGAGGAATCCCTAACTTCACTTGTCCTTTGACATGAAGCCCAGCAGCCAGAGATGAAGCCTTGTGTCCAATGGGAACTTGTGATTTTGCCTTCTCAGGAAACACTTATTCACAGGCAAAAATCTATTGACAGCTACATGTAAACATTTTAGTATTTTTGCTTTGAGGAAATAAAAAGGATTCATATCTTCTGCTTTAAAAATTGAGAACTAGCCCTTTATCATGTAAATACTTGTATGCCATCGCTGTCTGTATTTTCAGAGTAGGAGAGAAGCTTGAATCAGGCATCCTAGCACATCGTCTAGGCCAGGGTCCTTAAACTTTTTAAACAGGGGCCTCAGACAGTTCACTCTCCCTCAGACTGTTGGAGGGCTGGACTATAGTTTAAAAAAAAAAAACTATGAACAAATTCCTATGCACACTGCACATATCTTATTTTGAAGTAAAAAAACAAAACGGGAACAAATACAATATTTGTATTTATTTTGCCCGTTTGAAATGAAAAAAACTAAAAAAAAAAAAGACCGTACCCTTTTATGTAATGATGTTTACTTTGAATTTATATTAGTTCACACAAACACTCTATCCACGCTTTTGTTCCGGCCCTCCGGTCCAGTTTAAGAACCCACTGTGGCCCTCGAGTCAAAAAGTTTGCCCAGCCCTGCTCTAGGCCAAGGACTGGGTAGTCACTCTGGGCTGAGTGAAGGCAGGGAAAAAACAGGACAGCTGAGCAAGGGCGAGACCAACAGACTGGGACAGAAGCCTGGTGGGGCCAGGACAGCTTCCAGGGGAGAGAGGTGGGAGCAGCCCTGGAAAGTGGAAGCCCCCTCTCCCCATGCTAGTGCAGCCGTAGGTCCCTTAGACAGGGGGTCCAGGTCTTAGGGCTCCCAGCACCCAGGCTTTGGTTCTGTTCAAGCAGGTGTACTCTTTCCTCACTTGACATGTGCATGCGCTCAGCAGGCAGCCTCAGGAGGCTCCACCTAACCTCTCTCGGCAACTCTGAAGGCCTCTCTAATGGAGTTCCTCAAGTGGCTTCTGAGCTGTCTTTCTGTTTTTGAAAGACATTTTTTTTCCCCTCAGGCAGTCTTTTCATCTTTTTGTATTCTGATTGCATCAGCACCTTTTGTTTGATATACATGTAATTTAAGGGTTGTCAAAATGTGTTTCAGCAGACTTCACAGTTCTCGTAAACTATTGGCTTTGAAAACTTAATCTTTTTCAATTTTGTTTTTCTTGACAGACATGATGCATTTATGCTAGGTTCTCCCTCTAAAATGGATGGGCTCTTTGACGGCTTCTAAAGTTTAAAGTTCACCTTCCTGCAGCAGATGTGACCTTTCACTGTGAGGTGATTGCTAGTACACCAGATCAAAGCACCCTAATTCATTAAAGAACACTCCTCAGTGATAGGCTTTGAGGATCTTACCTGCAAAGATATTTTGTTGAATGGTTCGCTACTGCTAACATTCTTAGAAATAACACACCACACACACACACACACACACGCACACACACAAACCATAGATTTTTCACTTGAATCCTTGACAGTTCTGCTTACCTGGTAGAGGTCATTTCTCATGTTGATAATGTCATCCAAAACCAAACCAGATGTGACTTCCAGCAGATCCCTCACAAGCTGAGCATGCAGGTGGATGATTGCTAAGTGTAAGACACTGGAACAAAAATATAATGGCAACAATCAGCTAAAATGTAAATGGAAAAAAAAAGATTTCCAAGGTATGATTAGACTTGGAGACTGCATCTAGCTCTTATACCTAGTTTTCTTTAGCCCTCAAATGTTCTGAATCGATCAAATGTCTGAATCTGAGGTGGGGGTGCTCTTCTGCCTACCCAGGGCTCCTACACTCATTTACGCACCGTGTTTGGGGGCTTGCAGGTTTGATACTCTCCTGAGGCAGAAAGGCACCTGGGCTTTGAGGCAGAGAGCTGAGTTCAGATCCCCACTCTGCCCTTGTGCTATGGCTTCAGGGCACTTTCTCCTCTAACTTTCCCTGACATGTAGACAATGCACCTCAGGTGCCTGAACTCGGATCTGTTCAGAAAATGTAGCTACTGGTACTTCACCTGCCCTGCCATCCTGCAAAGTACATTGTGGTTTCTTTTTAAGATCTTGAAGTCAGGCTTTTAGTGAGTAGAAGACTCTTGAGGCAAACTTTTTTTTTAAAGTATACTTTCATTGATTTGAGAGAGGAAGGGGAGGAAAAGAGAGAAACACTAATGATGCCAATCACTGATCAGCTGCCTCCTGCACGCCCCACATGGGATCGAGCCCGCAACCCAGGCACATGCCCTCTCCGGGAATCAAACCATGACCTCCTGGGTCATAGGTCAATACTCAACCATTAAGCCTTGCTGGCCAGGCGAAGCAAACTTTTGAAGGAATACTTGAATATATTTTTCCCTCGCAGATATTCCCTTGGCCTGAAATGGTTTTGCTCCTCTCTTCTCTGTGTGGACAGTGCCTCTCCATCTTCACACTCCAGTTCAAACCTTACATCCTTGGAGAAGACTTCCCCAACTTCCTAGGCAGAAAGCGTTGTCTCCTCTCAAGTTTACCAGTTGGCTGCACAACTACAATTTTCTCTACATCTCTCTCCCTCTCTGGCCTCGGAGGCCGGTTCTATCTGGGTCAGCCTGACAGGCCTGGCACAGCTTTATCATTCAGGCACTATACTAAGGATGACAGAGGAAACCTAGAAGCTTACACTAACAAGGTAAAAACTGTTGGCGGTTGCCAAGCCTCACTCCATTTTTTTAATTGTTAAAAAACTTATTATTAAAATTAATTTGATAACAACAATAAAAGTGGCTACTGTTTGTTTAGAGCATCTATTTACCAGACTGCTAAACACCTGATATACATTATCTCCTTTATCATAACAACAATCGGACAAGATAGGTAATATTATCCCCATTTTTCAGATGATGAAACTGAGACTCATAGGTATAACAGAAGTCAACCTGGGTCACAGAGCCAGAGTGGGGAAGCTGGGATTTAAGCTCAGGTCAGTCTTGCTCCGAAGTCATCTCTGAATCCTGTTTTAGGGGCATGTGTGCACTGCTCTGAAGGGTTGGAGGTGAACATCTAAGAGGATGAATACGCTCAAGTAAGGACAGACTGTGATGCAGAGCACACTCAAAGTGTCACACGGTGGCAGTACATCTGCGATTGGAGGCACGGACTGGATCTGCTCTAATGTAAAGATAATAGGTGTCATTTCATCCAGGCCTTTTTCTTAGCTACAGCAAGGGTATCATCCTTAGGATTGACATCGGCACAGAAGGGCCTCAGAAACTAAACTGTGACTCCATTACTTGAGAGAGGTTTTTCAATGAATGATTTCAGAGTTTCACTACTGTCTCTTGAACGAGAGGCTGGAGGAAGACTTCTGAAAACGGCCTGAAGTCTGACGCACACATGATGCACATATACCAAGAAAAAGGCCACACTTCAAAAACAGCCTAAAAATTTCCATGTGCAGCTCAGCACTTCATAGCAGAAGTCACTTCCCCTTCCTCCCCAAATCCTCACACCCTCATGGGAATTTCCCCAATACCAGAAGTTTCTATGATTTTTTTTGTCTTTATTGTATTTTCTGTGATGACTAATAGCCACAGGATTCAGATTATTAGCTGCATATGACATGCTCAGTGAACACGAGAGGCCTGAGCTCTGAAGGGCAAAAGGCATCCCTTGTCTACATTCTTTTGGGGACTCCTCTTTGGTCTCCCCAAGTCTCAGCCTTCTGGCCTCTGGCTGTGTCAAGCCCCTGAGAGCCTGCTGGCATGGGTATGTCTGGGGTCCTAGGAGGGGACTCTAAGTCTTGATTTCCTGCTTGGGCAGGGAAGGCCACCTCCTTAGCGCCTCTATAGACACCCGGAGTCCTTATACATTTGTCTGCCTCCCCCTCAGTGCACCCACTTGAATTCGTGCGCTTTGTACCCTTCCCACAACCCCCCTTTCCACGCCAGTGGTCTCTTTCTGACTGGTATGTGCTCGTCTTTCTTAGGTTCATCCATTCAGCAGGTCCCTAAAAATGTCACTGCAAATGCTGCTGCCCTGCCTGGGTTGACTGCTTTCTCTTGTGGTTATTCACTATTGAGTGCTAACTGGAGAACTTAACCCAGTTGAAAAACATTCTGCTGTTCATGACATTACACAAAGAAGGGTGCAGCGGTACCTCTCATACTGTACAACAAGGCCAGTGGTTATACCACATCCTTGGTTACGCTGCAAGGAATGAGAACAAAGGTCTCTGAAAACCCGAGATTGGCACTTTCCTAAAGCCTGGGGTTCGGTTTTTAAGCTGAGGTTTAAAACACAGCGCTCGGGAGCCCTTTCACAGAAAAGGATTTCACTGTCAACACTATTTTAGGAAGGTTTTAGATAAAGCATTTGATTGAATCTGAGGGCTGCTGTCTTGTTCCTTTATGGGCTGCTGAGATCATTTTAGAAGTCTCAATGAGAGGACGACGAGAACCGTTTTAGAAAGAAGCCAGGTGGCTCTGCAAATACAGGCCCACTCA
>NW_006297224.1:1157341-1164254 GCF_000327345.1 Myotis davidii
AATGCCAGACTCCCGTGCAATGCGGGTTAGAGCGGTCATGAGCCCGAGCCAGTCACAGACTGGTGACCACTAACAGAGGCAGCAGAGAAGGAACCAGTAACCAGGGAAGAATGACATTAGCGTCTTAATCATCTTGTTGTTATGCTGTCTTTTATTTTTAAAGACTACAGCACCCAGACTTTCTTGGCTGTCTCCCATCTAAGTCCTAGCCAGGCCTCACCCTGCGTAAGCTTCCCAGGTCAGACAAGATCGGGAGTGTTCAGAGTGGTATGACCATAGGAGGTATTGTCTTTATTGGGGCTTTCTCTCGAGTAACTAGCATTATAAATATACTGTTGGGATAACAAGTGCTTTAGGGATTTGGTAGGACCACATTTTATTATTATTCCAAAGCAAATAATATTAAAGCAAATATTATTACTCTTCATATATATTTACTAAATATTATTCCAAATTTTATTTCCATAAATAAAGCAAGGCTCTTAAAAAAGTACTGCCCCCCCGACACACACACACACACACACACACACACACACACACACAATTTAGTTTCCTTGCCCAGAATTCTGTGCTCTTAGGTGAGTATTCCAGTGATTCTAGAGTCCAGGCAGTGAGAGCCAGAGGACAGAAGAAGCGAATTATGCCACTCAACCTTACTGACACATTCTTTCCCTGGAAAGACAGGGTTCCAGTTACAGGATCCAATCATTTTGCTCAACCCTCCTTTCCTCCAGCCAGCACGCACACCTTGATTAGCTCTCTTCCCTGCCCTAAAGCGAGCCTTGTATTCAGAAGTCCGGACCTACCAGTCCCCATTCTCATCCTGCACGGCAGTGAGATGGCGCTGGACAGCCAGCAGCATCTTCACGTCTCCGGTCACCGCGTAGTCAAACAGGGCGTTGGCATGCCGCTTGGCGAGCTCCAGCGCCTTCTCCAGGAAGAGGTTGTCTGCAAGGCAATGACCAAAATCACACTGAGTGTCCTGGACTCGCTCTACAGGTCTGGCATGCTGGAGGGCAAAACCATCAGCCCAATGCTCCTTGCAGTGCTTCTGGGTTGTATTCACGAGAGAAAGCACAGCTGGACACTGGCTCACTGGCACACACAGAGGCTGGTCTGAAAAATCGATCTACTGTTTCTTAGGGGGAAAGAAGTTTAGAAATGTCTGTCATTTAAAGAGGAACAATCCATCTCCAAATAAAGTTGATTGGATTTGGCCATCATTATAAATACTTAATCTCTTGGTGAAACGATCGATCCTTCACTCGAGTCTTGAGCAACTCGCTCGGTAGGCAAGTGTCAAAAACCTCAGTCCCTGCCAAACACAGAGAGATTTTCAGGAGCCACTGGTGTTTGGTCCATTTCCCGAAGGGCAGGGAAGGCAGCTTGTGGCCCGTCGGGGCAAACTCTGGGCGTGGCCTGTTCTCACATGGCCCTAGTTAGGCAGGGCTTGTTCATTTTAAAGGGGTGTAAAAAATGGGGTGACAGAGACCAAATGTGGCCCCCAAGTCTAAATATTTACTATCTTTCCCTTTACATTTTGAGTATAATCTGGGATGACCTAGAATCCTGACCTACACTCTCATGACCATTAGTTCAAAATACACACAAAAGCACACTGTCCCTCCTAATCCTGATTCTTCAACAAGGGCACCAGGACAAAAGGAAACGTTCTTATTTTGAGGCAAAGTTCCACTTGAGTATGACAGTCAAGCTACAATCTAGAGAGGGGAGACTATGCAACTTACAGAAACTACTTGTCTCTGTTATCTGTGGTAGAAATGAATTAGGTTCTGTCTCAGATACCATAAACCTGCGTGATTATGACTGGAGAATGCGTATGTAAATTTCAGTACTTTGTACAAAGACAACACTGGGAGAATGGACATCCCAGTGTGAATAGAATGACCTGACAGATGCTTTTCAAAAGGCACACAGGACTCTGGAGAGCACACTGAACTAGACATGGCTATGTCATCTTTACAGTAACAGAAAAAACAAATCTGTTTTCTGGAAACAACTTTTACACCTCGCACCGACTCATCCCCTCACCCACCATGCAGTGTAATCATCTGCCTGCTCACTTACCCTGAAACCTGGAATTCTCTTTCTGTGCTCCCATTGGATACGTCAGAGTACCCTCCTCGTCCCTCTGGCCAGACCCCTTATCTGGTTCTGTGGTTTCAGTGACTTCCCCAGAGAGACTTACAGCCCCTCTGCCATCACACTTGCCATAACCTTCAGGGTCATTTTTAGATGCGGTGTCCATGATTCCTAAAATAAAAGAAAAAACACTGACTTTTTCTCAATAAAATCTATTTGTTAAATTATAATTCATTGTTTCAATGGAGGTCAGATAATTTAAAATTCTTTTTAAAATGGACATAAAGAACATGCTTTGTAGCTATTTTAAACTCTTCTAAAAACATTTTACAGTATAATGATTTGATATTTGCATATATTGCAAAATGATCATTACAATAAATCTAGTTAACATCTGTCAGCATACAGTTATAAATATTTTTTTCTTGTGATGAGAACTTTTAAGATGTTAAAACCCATTTTTTTTTCACTTCTAAAAACTTACATCTCTTCTGTTTATTTGTAAGGGACAAAATGCTGGAAAGTAGAATTTTTAAAGTTGTTGAAAGCAGAGGACTCCTTTCTTTCCTATTGCTAATTAACCAAGTTGTAAAGATGTGATCTCAATTCACATTCTATAGTGTGCAAGTGACCCAGTGCATCATTTTGGATCATGCTCTTTCAGGTCCAACTATGTTGTCTGACAGGTCTGAGGAGAGAGCACCTATGTTTTATGGGCAGACCTGGTTCAAACCCTGGTTCTGCCACTAACAGATATATATTTCAGTGAATGAATGAACACTTCCCAACCTCAGCGTTCTCTGGTTGTTAAACAGAGATGCTAATATTTTCCTTACAATGCAATCATGAAGATTACTTAAAACATGTTAAAGCAGTGGGCATAAAACAGCATGCAGTAGAAGGGAAGACTTCATTGTATTATGTCTTCAATGGGAGCACTAGAATGGACATGTAACAGAAACTATGAATACATGATGTGACATCTGCTGATTAGGGGAAGCATTGATGGGAAAAGGCCATCCCTATAAAATTCACAACGTCTACAAAAGTATAATGTTTGAAAAAAAGAGAGAATAGCTAAGTTTGATAATTTTTTTATGTTTGAACTAGAGGCCTGGTGCACAGAATTCATGTACCTGGGGGGGGGGGCAGTTCCTCAGCCCAGCCTGAGCCCTCTCACAGTCCAGGACCTCTTGCTCCTTATCGCCTGCTTGCTCACTGCTCCTTACCGCTTGACTGGCTCGCTGCTCCTTAGCACTGCGGCAGAGGCGGGAGAGGCTCCTGCCACCAATACTGCACTCGCCATCTGTAAGCCTGGCTTCTGGCTGAGCGGTGTTCCCCCTGTGGGAGCACACTGACCACTAGGGGGCAGCTCCTGCATTGAGTGCCTGCCCCTGGTGGTCAGTGCATGTCACAGCAACCAGTTGCTCTGCCATTTGGTCAATTTGCATATTAGACTTTTATTATAAAGGACTAGAGGCACGGTGCATGAAATTTGTTGGGGGGTTGGGGAGTCTCTCAGCCCGGCCTGCATCCTCTTGCAAACCGGGACCACTGGCTCCTAACCACTCACCTGCCTGCCTGCCTGATTATTCCTAACCACTCTGCCCGCCTGTCTCACTGTCCCTAAGCCCTCTGCCTGCCTGATCGCTCCTAACCACTTGCCTTGGCTGCCTTATCACCACTAACCACTCACCTGCCTGCTTCATTGCCCCAAACCACCTCTGCCTGCCTGCCTGATCGCGCCTAGCCACTTGCCTTGGCTGCCTTATCACCACTAACCACTCTACCTGCCTGCCTCATCACCCCTAACCACTCGCCTGCCTGCCTGATCGCGCCTAGCCACTTGCCTTGGCTGCCTTATCACCACTAACCACTCTACCTGCCTGCCTCATCACCCCTAACCACTCGCCTGCCTGCCTGATCGCGCCTAGCCACTTGCCTTGGCTGCCTTATCACCACTAACCACTCACCTGCCTGCCTGATTGCCCCTAACCACTCACCTGCCTGCCTGATTGTCCTTAATTGCTTGCCTGCCTGCCTGATTGCCTCTAACCAATCTGCCTGTCTGCCTCATTATCCCTAACCACTCTACCTGCCTGCCTCATCACCCCTAACCACTCGCCTGCCTGCCTGATCACCCATAAATGCTAGCCTGCCTGCCTGATCACCCCTAACTGCCTCTGCCTTGGCCACCCGCCTGCTGTAGCAGCCGCCTCTGCCTCAGCCCCCGTGGCTTCGTCCAGAAGGTTGTCTGGAAGGACGTCCGGAAGGCTGTTTGGCTGTCCAGTCTAATTAGCATATTACCCTTTTATTATTATATATAATCAAGTCTCGATATGTTCCTTTTTAATGTCCTTTTCTCCCCCCCACCTCCCCGTTCATGCCACTTACAAAGTAAAAATGTAAGAATAAACATAGCATCAAGAGAATTCTCCTCAGGAAATAAAAAGTTTCTTTTTAAAAGCATCTTCTTAGCTTATTTGCATTCATCATTTTTTTTTCAAGGTGATAATGCTGTTGTGATAAATAATGATAAAAAAGGATAAAAATCCTATTTGGCATTAATTTTTTTCTTCTTTCCTCAGTATTAAAAAAATGTATTACTTACCATGCTTCATCCCAGCATTAGATTTAGTGGTTCCAGGGTGGAAGGTAATTCCACTGTATGTTGGAAATCCATAGTGGGCGAAGCCATATCCTGAAATGGCAAGTAAAACAAAGGAGCCCTCATGAGGTTTATTTTTTTACAAAGACTCAGCAACCTCAATGTCCCCCATCCAGGTGAGCGCAGGCTTGGGTGTGGGAGGGCATTTGCCGGACACAGTGCTTCTGTTGAGTTAGCAAGATGCATCATGGGGGGGTCATGGATGAGCAGAGTTCCATTCTGACAAACTGACACCTGGGCAGGTCAGGCAGTGCCAGGCTCGGGGCAGCACAGGGGAGTCCGTGCTGGAGAAAACCTCCCTCACGCGTGCAGGAGAGAGGCTGACGATGAGTGGTCACCACCCAGCGGCAGACTTGCCGACACAGAAGACAGGAAAATAACTGCTGGAGGAGAGCACGGAACCAACCAAAACACGGGAAAATATACTGACTTCTCAACAGAAACAGGGCTATCTGCTCATTCTCAGGCAACGTTGGTAGAAGCATAAACTGGTAAAAGTCCCTGGGAAAGCAGCTGGTCTTAGATGCTATACTTTCTGACCTAGTAATTTTACTTCAAAGAATTTAACCTTTAAAAAATCTGCAATAAAAGAAAAGCAACGTGGACAGAAGAGTTCAGTATAACACTTTACATAGAAAAGGGTGACAATAGTCAAGGAAGTCATATTACAGTCTGTTCACTTGAAGAACTACTATAGTCATTAAACTGGTGCTTAAAATATATGCTTATGTGAAGTTGATATTACCTTGGGGAAACGGTTATGGCAACCCATTAGAGAAAAGCAGCATAAAGATTCTCTACATACAATCATGAATGTGATGATAATAACAGCTAATACAAGTAAATGGATTAAAATACTGTGCGTAATAAGGATATGCACAGCTGTACTCGGGAAAATGTGTAAATATAGACTATAATCTAGGAACAGAAAATATTAGAAGTCATGCCTTGGATAGTAGGATTTTATGTATTTTGAAACTTTCGATAATTTTCAATGTTTCCAAAGAATACCAAAACAACGATGACAAGACAAAAAATAAAAAGAGGGAATATACCAAAATGTTAACAGAGGTCTTCTTTGGCAAACTGGCCTTGGGTGCTTTTTTTCTTTTTAGAGTTTTTGGTATTATCTACATGTTGTAAAATGAAATGGCACTTCTTTGAAAAAGTTATATTTGTTGGGAAATTTTAATTTAATGTATCACACTCAATAATGTCATAGCCACTCCACCCACAGATAAGCTGGGAAATCTAGACAAAGAAAATTCTCCCTTCTCCGATGTGAAAAAGCTTTAGAAAGAATAGACCTGGTTCATACCTGGACCGGTGGTTCCAGCGCCCCCTCCTCCACCGCCACTGCCGTACATGCCTCCACCTCCAGCCCCGGCACCGCCGCCACCGCCGAAACTATCCGAGAAATTGGGCATGAGCTTCTGCCGCTTCCTCTGCACTTCCTCTTTGTCTGTCGTTAAAGGAAGAGAAACCAAAGGAGAAAAAATTGATTCAGTTCCACTACTAGCCACAGAAAGAATATTGATTCCAATGGTATTTTTAAACATCTTAAAGGGAAACAGAAAGCACCTGAGGAGGAAGAGATGCCAAATTTCAAGAAGCATTATATTTATTCCAGTGATACGAAGACCGAGAACCAGCCTGAGAGAGACCACAGAACAGCACACACCCAAGTCCCCTCTGCAACAGTCTCTTAAGTCTCCAAAGTCATACAAATTAGTGAGACACTAAATTGCCCATCAAAGATTAAGATACTGAATAAGAAAAACATTATTTTGAGCATTTTCACTTGGTCATACAGAACAGCTCTGGCTAACCAGCTAATGTTAATTATGTATCTCCCATGAGCTAAGTTTTGGGCATACAGAGAAGTAGGACATTATGTCTTTGCTGTCAATAACCTCCCAATATAATGTAAAGGCCGTGGGGGAAACTTTGAGAGATAGCACTACAATGCGATACACGTTGAATGCACGGTGCAAACCAATGTTTTAGGAGTTCAAGGAAGGGCCTCAGGGAAGTGCCAGTGGGCTGGAAAATTCAGAAAAAGTCTCCTACAATCAACTTTTTGTCAGGAGAGGGCAACAGAAGGGTGTTCTGGGAAGAGGATACTGAGAGCGATAATGAGGG
>NW_006297224.1:1164290-1165204 GCF_000327345.1 Myotis davidii
AGAGGACAGCAGTAGGGCAGTTTAGCTGCAGTGAAAGTTTAGTATGAGGAATTCTTGAGAGACAGCCCTGATAGGGACCACACTGTGGAGCACCTGGAGGGTGAACTGAAGGGGTTTAACTTACAGGCAGGAGAGCCAGCCAATGTTTTAGAACTGGGGAAAGATGTGTGGTGTTAGTATTGGAGGAAATTCATCTGTCACTGGTATATTGAACAAAATAAACGGGTCAAAGTAAGCCCTGACAGGTGTGGTTCAGTGGGTTGGAGCATCGTTTCATACACCAAAAGGTGGCAGGTTCCATTCCTGGTCAGGCCACATACCCAGGGTGTGGGTTTGATCCCCAGTCGGGGAATGTGTGGGAGGCAACGAATGGATGTTTCTCTCTCACATCAATGTTTCATTCTCTTTCTCTCTTCCTTCCTTTCTCTAAAATCAATCCTATCTACTAAAAGAGAAACATGGTAATTAGCGTACATCTGCTACCCTTCCCATTGGCTAATCAGCGAGATATGCAAATTAACTGCCAGGCAAGATGGCGGCCAGCAGCCAGGCAGCTTGAAGCTAACATGAGGCTTGCTTGCTTCAGTGACGGAGGAAACCAACGCCTGCCTTGCCGGCCTCTGAGCTTGCAGTTTGAAACATTGTAACAAATATAGAATCTAAAGAAAACCCCAGAAACCAGCCTTCAGCCAGCGGGAATCTCAGAGCTGGAGTTGATACAGTGTTTCGAGATTATAGAACCCAAACAAACCAGATACCTGCTTTCAGCAGCAGAGGCCTCAGAGCTGGAGCCAGAACTAAAGCTGGCCCAGAATTTAAAAAAAAAGAAGAAGAAAAAAAGGAGCGGTTGGGAGCTTTAGTCCCAGACTGAACACAGTCCTCAGCCCCTCACCCAGACTGGCCAGGCACCCCAT
>NW_006297224.1:1165972-1178333 GCF_000327345.1 Myotis davidii
AGGGATTGGGCCTGCCCTCTGCCACCCGGGAGCAGGCCTAAGCCAGCAGGTCGTTATCTCCCGAGGGGTCCCAGACTGCGAGAGGGCACAGGCTGGGCTGAGGGATCCCCCTCCCCCCTGAGTGCACAAATTTTTGTGCACCGGGCCTCTAGTAATAATAATAAAAAAGAATCAAAGTGAGAGACAGAGACAGTGAAGACATAAGTTGAAGGAGATTGTTCTTTGGTTACCATGGTAATGAAAATAGGTGGAGCCCAGAAGTACAATGAAAGAGGGGTCTGTCACCCTTGGGGTGATGGATGAGAGAGGAAGGCTACAGGTCTATGGTCACTACTAGACTAAAATATAGTGACTGTCCAGGTCTAGGTACTCATTAGACCCTTCCCTCATTCCTCGTGTAGTTGCTCTATTTTTCTTTTGTTTCTCACTATCAGTGCTTCTTACCAGCTCCACTGCCCCTCTGAGTCCTGGTACTACCTCTGTGGTCTATTGTTCCATTCTTGTTTCTTCTTTCTGTTTCCCTTTCTCTTCTCTGATTTCCCTACTATTAATTTGTTTCCTCCCTTCTCTCTTTCGGGCTGAAGGAATAAAAATAAAAGATTTTTATTTAAATGGAATACACAGTCAACGTGGTATCCTTTTTCCCATCAGCAGCCAACTGTCCTATTGCTGATTTTTCAATGTCAGTTGTGGCTGCTGTTTATGTGCAGAAATAAATATCTTCCCTTCTTTCTAATCCTGCAGCTGTTTCCGTCATCTCAGGGCTAGGAAGAATGCTGCTGTTTACTGATGTTCTCTCTATCATCCGAGTGCAGATGAAAGATGAAGCATGGAAAGTAGGGGAGCAAAGCGCACTTAGAAAATCATCGTTTAAAAACTGGTCATGTCCAGACTTGTTAGGAAGAAAAACAGCCAAGGAGGGTCAACTCCGAAGAAACTGTGCTTCCACAGAAAGAGCTGACTCAACGTGGAGAAACACCAACAATTTCCTTACCAAAGGGTTTGGACAGATTTATCAAGTTTTCCACCGGTTATATAATAACTAATCATCACACTTATTTACTCATCCTATAAACTGTTGGATTCACAGAGAATATTATTTCATTAGGAATATGAAACAGGAGAGGGACACAGGCAACTTATCCATCTTTAGAAAGAAATGGTATCTACTGATGTGCTTCTAGCACAGAGATCATCTTGTATTTGCTATATGTATTTCTTTTGACTAATAGAGCAGATGTCCACTGGTTATATTTCACTCTAAAATTTTAAGGGTCAACTTAAAAAACTCAGTATTGAATGTAACAGGTATTTCTTTTTCTGGTGCCCGCTGACCCCTAAGGGGTCCGTGGAGAGACATGTACTTTAATATAACTAGCTTTTTTGTGGTCCTATCTAGTATTTTACCTATTGAAAACGGATTCTAAGAAGGGATCCAAAGACTTCACAGACTGCAAACTGGGCCATGGCACAGACAAAATTGGAAACCTCTGGACTTAAGGGAAGTGAGACCAGAGAGGGAGTTTAGTACATGATTGTCCTAGGGCAGCAGTGCTGTCCGAAGTTGGAAATCACGAAGGCACCTTCGCCACAATCCACCCGTGTGTTGGATCCTCTGATAGTAACATGATGGGTGATTTTAAGGAGGACTTTCTTTTCGTAGACTTCATGTTGTGGCAGGAGCATTTAGATGCTTCCTGAGTTCTTGTTTCTTTTCTGAGGTTGTGACCTCTCCACTGATGAGTCACATTTATAGTGCGTTCCGTGACTGGTGATTTGAAAACATTGTCAGCAGCGGAGCCCTTCCCCTTCACATGAAATCCCATGCACCATCCCAGTATATAAACCTGACAGGCTCTGGCAAAACAGAGGTGGTCGCTCTGCCCACTTCACCTTTCCCGGACGCTCTCTAACCGTTCTTCATTTCCCCACCCAGGAGCTGCCTGGGGTCTTCTGAATGCGTCAGCCTACGTAAAACTTGGAAATCACTGCTTTAGATTAAACATCCCTCTTTAAAAGTAGACAAATTTTCTTTTTACTTTCTGAGAAAAGAAGAAAGATTTCTTGCCCTGAAATGTCTTCAAAATAATGACAGTTTTTCTAACACAGAAAATTGTGTTTAAAGGGGAAACACAGATATGTATGAGCCTAGAAATATTAAAAGCTGAGTCTGGTTTCTAGGCTGCATGTCTCCCTTTCCCGCTGGAATCTAGGCATCAGAAGACTATGATACAGGAGGCACATGTGCAGACTATTACTTTCATTGCTTCCCTGTCGTGGTAGGAGCTATCTGATGGTGGGCTTAGAGAACGGGGTGTCTGGAAAGTTCAAAATCCCACCCAAATGCTTCAAGCACTTACCTTCCAGGCTACCATTGACTAAAAGCTCCATGCAATACAAACAAAAAGAGAAGCACCATCTGGCTCTTAACTGGCCTGTTAGGAATTTGCCACGAGAACCTAAAGCGCAACAACTTAACTTCCTAGGACCATCTATGACTTCTGAATTATTCCCTCACCTCCTACTCAACCAGCATCTGGGTCTTCTTGACACCATCACAGAACTGCCTTTTACACCCACCTTCTCCTCTCATTCTTTGCACTACTACCTTTAATAATCTCACCACTTCTCACTTGGGTTTTTGCTTCACTCTTCTGACTCACTGCTGCTCAGATAGTTTTCCAAGTGTTTATATAAAGAAGTCAGAGCCATCATTCCAAATTCAAACAGGCCAGGTCGTTCCCCTCTCCAGAATCAATACAAAGTTCTTGAGCTGCCAATCCCAGGGTCAGAGCCTGGCCCTGGCCTTCCTGTCCGGCCTTCCTTGGCCTCAGGAGTCCGTTTCAGTGCTCATAATGCTCACTTTTCTCTGAACAGATATAAATTGTTTCCGCTCCTCAGATTTCTGAAGCCTAGGGAACACTCTCACTTTTCCATTCATGCCCAGACACTGAAGTATATCCCCAATTTTAAGGACCTTGCAGAAGGCTTCTTCTAGGTGGCTTTAGAAGCAAGGGTTCTCTTTCTTCAGCAGTCTATGTGTCTGTGGACGCTTCACTTATGAAAATAATTAATTCGCACTATAACTTTTTAAGGGGACTATCTCTCCCCATCTTGGTGTGTCTTTTGTGAGGAAAAGAACAGTTGTTTATTCATTTTTATAGTTCTGCACCGCATGGGGGCTGAGTCTTCTGTTCGCCTGCGTGAGGCCTGTGGGTAGAGTGGCTGACTCTCCGACACAGGGAGCCTTATCTTGTCATCTCTGCTGCCTGAACCCCGAATTACTCAATAAATAGTTGCAAATTCTCCAATGTCTAAATCTCATATAAGCTTGGTGAAGATAACATTATTTTAAAAAGGCTGGACTTAATTCCATCGTATATTAACTTCTCTCTCCTCTAGAAAAATAAGTACCCTGGACCCAGGGGACAGTTACTAGGAAGTAATTGAAAGGAGGTGACTAATTGATATTTGCTAATAATAAGCTTGTCCTCTTATTGAAACAGGAGCCAGAGTATAGACAACCAAGTTACCTTTGATTTCAGGGTAGTACAGAAAAGGTTTTGGTTCACTCGTTTCTAAGTCAGATTTCCTCCGAAGTTGGACGAACACGGAGGCTGGTTTGGTAATATTGACATCTTTATACTTCGGTGTTTTGAAGACGATGGCAAACTGCAGGATACAAAGGTCCAAATGTTAAGGTAGGATTACTTTTTTTTCTAACAATTATACTTATTAAACACACTCTTTATGCATAATGTTTAGATACAGTGTACCAAAGAAAATACAGTACCCTAGAGAAAGTTACAACTCAGAATTCTATACCCATTCATTTTAACTAAACTGCCATTGTGAAACTGAAGCAAGGTTGTGCCGATGTATTACAGATGTTTATTATTTCATTTATCTAATAATTCAGATGTCTTCACTTGTACATAATCATGTGAAAAAAATACACTGCAGGACCTTTTCCTCTTTTAAATCAGCCTTAAAAGCTTCCAAGATTATCTGCGGCGACATCAGAAAGACTGGTTTTGGGATGAGGGAGATGAGGAAGGTGGTACTATTATCAGCCTACAGGCCTGCTGATGAAGACAGGTAACTAAACCCTTCAAGGAAGACATCATCACAGGGCCAGTTTATTCTGAGGTGAGACTGGCCAAGGCTGAGGGCATGTACAGGGCTTTCTGTAACACCTCTGGCATTTTTACTTATAAGTTTGACTTTTTGACTATAATATATTCATAGAAATAAAGATTTTTTAACTATAAAAAGGTATATAATGGCATACATAGAAATTTCTTCTTGCCATTCCTATCCCCCATTCAAACAATTCTTACTGTTTCCTTGCCACCCACTCCCACTCCCCAGAGGTAAACACGGAGAATTTATTAATTTCTTTTGTATTCTCCCAGAGTTTCTTTATGGATGTGCATACATGAACATAGAATCTTTTAAATACACACGTTGTGTTATATTTATCTTTTAAAATGTTTTAATGTTGTATCTTCGAGATGTTTTCATATTAGTTCGTAGAGTACTCATTATTTTTAATAAATGCATAGTATTCCATCACATAGATACTTCATTATTTAATTGGCCATGTATTGATGGATGTTTGGATTGTGTCCTTGTGTGTGTGTGTGTGTGTGTGTGTTTGCATGTGTGAAAATAGTATTCCTCAGTCAGTCAGAGTAATCATTAAGATGGGATTTAGCATTTTCATCTCTTAGTCATATACACATGATAACATTAGCCTCAACTAGAAGACTCTTTCTTTCAACACTTTTTATTAGAATACTCTTGTAGCACGCTTCGCCATAATTATTCTAGTAGAACACTGCTATGAACTGATTGTGTCCATCTCCCCCAAATTTGTATGTCTAACGTAGCAGCACTTGGATATCAGGCCTTTTATGGATAAAATTAAGGTTAAATGAGGTCATAGGGCAGGGCCCTGATTAGTGTCCTTATAAGAAGAGACATCAGAGAGCTTACTCTCTTTACCCTGAGAGGACACATTGAGAAGGCAGCATCTGGAAGCCAGGAAGAGAGCTCTCACCAGAAACTGACCCTGTCAAATCTTGATCTGGAACTTCTAGCCTCCAGAACTGTGAGAAAAATCAATTTCTGTTGTTTAATCCAATCCACCCAGTCTATGGTGTTTTGTTATAGAACCTTTCCCATAAATTTATGGTAGATACCTTTTCTGAATGACCTATAAGAATCTTAAATATAGTACTCTTTTATGAAAGTTAAATAAATATTTATAATTTTTCCTTTCTCATATATGGAAACTATTTAGTAAATTTAGTAAAACTATTTAGTAAATTTCAACATATCATCATCATCCACTTACTTGTCTATGAACGTCTGTTGGGGAAAAATCTCCAAATCCTTCCCAGATTCCACCATTTTCCTCCTCTTCATAAAATCGAATCTGGATGTCATCTGTAAACAGGCACAGTCAGGTGTATAATTTCACATAGTGTAATTATATTTGTACTCATGCTGGGAAAAAGTTGGTTCCAGATTCTACCTATTATGTACTTAAATTTTTGAAAGTACTGTAATTAATAAGAAATTGACTTTTTAATAATTTAAAATTGGTACAAATCACTGAATTTTTTATTAGTTACCGTAGTAATGGGCCCCAGGTTTCATTTACAATGACAGATTTACCTATTCGAGTTTTCTCTTACTCAATCTTTGACCTTCCCACTTCTCCATCTCTAAACCAATCCACTCCTGAGAAAGATGAAGGATAGTGAGGAATATCAGAATCCTGAAATGTGGTTCAACTCAATAAAGATTTACATCATAATATTTAATTTATATAAATTTATTATATGGCAGACACAGTTCTAAGTGATTTATATGTATATATTAACTGATTTAATCCTCACAATAATTTTGTAGATGTGCTATTAATATCTTCATTTTGCAGAAGAAAAACTAAGGTCCGGAGAGGTTAAGTAATTTATCCAAAATTGAAGAGCAGTAAATGGAGAAACCAGGATTTGAACACAGACAGTATAGTTCTGACTTAAATATTCTACTATTAAACATTCTCTTATACTGCCTCACTATAATACTTTATTAATCCTTACTGGACAACTGTTAAAAATATTAAGTTCGTCAAGTCACTTCAGATTAAATTTAGAATGCCGACATTTCACACTTCAGTCATGGATTTTACTTTTGCAGAAATATGACAGTGTAACCCAGGTTGGCATCTCCCTGGCTTGCCCAGGAATCTGGAAATGTGTATTACTTGAATAGAATGGGTTTAAAAATAAGGTTGACAACCAGAATAAGTATAGAAAGTGTAATTTTTTTTGATAAAGACATATACATTTACCTTAAAGTCTGATTTATTTTTTCAGACTTTTTACCTCAGAGCATTTAGCCTCAAATGAAAATTTTCTTCTTTTTAAAGCCACAATTCACTTATTTAGGGGCTCTATTTCCAGTTGTCTATCTGCTTACTTTAAAAACGCTCCTCACTTTGCAGTGAGCAGCTCTTTATTATACTATACTTCCAATCATTTTATTTTAAAAATGAGTGAAGTTTGAGAAAATAATAAAATCTCTGTAAGCTTTTTCTAATTTATTGATCTATTTTTCACACGATTAATGTCAAGAACCTTTTCTGAAGGTCAAAATTATTCTTTCTTTTCCTTAGCTGGCATCACAATGTCCTGTGAAAGCAGCTGGAGAAGCTCTCCCAGCAAATTAAGCCTGAAACATCACTGGAGGCAAAAATGACAACACAACTCAGGGCAGATTCTTTGAAAAAGACGACAATGCTGGAAAGCCAGATGGCAGCCGGAAAAGAGGAAGAACAAACATGAGATGGATTGACTCCATAAAAGAAGCCACAGGCATGAGTCTCCAGGAGCTGAGCAGGGCTGTTGAGGACAAGACACTGTGGACATTGCTCATTCCTAGGATGGCTGGGAGTCAGAGCTGACTCATGGCACAACATGTAATAGACACAAACATTAGAGTGTGTGTGTGTGTGTGTGTGTGTGAAGCATGGACTATTTCTCATTTCTGTTAGTTTAACTAAGTTCAGATACTAAACTTTGAAACATAAAAACATTGACATGTCACTGATTACCACCATTTTAGAATTTCTCTTTACTTCTGTTGAAAAGTTTTAAGTGAATTAGTTGGGTTTAAAAAAATACAGATACAGTTGGAAGAGGTGAAATGTGTAAATTTTAAAGGGATCTCCACTGTCAAAAAGTGACTCACAGACACACTCAAAATATTTCACATCTTGGGATCACATTATATATTTACCTTTCTGAACCTTGTCACAGAGAAGATAAATCTCTTCCCCTCCGGTTACGCATCCAGCTGTCCTGTCCATTCGTACAATTTTCAAGTTGGACGCATTGGGGGCTTCTGTCCACAGGAGGGAAACAAAAACCATCCTGGGTTAGCCTCGGCTCCACAAGCACCTGGTTTATCCTCATAAGCCTATCTCTTACGAGGGACCCTGCCCTTAGCACAGACTAACCAAATGAAAATCTAAATGGATGCTTTCACTCAGATTGTTTTAGCAAGGACACAAATGAAACAAAAATGCCTTCTGAAGTCTGCAGAGGACTCTTGGGTATGAGTCATTCATTACCACCCAGTAGAGGAGGCCGAGAGGAGCAGGCTCGGTGTCTCCCACTAACACAGTCACGGAGACCGAGACAGAAAGAAAGGGCTCTTCGGGCGCTCAGGGAGGAACGAAGCCACGGGTTGGTGGAATTTCAATTAGGTCAAGACGTAGCCCAAGCCTATTTCCATGATACTGATGTACCATCTACAGGAGTCCTATGAATTTAGGAGAAACACCATTTATAAGAATTAGGTGGGCTAGAAAAATAGACCAGTCTCTTAACCTATCTTTTAACTTTTATTCTACAAAAAGGAAAAATGGAGATGCTATATTTCTTTTCCCCAAACTAAATTAGAATTCTGTGTGGTTAGGGGCAAAAGTTTTGTGTGGTGATGGTATAAAGCTTCCTTTTTTCTTGTTCCCCCAACACCTGCATTTTGAGATGAACTTTGATATATGAGTCTACATCATTTTATAACTCTTTCACTTCCTTTCAAACGTGTTTAAATTAGAGAAATCAGTTAGTTGTCCTTGGAGCCTGGAGTTTCCTACTCAGGCCAAAGCCTAGAAACTGTCAATGAGCCTACGTGGTGCACTTGCAGGCTTTCTGGGAATATCTGTTTCATAAATCTCACACATACCAAAAATTTTACTACACAAATTTGTATGGTAAATTTGAAGAGCATTGTAAAACTCTTTAAAAATTCTAGGAACCACAGACTATAATAGAAATTTGAAGCCACATACTATCTATGCTGCTCTCTCAGTTAACCTTGAAGTTTCTATTTTGATAAGGCTATCAAAAATGTGAGAATTAGGTGGGCTAGAAAAATAGTTGTCTTTTATTAACTTTTGTTCAGACTCCCAATGGGAAAAATTAAGATACTTTTCTCATCTAAGAGCACAAACACTATACCCTCATAGCAAGGCCTTGGTAAGGAATAAGAGTTTTGGCATTACACGTGAAAGACTAAAATGCACATCTGAGAGAGGATAACTACATTTATTGAGCACCTTTTAACATTTCAACCTTTTTCCTAATTTATCTTTATTGCTGAAAGTATTACAGATGTCTCTTCTCTTCCCTCCTGACCCCCTCCACCCCAACATCAACTTTTTACATTCGATTTTAGTATTCCCGTTTTGTAGATGATAAACATGAGGTTCCAAGTAATTAATTACTTGCCCGGGGACTCAGAGCTAGTAAGTAACTGCGAGGGCAGGCTGCAAGTCTGTTCTTGACATTATACGGAGCTGCCTCCCATGAAAAGTCAAGCACTCACTGCTGTCGTAGATGGCATCTGATACCACGGGTTCCAGGGGCCTGGTGAAGCTGCCGGTGCTGTCGGGGAGGAAAGCTGTAAACATGAGCCGCACCACGCTGAGGTCCATCTCCTTGGCCTGCTGAAGAGCCGCCTGGCGGATGATCTCCTTTTCCCGATCTAGGACCATACAGCACAGGGCAAGGGTGAAGCGAGAACATTTTAGATGGAGTGCTTTTATCAAGCCCCAATAACAGAAGCTTGAAATGAAAAAAAAATTTTTTTTAAATTCATGTTGTTAATAAAAATTTTAAATTTATCCCATATATGGCATCCAAAATTAAAGCCATCTAAAGAAGACTTGCATTTCCCGTGGATTACAGTAAAATCTGTCCTCCATGTAGCAAAGTGCCTCTCCTTTCCTCTCTCTCCACGAACTCTCCCTTTTCTCTCTACAGTAAGAGTTGAAGATACAAACAATGTGAAGGACTAGAATGTAATAAACCACTGTGCATCAGTGGTTTAGTGAAATGTGAAAATTAAGTATCCCAAAACTCTTTGAGCACAGAGACTGTGTTCATTCCACAGTGCCTAGCAACCTCCTTTGAGTACATAGTAGATTCACAGAAAGTACTTTTGAAGCAACTAAATGACTCAACTACATTTGGCTCCTTCCTTTCCCCTGATGGAACTTTCATGCTGATGGATATCATCATAATTATCTTATATCATAAAAGGTGATAATTCAAGTGATGAGGACAGTCCAAGAGCTACAGATGAAGTGATATGGAATTCCAAAGGAGGGGAGAACCCAAAGGCTTTGGAGCAGAAGAGACGTTTGCTCTAAATCTTGAAGGGATGGTAGGACTTGCACTTATGAAGAGGGTGAATAAGGGCATTCCAAAAAGAGGGAAGATTCAAGTACAGAAAGAATGTGGCAAGGTGAGGAAGTGAGAAACCATGGTGCCTTATGCAGTAGTTCAGTTTGACATGAAGGGACATGGTGGGAAATCAAGTTGGGAATGCAGACTGGGGCCAGCTCTTGGGCGACACTAAGTCGGGTGGGCAACCTTTTTGTGAGTGTGTGCCAAAACCAGCAAAATCTCTGACTCAAAATTCTTCTGCGTGCCAACCCTAATTTTTTGAGAACATGTTACGCCTACTTAATATCTCTTAAGGTGTATGTATGTGAAGAACCTTGAAGAAATAATAAAATTCATTTGAGCGACAAAAACACAGTATATGATGATGAAAAATACATTTATTTTTTAATGTATACATGTACACTGATAGTCCGACAGAAAACTTTATGACTCTGATATTATCAGTGGGACTTTTGCTGCTGCATCACTGATGACAGAGATTTTACATCAGGTTTATATTTTGTGACTCTTAAAGATAACTTGTTATGTAAAATTATTTATTTATCTAAGAAGCACCTACACTGAATTTATCTGAAAAATAAAAAAGTCGATATTAAGAAAAAAATTGTAAATGGAAGATTATAAGAGAGGGTTTTGCGTGCCAGCAAAAGTTACTGGCGTGCCATGTTTGGCATTCATGCCAGGGGTTGCCCACCCCTTCACTAAGTAGTGGTGAGATCCATCTGACCATTGGGTGTAAACTGGATTAGAAGTGGGGAGAGACAAAACAGAGCAGCAAAAATGGAGTGGAGCACGAGAGAGCGCACAGCATAGATGGACCACTAGCTGGACATGCAGCACATAGTGGAGGAGGGTCAAAGATGATGAGGAGGTATAGAGTCTGGCTATCAGAAGATGGAACATAGTGGAAAATGATGATTGGATCATCTGAATGTGAGCTCCTCTGGCCAGACTAAAGGAGAACATGTAAAAGCAGAAATGGTACAGGTGATGGGACAAGGTTTAGGGTTGAAAGAAAAAAATATGAGCGAAGGCAGGAAAACATAAAATCATAGCATTTTAATGACAAAGACAATAGTTTATAATGTGCCTTAAGTATCAAAAGAAAGATTCCTTATAAGAAGGTGAGCTGGGGAGATAAAAGAGAGGAGCTGTTTTAAAACTAAGTCTTGAATAATAAATTGGTTTTGAAAGGTTGAAAAGGGAAAGGTGGTTTTAAGTAGAGAAATACACATACAAAGGTATGGAGATGCATGACTATTCAGGGGGTAGAGGTGGGCAGAGGTAGGGGCAGGTGGGACTGAAGATGAGGCTAGAAAGGTGGGCGGGGCCAGACTGTGAGGGCTTTGTATGCCAGGCTATTGAGGTACAGATTTTATTCTAGAGGTAGCAGGATGTCAACAAAGGTTTCTGAGCAGGAAAAGAGTGGGAGAAGCTTAGGGTACAGATTGAAAGAGAAACTTGAGGCATCCAGATGAGGACATAGTCTACACACGAGAAATAAGAGCCCGAGCTCTCAAAAAAGTAAGGATGGGAGAGTGACACTCACCTGTGAGCTGCCGGTCTCCTCCACCTTCTGCTTGCAAATAGGCAAGTTCAGGATGCACCAAAAGTCCGGGATTATAGCCTCTAATGCATGCATCTGTCATTCGTGCTTCCAGTGTTTCAAATACTTTTTTCTTTGTCACATGAAGTATACCTAGGTTTGCAAAGCTGGATAAATCAAAAACAACCAAAGGTTAGGCAGTCAATGACTGGAATATATGGTTTCACTTGAGCACAGAGAATTTAAAACACACACACACAGGTCCTCAATCACTGGGGCCCACACCATAGACAAACACATTAGTATTTCTGCAGAAATATATAAAGTAGACTCACCAAATGGGAAAATAAAGATTATAACCAGCTGTCCCTTCAGAACAGATTGGGTTTTTCCACTAAATGAGTCTGTGGTAAATTTAGCAAAACCTTTTGGTCTTTAGGGTTTATTAGACCTTCAAATTATGATTAAGGGAGTGGGGTGGACAGGTATATATAACCTAATAGAAAATTTTACATGGACTCATTTTAAAGTATTTTCTAGGAGAGTTGTATAAAATATTTTAATTCAAATACAGTACTAACTTTTCTAACTTTTTCTCAGAATAAGAGGAATATTATATTTCAAATAATTTTGTTTGTTTGTTTGTTTTTGGATTATCCTTGGGCTAGTCAATGGGAATTTAAAGTCTAGGTCCTGTTTGGGGTCCCCCTTCCAGGAATTCTACCTCCTCCTAGGTTATCTATAAGGTTGAAATTATTCATTACAACTAGAATGTTTTCTAATTCTACATGGACTCATGCCTGAAGGTATAGCTGTAATCAGGGATGGAGAACCTTTTATCATGATGGTTACATACCTATAGGACAAAATACGTTAATAAGCTAAATAAAGCAATTTAAGGGATTCTAAAGAAAATATATAAAATGCTCCAACCATTTATTTTTTACATAAAGTATATGAAAGAAGTATCTACATTATAAAAGACCAGGGGCCCTCACATCCTAAATGACCAGACGGATGACCAGTAACCAGGTGGGGGTGTGGAGGGTGG